>NW_026712358.1:0-239024 GCF_030504385.1 Musca domestica
AAGTTTTCTTGCCTCATTCCGTGTATTAACTTCTGGAAAGGAAGTGCAAATATTAAGAATTCTTACTTACATTACACAAGTTAACTTTGCTTCCGTCGGAACATAAGCTTTTGAATACGTGCGCGTTAAGCTAATTTCACACTATGAAAACGGTAGGCTTACCTCCAACTGAAATAAGAATTAATTTTTCATTTAAAGTTTTCTTGCTTCTTATTCGCTAATCGTGATTTGCGTCAGGCAACATTCTTAATCTAAATGTGGACTTAATTCTGTACAATAGTTTAAGGAATAATATCGAGAAGATGAAATTCAAAATTAAGTGATTCTAATTTATAGTTAATTACGTTGCCAAATGCAGTGCATTTCTAGACATTCTTAACCAAGTATTTGGAGGTTTTAGGTTAAAATGTCGGTAAAGATTGCTATAGCAAAATATCTGTATGTATGTTTGTACAAACCTGAAGTAAACAAGGTTATTTCTGACCACATTAAATATTCTCAGTTTTGGTTAAACATAATATTATTTGAGTTTTAATTAACATAACGAAACAATGTGTCAAAACAACGTTACATTTATAATGCTTAGACAATGATAAATAATATACTATATGGTTGTTAAATTCAATAATAAAATGTGAGATAATACTCTGTTATCTCTGTATAAATAAAAGCATGAAATATAAAAATATTTTTGGTCGACCTTTCCATCTTTTTTATACCCCTCATTTTTAGCGTATTTATATTGAAGACCGCAAGGACACGATACAGAAAAATAACTTTTTAAATTCCATCAAAAGGTGCAGGCTTCTTTAGCCTAACTTCGCAGAATTTTAGTTAGCGATTAGGTCGTAATGGGTACATATTACACACAACATGATGTGATAATATAATTTATATTAATGATAAAGTTTAAATGATTATATAGAGCTGCTAATGTTATAAATTCCAAGTTTTTATAAATATTTTGTGTAGAAATTTATGGTAAGATTTGTTGCTAGAGGTAGCATATGTTTCTATAATTTACTTCCCCTAAGTCGACAAATAAGTATTTTTTTAACAGAATGTCAGCACTGTGGCTACATTTTTATTGTTCTTTTAGGAAACATACTCATAATTTGCTGTTGAAGCAAGTCAGCGTTTCTTACTACAATACCAGATCGTCTAAAATAAATAAAACATTTAAAGAGTTGCACTCGTTAAGCTTTACGGAAACGTACATCCTTTTCCATATTTCAACAATGAGCATGTTTTTATATATATATATTAAGATCAACAGAAAATGTTAAAGTATGCAATGGTATTAAGGCCGTTTGGAATGTTATATCTAATGTTTGTGTTTTTAGATTTTATGAGGGTTTCTGTGATCATAAGCTGAAACATGTAGCAGTTTTCTAGGAAAACAAATTACTACGTCGCTTTAGAGACCAAATTTTTTGTCTGCATCCAGAGAAATTTTGTTTTGGCGCAGAACTTCAAATGGCAGGGCAGTTTTTGTGGGCGTTCCTTCTGTTTCATTATCAGATGGAAAATCCTCAAATGACATATTACTAAAGCCCGTCTTAGCCGAATTTGAAGCTGGATTAAGGGAATAGCTGAAGAAGAAAGCGTATTCTTTTGTAAATTTGCAGTGATGTTTGGAATTATGTCCCTGTTCCATCATCGTCACACTCATTGGTATGTGCTTTATACTTTGGAGAACGCTGATGCTTTTGCTTTGAAGAAATAACGCTTACGTTTGAAGCTGAATCTTTCGTGTTTAAAACTCGAATGTAAATAATCGGAAGAAACCTTTTTGTAAAATTTTGTAGGCACAGTTCTTGCAACAAAATTAGACTTTTTCCTCATTTTGCTTTGTCGCCGGCAATGTGGCTGTAGTAACAATGGTACAACTTTTTAATTCCCGTGGGTCAACATAAGCAATATCGTTAGATGGAGAAAAAATCGTTCTTCTGGTTTGGTAACAAACCTGACATACGTTCTTCTGTAACTTGCACCAACGTTTTGTCTTGCTATAGGGAGAATAGTTTGATCATCATTATAGCATGTTTCCAATGGATATGGAGTACAACCCGTTAGGAGTTCTGGCGTACCTAAGGAAACTATTTACCACAGTTTGCCTTTGTGGAAGCTCAACATGTGAAGACTTATTTGGTTGGATATAGGCAATTGGCGTATGGAGGTGGATCTTTTTTCTCATTTACAGGCAACCCACTATGTGGTGCTAGAGCCCTGGTAACAATGCTGCCCTCCTTAGACACGTTATATGGTTCTGGTGTTTATTTATAATAATGGAAGAATTAACAGTTACAAGTTGAGCTGTTGGATCCGTTCCGACTTCTTTAGTGGTATTAGAACTTTTATAGATATTTACTTTAGGATTGTATAGATTCATATTTTTCTTTTTGCTACACTCTTCTGCACTTCTGATGAATGGATCCGATTCAAAAAAATTGCTTTTAGGGCATACCGAGTTCAAGGGTTCAACAGGATTATTTGAAATGACTTTTACTGTTCCGTAAAGGGATGAGCTTTGTACTTCCTTATGAATGTTGTTACTACGTTGTTTGTTATCAACATATTCGAAAGGGTTAAAGACAGGTTCATTAAAATTGTCTAAAACTTGGTCTGGGCCCGAAACAATGGTTGGACCATCTTTTTCACTTGTTTTAAACAAAACATTTATGGGCGTCGATGTCCACATTTCCGTACTTGAGTCCGGAATATTCCCTGCAACTGTGTCAATAGATTTTTTCCTGGAGCTATATTTGCCATGTAGTTTCTTTTTGATATTCCCAATTTCTTTTTTATTGAACGGTGCCATTGCAAAACATCTAGTTCGTCTTGGTCTTTGCAATTAACAACAATTTTAAGAGCGTTACTTTCTTCGAATGTATTTATGTTGGTATCGATGTGAGCGTTTGGTATAGATTTGGAGGCAGAGTCTGTCTCCTCTGAGCCATAGTCTAATTCGTCATCCAAAAGTAGAGGTTTATCGCCAAACGCATTGAGGAATTCTGAAGGATGTTCATCTTGTTCACAGCTCAAGTCCGAAAGGGCAGATGCAACAGCTAAGGCTTCATTTGCGGAAGCAGCACAAGAGTTTCTGTCTTTTTTTCGCATACGCACTTTTACCACTACGCGGCTACTATCATCTTCGTGTGTCGTTACCGATTCACATTCGGCATGGTATGCGGATGAGCTGCAAGTCTTCACGCTTTCGCTTACGCCGTCCAAATCGGGTCGTTTAATTTACAATTATTTCGGGATATATGACTTACATGATTCTCATCGAAGAAGTCATCTTCTGTCCTTAGATCGGAAGCGGAACCAATGGAGTCAGCGTCATCATTACATTTACTTATATCATCGACAATAGTTTCCATCATTTCGGCTTGCTTTTGCTGTTTTTCATGTTCTTCCAAAACTGCATTTACTTCCTGAGCAGCTTGGTGAGCTGCTGATGACGGTCTCTTTGTTGTTGTTTTCTCTTTCAGTTTTTTTACAATCGGAACTTTAATGTGCGTTTTGTCTACCTTATGATATGCTGCCTGATGAATTTTATGAATTGTATCTGGAATGTTGTTTGTGACAATTTGTTTAAAGATTGCTTTTTTGGAGGTACCGCAACTAGCAGTGCAATTTTCTTGGAAGAATTCTGAATCGGAGTCGTCCGAGGTAACCATTTCGTTGCTACGTAATTTTTCATATTTATTTGGATATTCTTATTTATGAATTTGATTAGATGTCGTCATAAGAAGACATAGAAGTATTGGAACCCATATATTGTGTTAGAGTTGGAAAATCTACGACACAAAATAGATAATAGCTCCAGTCTCAATATTAAGATAATGTTTCAGCTTCAAATTACAAGATACCTTACTTCCTTTTTATTTAACTAAAACTCTAATGCGGCCAATAGTGGTTTTAATTTCAAATCTCCTCTAAATCAACTAAATTAACAATTGCATTATATGCATACTTACCTTGAGCAAATTCGAATGTTTTTTGTACAAATAAAATTGAAACACCATGATCCCATCACACCAACTGCTTCTAAGAAATTTGTTATTCATGCGCATCTGTTGACGTTCGCTATGTTACTGATTTAAACATTTTCACTTCAATTCACAAAGTTGACATTTTTTATTCCCGCACAAATATATTTCTCTTTACACCGGCATTGGCGCTCTTAAAGAAATTATTACTTTATATATTTTAAACACCCTTTGCAACACACCTTTCGGTCAATTGAATCATATGATTGTACATATTAGGCTATAAACGCCATTAGAAGAATAATCGTGTTTCAATGTTGTATTTGCGCAGTATTATTATAATTATTTGTACATCTTTTTGAGACAGTAATAAAAAGGAGAAGTTATGCTTTTTGCAAAACCGCGCAGTAGCCAAAAACTCGCCAATTAAATGTTTTCAGAAGTACTGTTACTTGAAGTAAGTGATTCCTTGCACATAAAGTGACTAAAAGTAGGAATGTAATAATTAGTGTCTGCTGGAAATATTACGTTGTAAAAGCCGATGATTTTGTTATAAAAATAGAGGTGAAGCTTTTAGATTATTGTATTCCGTGAATGAGAAGAATATGGAACAGTTAGACATGTAATAAATGTATATCGATTGATTTTTTGCGTTGTTGTTTTCATATTGTTAATTTTTTTTAAAAGATATATTGATTGACGAAATCTGTCTAAAAAAAAAACTTTATTTAGGAATACGATAAATTTCGGTTAACAAAATATCTTAAAATACTATAATTTAATTATTAAAAATGTTCTTTAATGTTGCAACCGGAAGAGCGTTTTGACATAAACAAATTCGATTTCATGATGTTGCTACTGAAGCCAAATTTATAATTCAAAGGCCAATTCCTATCTATCCAGCAAGGTTAATGTGAAGTTTTTCTATATAAAGTAGTGTTTCATCAATTTGAATAATAATCTGCGTTATCAACAAATATTTATGGTACCCATATCAAAAGTCGAAGACATTTCAACTTGTGCCATTTAATTTGCTTAGAGATTCAAAAACATCTTTGGCTGGGTAGGTGCTAAAAACGCAATGTCTTCAACAAAACATAAATTAAATTCATTACAATAATGAAGTTTATTGATTTGTATTTCGATCATATATAGTAGCTTGACACAAGAATAAAGAATGTGTTTCATAAGCAGATATTCGAACATATAAACCATTCGTCGTACAAGTGTAAGCAGATCCCTATATCACAATTTGTTACCAAATTTCTAATACGCAGGCACAATATTAAATGTTGACATTATACAAGTTTTCTTGCCTCCTTCCGTGTATTAACTTCTGGAAAGGAAGTGCAAATATTAAGAATTCTTACTTACATTACACAAGTTAACTTTTGCTTCCGTCGGAACATAAGTTTTGAATACGTGCGCGTTAAGCTAATTTCACACTATGAAAAACGGTAGGATTTACCTCCAACTGAAATAAGAATTAATTTTTTCATTTAAAGTTTTCTTGCTTCTTATTTCAGCTAATCGTGATTTGCGTCAGTCAACATTTCTTAATCTAAATGTGGACTTAATTCTGTACAATAGTTTAAGGAATAATATCGAGAAGATGAAATTCAAAATTAAGTGATTCTAATTTATAGTTAATTACGTTGCCAAATGCAGTGCATTTCTAGACATTCTTAACACAAGTATTTGGTAAGGTTTAGGTTAAAATGTCGGTAAAGATTTGCTATAGCAAAATATTCTGTATGTATGTTTGTACAAACCTGAAGTAAACAAGGTTATTTCTGACCACATTAAATATTCTCAGTTTTGGTTAAACATAATATTTATTTGAGTTTTAATTAACATAAACGAAACAAATGTGTCAAAACAACGTTACATTTATAATGCTTAGACAATGATAAATAATATACTATATGTGTTGTTAAATTCAATAATAAAATGTGAGATAATTACTCTGTTATCTCTGTATAAATAAAAGCATGAATAAAAAATATTTTTGGTCGACCTTTCCATCTTTTTTTATACGCCCTCATTATTTAGCGTATTTATTATTGAAGACCGCAAGGACACGATACAAGAAAAATAACTTTATTAAATTCCATCAAAAGGTGCCAGGCTTCTTTAGCCTAACTTCGCAGAATTTTAGTTAGCGATTAGGTCGTAATGGGTACATATTACACCACAACATGATGTGATAATATAATTTATATTAATGATAAAGTTTAAATGATTTATATAGAGCTGCTAATGTTATAAATTCCAAGTTTTTATAAATATTTTGTGTAGAAATTTATGGTAAGATTTGTTGCTAGAGCGTAGCATATTGTTTCTATAATTTACTTCCCCTAAGTCGACAAATAAGTATTTTTTTAACAGAATGTCAGCACTGTGGCTACATTTTATATTGCTTCTTTTAGGAAACATACTCATAATTTGCTGTATGAAGCAAGTCAGCTTGTTTCTTACTACAATACCAGATCGTATAAAAATAAATAAACATTTAAAGAGTTGCACTCGTTTAAGCTTTTACGGAAACGTACATCCTTTTCCATATTTTCAACAATGAGCATGTTTTTATATATATATATTAAGATCAACAGAAAATGTTAAAGTATGCAATGGTATTAAGGCCGTTTGGAATGTTATATCTAATGTTTGTGTTTTTAGATTTTATGAGGGTTTCTGTGATCATAAGCTGAAACATGTAGCAGTTTTCTAGGAAAACAAATTACTACGTCGCTTTAGAGAACCAAATTTTTGTCTGCATCCAGAGAAATTTTGTTTTGGCGCAGAACTTCAAATGGCAGGGCAGTTTTTGTGGGCGTTCCTTCTGTTTCATTATCAGATGGAAAATCCTCAAATGACATATTACTAAAGCCCGTCTTAGCCGAATTTGAAGCTGGATTAAAGGGAATAGCTGAAGAAGAAAGCGTATTCTTTTGTAAATTTGCAGTGATGTTTGGAATTATGTTCCCTGTTCCATCATCGTCACACTCATTGGTATGTGCTTTATACTTTGGAGAACGCTGATGCTTTTGCTTTGAAGAAATAACGCTTACGTTTGAAGCTGAATCTTTCGTGTTAAAACTCGAATGTAAATAATCGGAAGAAACCTTTTTGTAAAATTTTGTAGGCACAGTTCTTGCAACAAAATTAGACTTTTTCTCATTTTGCTTTGTCGCCGGCAATGTGGCTGTAGTAACAATGGTACAACTTTTTAATTCCCGTGGGTCAACATAAGCAATATCGTTAGATGGAGAAAAAATCGCTTCTTCTTGGTTTGGTAACAAACCTGACATACGTTCTTCTGTAACTTGCACCAACGTTTTGTCTGCTATAGGGAGAATAGTTTGATCATCATTATAGCATGTTTCCAATGGATATGGAGTACAACCCGTTAGGAGTTCTGGCGTACCTAAGGAACTATTTACCACAGTTTGCCTTTGTGGAAGCTCAACATGTGAAGACTTATTTGGTTGGAATATAGGCACATTGGCGTATGGAGGTGGATCTTTTTTCTCATTTACAGGCAACCCACTATGTGGTGCTAGAGCCCTGGTAACAATGCTGCCCTCCTTAGACACGTTATATGGTTCCGGTGTTTTATTTATAATAATGGAAGAGTTAGCAGTTACAAGTTGAGCTGTTGGATCCGTTCCGACTTCTTTAGTGGTATTAGAACTTTTATAGATATTTACTTTAGGATTGTATAGATTCATATTTTTCTTTTTGCTACACTCTTCTGCACTTCTGATGAATGGATCCGATTCAAAAAAATTGCTTTTAGGGCATACCGAGTTCAAGGGTTCAACAGGATTATTTGAAATGACTTTTACTGTTCCGTAAAGAGATGAGCTTTGTACTTCCTTATGAATGTTGTTACTACGTTGTTTGTTATCAACATATTCGAAAGGGTTAAAGACAGGTTCATTAAAATTGTCTAAAACTTGGTCTGGGCCCGAAACAATGGTTGGACCATCTTTTTCACTTGTTTTAACAAAACATTTAATGGGCGTCGATGTCCACATTTCCGTACTTGAGTCCGGAATATTCCCTGCAACTGTGTCAATAGATTTTTTCCTGGAGCTATATTTGCCATGTAGTTTCTTTTTGATATTCCCAATTTCTTTTTTATTGAACGGTGCCATTGCAAAAACATCTAGTTCGTCTTGGTCTTTGCAATTAACAACAATTTTAAGAGCGTTACTTTCTTCGAATGTATTTATGTTGGTATCGATGTGAGCGTTTGGTATAGATTTGGAGGCAGAGTCTGTCTCCTCTGAGCCATAGTCTAATTCGTCATCCAAAAGTAGAGGTTTATCGCCAAACGCATTGAGGAATTCTGAAGGATGTTCATCTTGTTCACAGCTCAAGTCCGAAAGGGCAGATGCAACAGCTAAGGCTTCATTTGCGGAAGCAGCACAAGAGTTTCTGTCTTTTTTTCGCATACGCACTTTTACCACTACGCGGCTACTATCATCTTCGTGTGTCGTTACCGATTCACATTCGGCATGGTATGCGGATGAGCTGCAAGTCTTCACGCTTTCGCTTACGCCGTCCAAATCGGGTCGTTTTAATTTACAATTATTTCGGGATATATGACTTACATGATTCTCATCGAAGAAGTCATCTTCTGTCCTTAGATCGGAAGCGGAACCAATGGAGTCAGCGTCATCATTACATTTACTTATATCATCGACAATAGTTTCCATCATTTCGGCTTGCTTTTGCTTTTTTTCATGTTCTTCCAAAACTGCATTTACTTCCTGAGCAGCTTGGTGAGCTGCTGATGACGGTCTCTTTGTTGTTGTTTTCTCTTTCAGTTTTTTTACAATCGGAACTTTAATGTGCGTTTTGTCTACCTTATGATATGCTGCCTGATGAATTTTATGAATTGTATCTGGAATGTTGTTTGTGACAATTTGTTTAAAGATTGCTTTTTTGGAGGTACCGCAACTAGCAGTGCAATTTTCTTGGAAGAATTCTGAATCGGAGTCGTCCGAGGTAACCATTTCGTTGCTACGTAATTTTTCATATTTATTTGGATATTCTTATTTATGAATTTGATTAGATGTCGTCATAAGAAGACATAGAAGTATTGGAACCCATATATTTGTGTTAGAGTTGGAAAATCTACGACACAAAATAGATAATAGCTCCAGTCTCAATATTAAAGATAATGTTTCAGCTTCAAATTTACAAGATACCTTACTTCCTTTTTATTTAACTAAAACTCTAATGCGGCCAATAGTGGTTTTAATTTCAAATCTCCTCTAAATCAACTAAATTAACAATTGCATTATATGCATACTTACCTTGAGCAAATTCGAATGTTTTTTGTACAAATAAAATTGAAACACCATGATCCCATCACACCAACTGCTTCTAAGAAATTTGTTATTCATGCGCATCTGTTGACATTCGCTATGTTACTGATTTAAACATTTTCACTTCAATTCACAAAGTTGACATTTTTTATTCCCGCACAAATATATTTCTCTTTACACCGGCATTGGCGCTCTTAAAGAAATTATTACTTTATATATTTTAAACACCCTTTGCAACACACCTTTCGGTCAATTGAATCATATGATTGTACATATTAGGCTATAAACGCCATTAGAAGAATAATCGTGTTTCAATGTTGTATTTGCGCAGTATTATTATAATTATTTGTACATCTTTTTGAGACAGTAATAAAAAGGAGAAGTTATGCTTTTTGCAAAACCGCGCAGTAGCCAAAAACTCGCCAATTAAATGTTTTCAGAAGTACTGTTACTTGAAGTAAGTGATTCCTTGCACATAAAGTGACTAAAAAGTAGGAATGTAATAATTAGTGTCTGCTGGAAATATTACGTTGTAAAAGCCGATGATTTTGTTATAAAAATAGAGGTGAAGCTTTTAGATTATTGTATTCCGTGAATGAGAAGAATATGGAACAGTTAGACATGTAATAAATGTATATCGATTGATTTTTTGCGTTGTTGTTTTCATATTGTTAATTTTTTTTAAAAGATATATTGATTGACGAAATCTGTCTAAAAAAAAAACTTTATTTAGGAATACGATAAATTTCGGTTAACAAAATATCTTAAAATACTATAATTTAATTATTAAAAATGTTCTTTAATGTTGCAACCGGAAGAGCGTTTTGACATAAACAAATTCGATTTCATGATGTTGCTACTGAAGCCAAATTTATAATTCAAAGGCCAATTCCTATCTATCCAGCAAGGTTAATGTGAAGTTTTTCTATATAAAGTAGTGTTTCATCAATTTGAATAATAATCTGCGTTATCAACAAATATTTATGGTACCCATATCAAAAGTCGAAGACATTTCAACTTGTGCCATTTAATTTGCTTAGAGATTCAAAAACATCTTTGGCTGGGTAGGTGCTAAAAACGCAATGTCTTCAACAAAACATAAATTAAATTCATTACAATAATGAAGTTTATTGATTTGTATTTCGATCATATATAGTAGCTTGACACAAGAATAAAGAATGTGTTTCATAAGCAGATATTCGAACATATAAACCATTCGTCGTACAAGTGTAAGCAGATCCCTATATCACAATTTGTTACCAAATTTCTAATACGCAGGCACAATATTAAATGTTGACATTATACAAGTTTTCTTGCCTCCTTCCGTGTATTAACTTCTGGAAAGGAAGTGCAAATATTAAGAATTCTTACTTACATTACACAAGTTAACTTTTGCTTCCGTCGGAACATAAGTTTTGAATACGTGCGCGTTAAGCTAATTTCACACTATGAAAAACGGTAGGATTTACCTCCAACTGAAATAAGAATTAATTTTTTCATTTAAAGTTTTCTTGCTTCTTATTTCAGCTAATCGTGATTTGCGTCAGTCAACATTTCTTAATCTAAATGTGGACTTAATTCTGTACAATAGTTTAAGGAATAATATCGAGAAGATGAAATTCAAAATTAAGTGATTCTAATTTATAGTTAATTACGTTGCCAAATGCAGTGCATTTCTAGACATTCTTAACACAAGTATTTGGTAAGGTTTAGGTTAAAATGTCGGTAAAGATTTGCTATAGCAAAATATTCTGTATGTATGTTTGTACAAACCTGAAGTAAACAAGGTTATTTCTGACCACATTAAATATTCTCAGTTTTGGTTAAACATAATATTTATTTGAGTTTTAATTAACATAAACGAAACAAATGTGTCAAAACAACGTTACATTTATAATGCTTAGACAATGATAAATAATATACTATATGTGTTGTTAAATTCAATAATAAAATGTGAGATAATTACTCTGTTATCTCTGTATAAATAAAAGCATGAATAAAAAATATTTTTGGTCGACCTTTCCATCTTTTTTTATACGCCCTCATTATTTAGCGTATTTATTATTGAAGACCGCAAGGACACGATACAAGAAAAATAACCAGGCTTCTTTAGCCTAACTTCGCAGAATTTTAGTTAGCGATTAGGTCGTAATGGGTACATATTACACCACAACATGATGTGATAATATAATTTATATTAATGATAAAGTTTAAATGATTTATATAGAGCTGCTAATGTTATAAATTCCAAGTTTTTATAAATATTTTGTGTAGAAATTTATGGTAAGATTTGTTGCTAGAGCGTAGCATATTGTTTCTATAATTTACTTCCCCTAAGTCGACAAATAAGTATTTTTTTAACAGAATGTCAGCACTGTGGCTACATTTTATATTGCTTCTTTTAGGAAACATACTCATAATTTGCTGTATGAAGCAAGTCAGCTTGTTTCTTACTACAATACCAGATCGTATAAAAATAAATAAACATTTAAAGAGTTGCACTCGTTTAAGCTTTTACGGAAACGTACATCCTTTTCCATATTTTCAACAATGAGCATGTTTTTATATATATATATTAAGATCAACAGAAAATGTTAAAGTATGCAATGGTATTAAGGCCGTTTGGAATGTTATATCTAATGTTTGTGTTTTTAGATTTTATGAGGGTTTCTGTGATCATAAGCTGAAACATGTAGCAGTTTTCTAGGAAAACAAATTACTACGTCGCTTTAGAGAACCAAATTTTTTGTCTGCATCCAGAGAAATTTTGTTTTGGCGCAGAACTTCAAATGGCAGGGCAGTTTTTGTGGGCGTTCCTTCTGTTTCATTATCAGATGGAAAATCCTCAAATGACATATTACTAAAGCCCGTCTTAGCCGAATTTGAAGCTGGATTAAAGGGAATAGCTGAAGAAGAAAGCGTATTCTTTTGTAAATTTGCAGTGATGTTTGGAATTATGTTCCCTGTTCCATCATCGTCACACTCATTGGTATGTGCTTTATACTTTGGAGAACGCTGATGCTTTTGCTTTGAAGAAATAACGCTTACGTTTGAAGCTGAATCTTTCGTATTAAAACTCGAATGTAAATAATCGGAAGAAACCTTTTTGTAAAATTTTGTAGGCACAGTTCTTGCAACAAAATTAGACTTTTTCTCATTTTGCTTTGTCGCCGGCAATGTGGCTGTAGTAACAATGGTACAACTTTTTAATTCCCGTGGGTCAACATAAGCAATATCGTTAGATGGAGAAAAAATCGCTTCTTCTTGGTTTGGTAACAAACCTGACATACGTTCTTCTGTAACTTGCACCAACGTTTTGTCTGCTATAGGGAGAATAGTTTGATCATCATTATAGCATGTTTCCAATGGATATGGAGTACAACCCGTTAGGAGTTCTGGCGTACCTAAGGAACTATTTACCACAGTTTGCCTTTGTGGAAGCTCAACATGTGAAGACTTATTTGGTTGGAATATAGGCACATTGGCGTATGGAGGTGGATCTTTTTTCTCATTTACAGGCAACCCACTATGTGGTGCTAGAGCCCTGGTAACAATGCTGCCCTCCTTAGACACGTTATATGGTTCCGGTGTTTTATTTATAATAATGGAAGAGTTAGCAGTTACAAGTTGAGCTGTTGGATCCGTTCCGACTTCTTTAGTGGTATTAGAACTTTTATAGATATTTACTTTAGGATTGTATAGATTCATATTTTTCTTTTTGCTACACTCTTCTGCACTTCTGATGAATGGATCCGATTCAAAAAAATTGCTTTTAGGGCATACCGAGTTCAAGGGTTCAACAGGATTATTTGAAATGACTTTTACTGTTCCGTAAAGAGATGAGCTTTGTACTTCCTTATGAATGTTGTTACTACGTTGTTTGTTATCAACATATTCGAAAGGGTTAAAGACAGGTTCATTAAAATTGTCTAAAACTTGGTCTGGGCCCGAAACAATGGTTGGACCATCTTTTTCACTTGTTTTAACAAAACATTTAATGGGCGTCGATGTCCACATTTCCGTACTTGAGTCCGGAATATTCCCTGCAACTGTGTCAATAGATTTTTTCCTGGAGCTATATTTGCCATGTAGTTTCTTTTTGATATTCCCAATTTCTTTTTTATTGAACGGTGCCATTGCAAAAACATCTAGTTCGTCTTGGTCTTTGCAATTAACAACAATTTTAAGAGCGTTACTTTCTTCGAATGTATTTATGTTGGTATCGATGTGAGCGTTTGGTATAGATTTGGAGGCAGAGTCTGTCTCCTCTGAGCCATAGTCTAATTCGTCATCCAAAAGTAGAGGTTTATCGCCAAACGCATTGAGGAATTCTGAAGGATGTTCATCTTGTTCACAGCTCAAGTCCGAAAGGGCAGATGCAACAGCTAAGGCTTCATTTGCGGAAGCAGCACAAGAGTTTCTGTCTTTTTTTCGCATACGCACTTTTACCACTACGCGGCTACTATCATCTTCGTGTGTCGTTACCGATTCACATTCGGCATGGTATGCGGATGAGCTGCAAGTCTTCACGCTTTCGCTTACGCCGTCCAAATCGGGTCGTTTTAATTTACAATTATTTCGGGATATATGACTTACATGATTCTCATCGAAGAAGTCATCTTCTGTCCTTAGATCGGAAGCGGAACCAATGGAGTCAGCGTCATCATTACATTTACTTATATCATCGACAATAGTTTCCATCATTTCGGCTTGCTTTTGCTGTTTTTCATGTTCTTCCAAAACTGCATTTACTTCCTGAGCAGCTTGGTGAGCTGCTGATGACGGTCTCTTTGTTGTTGTTTTCTCTTTCAGTTTTTTTACAATCGGAACTTTAATGTGCGTTTTGTCTACCTTATGATATGCTGCCTGATGAATTTTATGAATTGTATCTGGAATGTTGTTTGTGACAATTTGTTTAAAGATTGCTTTTTTGGAGGTACCGCAACTAGCAGTGCAATTTTCTTGGAAGAATTCTGAATCGGAGTCGTCCGAGGTAACCATTTCGTTGCTACGTAATTTTTCATATTTATTTGGATATTCTTATTTATGAATTTGATTAGATGTCGTCATAAGAAGACATAGAAGTATTGGAACCCATATATTTGTGTTAGAGTTGGAAAATCTACGACACAAAATAGATAATAGCTCCAGTCTCAATATTAAAGATAATGTTTCAGCTTCAAATTTACAAGATACCTTACTTCCTTTTTATTTAACTAAAACTCTAATGCGGCCAATAGTGGTTTTAATTTCAAATCTCCTCTAAATCAACTAAATTAACAATTGCATTATATGCATACTTACCTTGAGCAAATTCGAATGTTTTTTGTACAAATAAAATTGAAACACCATGATCCCATCACACCAACTGCTTCTAAGAAATTTGTTATTCATGCGCATCTGTTGACATTCGCTATGTTACTGATTTAAACATTTTCACTTCAATTCACAAAGTTGACATTTTTTATTCCCGCACAAATATATTTCTCTTTACACCGGCATTGGCGCTCTTAAAGAAATTATTACTTTATATATTTTAAACACCCTTTGCAACACACCTTTCGGTCAATTGAATCATATGATTGTACATATTAGGCTATAAACGCCATTAGAAGAATAATCGTGTTTCAATGTTGTATTTGCGCAGTATTATTATAATTATTTGTACATCTTTTTGAGACAGTAATAAAAAGGAGAAGTTATGCTTTTTGCAAAACCGCGCAGTAGCCAAAAACTCGCCAATTAAATGTTTTCAGAAGTACTGTTACTTGAAGTAAGTGATTCCTTGCACATAAAGTGACTAAAAAGTAGGAATGTAATAATTAGTGTCTGCTGGAAATATTACGTATATAGTATAGTAAAAGCCGATGATTTTGTTATAAAAATAGAGGTGAAGCTTTTAGATTATTGTATTCCGTGAATGAGAAGAATATGGAACAGTTAGACATGTAATAAATGTATATCGATTGATTTTTTGCGTTGTTGTTTTCATATTGTTAATTTTTTTTAAAAGATATATTGATTGACGAAATCTGTCTAAAAAAAAAACTTTATTTAGGAATACGATAAATTTCGGTTAACAAAATATCTTAAAATACTATAATTTAATTATTAAAAATGTTCTTTAATGTTGCAACCGGAAGAGCGTTTTGACATAAACAAATTCGATTTCATGATGTTGCTACTGAAGCCAAATTTATAATTCAAAGGCCAATTCCTATCTATCCAGCAAGGTTAATGTGAAGTTTTTCTATATAAAGTAGTGTTTCATCAATTTGAATAATAATCTGCGTTATCAACAAATATTTATGGTACCCATATCAAAAGTCGAAGACATTTCAACTTGTGCCATTTAATTTGCTTAGAGATTCAAAAACATCTTTGGCTGGGTAGGTGCTAAAAACGCAATGTCTTCAACAAAACATAAATTAAATTCATTACAATAATGAAGTTTATTGATTTGTATTTCGATCATATATAGTAGCTTGACACAAGAATAAAGAATGTGTTTCATAAGCAGATATTCGAACATATAAACCATTCGTCGTACAAGTGTAAGCAGATCCCTATATCACAATTTGTTACCAAATTTCTAATACGCAGGCACAATATTAAATGTTGACATTATACAAGTTTTCTTGCCTCCTTCCGTGTATTAACTTCTGGAAAGGAAGTGCAAATATTAAGAATTCTTACTTACATTACACAAGTTAACTTTTGCTTCCGTCGGAACATAAGTTTTGAATACGTGCGCGTTAAGCTAATTTCACACTATGAAAAACGGTAGGATTTACCTCCAACTGAAATAAGAATTAATTTTTTCATTTAAAGTTTTCTTGCTTCTTATTTCAGCTAATCGTGATTTGCGTCAGTCAACATTTCTTAATCTAAATGTGGACTTAATTCTGTACAATAGTTTAAGGAATAATATCGAGAAGATGAAATTCAAAATTAAGTGATTCTAATTTATAGTTAATTACGTTGCCAAATGCAGTGCATTTCTAGACATTCTTAACACAAGTATTTGGTAAGGTTTAGGTTAAAATGTCGGTAAAGATTTGCTATAGCAAAATATTCTGTATGTATGTTTGTACAAACCTGAAGTAAACAAGGTTATTTCTGACCACATTAAATATTCTCAGTTTTGGTTAAACATAATATTTATTTGAGTTTTAATTAACATAAACGAAACAAATGTGTCAAAACAACGTTACATTTATAATGCTTAGACAATGATAAATAATATACTATATGTGTTGTTAAATTCAATAATAAAATGTGAGATAATTACTCTGTTATCTCTGTATAAATAAAAGCATGAATAAAAAATATTTTTGGTCGACCTTTCCATCTTTTTTTATACGCCCTCATTATTTAGCGTATTTATTATTGAAGACCGCAAGGACACGATACAAGAAAAATAACTTTATTAAATTCCATCAAAAGGTGCCAGGCTTCTTTAGCCTAACTTCGCAGAATTTTAGTTAGCGATTAGGTCGTAATGGGTACATATTACACCACAACATGATGTGATAATATAATTTATATTAATGATAAAGTTTAAATGATTTATATAGAGCTGCTAATGTTATAAATTCCAAGTTTTTATAAATATTTTGTGTAGAAATTTATGGTAAGATTTGTTGCTAGAGCGTAGCATATTGTTTCTATAATTTACTTCCCCTAAGTCGACAAATAAGTATTTTTTTAACAGAATGTCAGCACTGTGGCTACATTTTATATTGCTTCTTTTAGGAAACATACTCATAATTTGCTGTATGAAGCAAGTCAGCTTGTTTCTTACTACAATACCAGATCGTATAAAAATAAATAAACATTTAAAGAGTTGCACTCGTTTAAGCTTTTACGGAAACGTACATCCTTTTCCATATTTTCAACAATGAGCATGTTTTTATATATATATATTAAGATCAACAGAAAATGTTAAAGTATGCAATGGTATTAAGGCCGTTTGGAATGTTATATCTAATGTTTGTGTTTTTAGATTTTATGAGGGTTTCTGTGATCATAAGCTGAAACATGTAGCAGTTTTCTAGGAAAACAAATTACTACGTCGCTTTAGAGAACCAAATTTTTTGTCTGCATCCAGAGAAATTTTGTTTTGGCGCAGAACTTCAAATGGCAGGGCAGTTTTTGTGGGCGTTCCTTCTGTTTCATTATCAGATGGAAAATCCTCAAATGACATATTACTAAAGCCCGTCTTAGCCGAATTTGAAGCTGGATTAAAGGGAATAGCTGAAGAAGAAAGCGTATTCTTTTGTAAATTTGCAGTGATGTTTGGAATTATGTTCCCTGTTCCATCATCGTCACACTCATTGGTATGTGCTTTATACTTTGGAGAACGCTGATGCTTTTGCTTTGAAGAAATAACGCTTACGTTTGAAGCTGAATCTTTCGTGTTAAAACTCGAATGTAAATAATCGGAAGAAACCTTTTTGTAAAATTTTGTAGGCACAGTTCTTGCAACAAAATTAGACTTTTTCTCATTTTGCTTTGTCGCCGGCAATGTGGCTGTAGTAACAATGGTACAACTTTTTAATTCCCGTGGGTCAACATAAGCAATATCGTTAGATGGAGAAAAAATCGCTTCTTCTTGGTTTGGTAACAAACCTGACATACGTTCTTCTGTAACTTGCACCAACGTTTTGTCTGCTATAGGGAGAATAGTTTGATCATCATTATAGCATGTTTCCAATGGATATGGAGTACAACCCGTTAGGAGTTCTGGCGTACCTAAGGAACTATTTACCACAGTTTGCCTTTGTGGAAGCTCAACATGTGAAGACTTATTTGGTTGGAATATAGGCACATTGGCGTATGGAGGTGGATCTTTTTTCTCATTTACAGGCAACCCACTATGTGGTGCTAGAGCCCTGGTAACAATGCTGCCCTCCTTAGACACGTTATATGGTTCTGGTGTTTTATTTATAATAATGGAAGAATTAACAGTTACAAGTTGAGCTGTTGGATCCGTTCCGACTTCTTTAGTGGTATTAGAACTTTTATAGATATTTACTTTAGGATTGTATAGATTCATATTTTTCTTTTTGCTACACTCTTCTGCACTTCTGATGAATGGATCCGATTCAAAAAAATTGCTTTTAGGGCATACCGAGTTCAAGGGTTCAACAGGATTATTTGAAATGACTTTTACTGTTCCGTAAAGGGATGAGCTTTGTACTTCCTTATGAATGTTGTTACTACGTTGTTTGTTATCAACATATTCGAAAGGGTTAAAGACAGGTTCATTAAAATTGTCTAAAACTTGGTCTGGGCCCGAAACAATGGTTGGACCATCTTTTTCACTTGTTTTAACAAAACATTTAATGGGCGTCGATGTCCACATTTCCGTACTTGAGTCCGGAATATTCCCTGCAACTGTGTCAATAGATTTTTTCCTGGAGCTATATTTGCCATGTAGTTTCTTTTTGATATTCCCAATTTCTTTTTTATTGAACGGTGCCATTGCAAAAACATCTAGTTCGTCTTGGTCTTTGCAATTAACAACAATTTTAAGAGCGTTACTTTCTTCGAATGTATTTATGTTGGTATCGATGTGAGCGTTTGGTATAGATTTGGAGGCAGAGTCTGTCTCCTCTGAGCCATAGTCTAATTCGTCATCCAAAAGTAGAGGTTTATCGCCAAACGCATTGAGGAATTCTGAAGGATGTTCATCTTGTTCACAGCTCAAGTCCGAAAGGGCAGATGCAACAGCTAAGGCTTCATTTGCGGAAGCAGCACAAGAGTTTCTGTCTTTTTTTCGCATACGCACTTTTACCACTACGCGGCTACTATCATCTTCGTGTGTCGTTACCGATTCACATTCGGCATGGTATGCGGATGAGCTGCAAGTCTTCACGCTTTCGCTTACGCCGTCCAAATCGGGTCGTTTTAATTTACAATTATTTCGGGATATATGACTTACATGATTCTCATCGAAGAAGTCATCTTCTGTCCTTAGATCGGAAGCGGAACCAATGGAGTCAGCGTCATCATTACATTTACTTATATCATCGACAATAGTTTCCATCATTTCGGCTTGCTTTTGCTGTTTTTCATGTTCTTCCAAAACTGCATTTACTTCCTGAGCAGCTTGGTGAGCTGCTGATGACGGTCTCTTTGTTGTTGTTTTCTCTTTCAGTTTTTTTACAATCGGAACTTTAATGTGCGTTTTGTCTACCTTATGATATGCTGCCTGATGAATTTTATGAATTGTATCTGGAATGTTGTTTGTGACAATTTGTTTAAAGATTGCTTTTTTGGAGGTACCGCAACTAGCAGTGCAATTTTCTTGGAAGAATTCCGAATCGGAGTCATCCGAGGTCACCATTTCGTTGCTACGTAATTTTTCATATTTATTTCGGTCGTCAAGAGCAAGTTTTACAAAAGCAATTGATGTACCAGTGGTATTTATTGTTGAAGAGACATCTTGTTGTAGAGGTTGTCCATCATAGTCTGTTTTCAAAGTGGTTATAAGGGATGTTCTTTCTTCATTTACCTCCAACGTCGGCGATAGAAGCCATTTTGAAGATGTTGATAAATTTATATTACCAGGACCACTGCCAACAATATGACTTGTATTTGAACCAAAAACACCGCTTGTGTTATTGCTTGCCAAAAGATATTTTGCTGTTAAAGAAAATTAAATTCTTTTATGCGATAAAAACGGTATGAAAAATACGTATATAATTTTAAATTATGTATGCTTGTGCTATATATATTTACAGTGAAGTCACCCAAAAGCATTTATAGTTTGTCAAGTTTTTTCATTAATATATAAATAAATCGCTGTTATATTTGTATTGAATTGTCCTAATTCCTTCTTTGAACTAGGCTGAATGAAGTAAATGCTTCCAACATTTTATGCCATTTTATATTTAATCAGATCCCCGAGTGTCATTCAATACAAATGTTAAAATATTTAGAAAAAAATTATATATATATTGAACATTTTCAGTTATATTTAATGGATGCAAAATACTCCATTTTTTCTTTGGGTCTGCAAAGTATTACGCAGTATCAAAAAGGGTAACTAATTAAACAGTTATTTGTTAATTTAATATATAACGGCAGGAATATTTAAAAAAAAATAGATATGTTTGGATTTCAAGAAAAAAAAAAAAACAAACAAACAAGTACTATGCAATTACGAATATTTGAATTTAATTAATTTACTTTGAAAAATAAATCCGTGTTCGGTGAAAATCTAATAAAGAAACACAAATAAAACTGTTTTCGGCGAGCAGAATATCACTTTAACAAATTTGAGTATGGTAGAGAAAGTGCGACAATCCAAGCATCCATCTTAATCAAGGGATAACTTCTCTGGAAGATGACGGACTCGGTGACTTGATAATGTTGGACCTAGTACAAGAAGCTGGTGCATCCTGAATTCCTGCAATAGGTGGTAAGAAGTCTGGGCGGAGCTAGGTGCAGATTAATTTGTATCATCGCAAGATAGCGGTTGCCGTAATCAACCAAACACTCTCGACGTTAAACATCGATATTGCCTTAGTCCAGAAATCCTATCTACTCAATGAAAGGGTCTCCCGACTGAATGACAACACGGGGTTCGTCCCTACAAATTGGGTAAAGAAACTGTATAGTTGAAAAAAGGATTATAAATTAGTTACTTCTTTCTAATTTCTGTTGAGAGAACATCACCATTACTAACTTCA
The DNA here is from genome assembly GCF_030504385.1 of Musca domestica. Classification (NCBI taxonomy): domain Eukaryota; kingdom Metazoa; phylum Arthropoda; class Insecta; order Diptera; family Muscidae; genus Musca; species Musca domestica. The sequence continues at coordinate 21,034 of NW_026712358.1, forward strand.
TCCAGTATTTTGTAGTAATGGCAATACAAAGATATTCTGGAACTAATAGAGTATACACAATATGTGTCCGTGATGTAATGCAAGTGACCATCACTTTTACTGAGATAGCAGCGACAGAAAATTAATAATCTCCAAATGTGCGATAAGGTTAACACACAACTTTTTAAAATAGTGTAAGGGTAAATGTTATCGGCACATTACTCTCGGAAGATACCGCTCTTATCTGGCTATTGCTCTTTTTAGATTCCAAGACGATATCTTTTCAAGAGGCTACCTGCGAAGCTGCAGAAATCATTAGCAGTATAAGAAGACAGACTGAGGTGAAATTCGTAAAATACTTCCTAAGGACCCCAAACCAATAAGCAGTATAAAACGAATTGGTGGTAAATGGCCTAACTCTGGTCTGGAGACTTTGACGTTCTATTGGGTATTCGCTTCCCTGATTAGAAGAGTGAAAGTGATGTTGAGCAATCACTAACATCTACCCCCAAGACATGCAGGGCAACATGTGAGGCTCATATAAAGGACACCAAATTACTCCAAGCTTAAATGGACGATCAGCAACTTTCAACCCTGTAAGTCCCTTGGTCCCGATTGTACCCTAACTGCAGTGTTACAAATAGCATCTGAGTCGATGTTGCGTATTTTTCAGGAATTTTTAAGGCTTGTCTCAGGTTTTGTTCTGTGCCTAATCTGTGAAAGGATCTGTGTTGAGCAATCACTAACATCTACCCCAAAGACATGCAGGTTTTTCAGGTTTTTTTCTGTGCCTAATCTGTGAAAGGAGGTAACATTGAGCTTTATTCCCTAAGCTAGCCAAACAATATATAATGACTACAGATTGATTACCCATTCGAACATTCGAAATAATTTTTTACAATTATAAGTTTAAAGTGTTTAAGAGCTGTGTTCCTTTGTCCGGTAAAGCAGAAGAATTTTTTTGTTCAAATTGGAAATTTATGTAAACAAGAAATGCAAGATTGAACTCCCATATTTTGTGAAAATTACGGACAAATTCTCTGTAGCATGATGAACAAATAATCATAAAATTTTTGAGTTGAAGTAAATCAGGCACGGTCCGCTTTGCTACGAAATTGAATTAACGAATCCAATTGTGATACTCTATTCTTATGAGCAACATTTTCCTACAAGGGCATTTGGCATCAATCAAAACAAATGGTAGTTAAAATAAGGTCATGGCTATTAAGTGGGTGGCAGGTTGCCTGGCCAGGTGTATTGTTCATCTTACTTTCCACTAAATCGGAATCACTATTTTAGTACCATGACACTGCATAAAAGCGTTTTCTTCAATTAAAAATTATTGCCAATTTGGGCAATGAATTCGACTTTACTTTAGCAATTAAAAAGTGTTTGGAATCTTTTGAACCTATATCGGATTCCTCTAAATCGGAAGCACTATTTTAGCACAATAGCACCGAATAAAATGATTGACATTTTGGGCAGTGAATTCGACTTTATTTTAGCGATTAAAGTGATTCAAATCTTCTGGGCCTATCAAATATTGAGTCATAGTTAATTTTTTACCTTTAACCCATTTCGTTCAGAGATTTAATTTTTGCTTTTGAAAAAATTTACTTCTTTAGTGTAGTTTGGGCGCACTGATATCAAAAAATTACTCAGAAAAATTGTACATTCTTTTTTGTTTTTTCCAAAAACCAATGCACAAATTTCGAAAAGTCAACATTACACATATGTAAAGTCAAGCTTGTGTATGCAAACCATGCTTTTTATATTTAGCGCAACGGTTACACATATTGGCAATAATTCCTCATCATTAGTTTTTCCATTTGTTATTTTTTAAAATTAATTTAAGTAGTATCCAAAAATATGGGTTTCAGAAATGTACCTTTACCATCGAGGGGGAGGGGGTATTTTTTAGGGGGCAGGGGGATATTTTTATGGTTGAATTTGTTTTAATTACTGATAGATGACTCTTGCTGCCTACACAAAAATTTGTTTAAAATTTTACACTTTTCATATCCTTTTTTTTTTGAAAAAGAGTGTTTATACTCTTGGAACAATCGAACAGAAATGGGCTAAAGTAGCATAATTATTATAATTGAGGCAAATCACACGAATCGGCATTAACATTTTTTAGCCAATTTCATGGATCCTAACAGCGGTAGTTCCATAAATTTGAAATTCTGCTCAGAATTAAAAACTTTTAAATGTCAAAGAAAATATTTCTAGCTAACGAATGTATTGCGTTTTTTAAAATGCATACATAAACAACAACCTTTCCTACGCTAAGTTTTACGTGGTTTGGCCAAAGGTCGATTAAAAATATAAGAATAATTACTTGTTTTAAAGTACCAAGCATATCCTAATTAGTGTGGCTAAAGCACACAGGTAGATTTTGGTTTGCAACAGGGACAAACCAAACAAGAAATTAATAGAAAAATCTCAAATTTAATTAGGGTTATTTACTATTACCGGACACCGCTCAAAGTTCCCCAAAAACAATAGTATTTCTATAAAAACATTCAAAAAATGTCCACAAGAACATACTCCGATAAAATATTGGAATATTTTTATATAATATAATACAAATGGAGTTTTGAAAGTAAAATAAAATTCTGAATAACGCACTATCTCGTACAAAGAAATTTTCGCTGGTGGCTAAACTAAATTTTTAACTAATCATTTAGCTGGTATGTATTTTATGTCCCATTACTTTTTTGTTAGTTTCACACCATTCTCTTTACAACTATTTTTTTCGCCACATTGTGTGTATAGTTTCTTATTCAGTATTTATGTCCTGTTATTTAGTTCCTCTATACATACTTATTTTTTTCATAACGAATAATAGTTTGTTATACAGTGAAGTGCAAATACCATTCTAGCAATTCTTATAAACGTGCTTCTTATATGATATAATTTTGCTATGGAAAATGGCATGGTGCTTTGAAAAAAAATTCTTTGATCCATTTTTTTCTTCTATAGAATGTGGTTACATGCTTGGTCTGCTGTTAGGGGTGCAAGTTACCTTCTTCCAAATTGTTATACACTTAGCCATATGGCTAGAGATGGTGTATATCATTTGATACGGTCGAAATAACGGTTTTAGACCCTAGGTCTCGTTGGACCAAATCCATTTCAGGACATTTGGAGCCGATCTAGCGATGTCCATCCGTCCGTCTGTCTGTTCGGCTGGCTGGTGCGCACTATAACTCTCGAAGGGAGCATCCGATTCGGTCCAAACTTGGTACATCGCAATATTTTTGTCAAACTTATATCGATTTCGGAGATGGGCAATATCGGTCCACTCCTTTTGGTACCCTCCCCACAAAAGGTCGAAATTTTCAAAAAATATATTTTCTGCACAAAAACAGGAACGATAATCCGATTTTGCTCCAACTTTACAAATCCTAAGAGTCCGATTATCTTCAAATTACACACAACCCAATATTTATATTAACCCAAGATCTGGTGTTAAGATGGGATACATCGGTCCACTCCTTCTGGTACCTCCTCCACATATGGTCGAAATTTTCAAAAAAATATATTTTCTGCACAGAAAGAGAAACGATAATCCGGTTTTGCCCCAATTTTGGAAATCCCTATATCTGCGTCAATGCTAGGTCAGGTGCGAAAATGGATAATATCAGTCCACTCTATTATGTTCTCCCACAAAGGGTCAACATTTTGAATAATTATAACTCATATAAAATATGATGTAAGAGTCCAATTGTCTTCAAATTTCACACATCCTAATATTTTTATGAACCCAAGATCTGATATTAAGACGGAATATATTGGTCCTCTCCTTCTGGTACCTCCCCCACAAAAGGTCGAAATTTTGAATATCCATTAAGCTTATAAAATGCGAAATTAATATTCGATTCTATTTAGACTTGGCACATCTGAACACCGGATCTATTATGAAGACGGTAGAGATCGGACCATTTCTTCTGGTACATCTCCCACAAAGGGTCCAAGTTTTGAATAACCAAAATGTTTATGAAATCCGAAATGAGCATCAGGTTCTTTTTATATTTTATACATACAAACATTTTTGCTAACACAAGATATGTTGTGAAGATGGGATATATCGGTCCTCTCCTTCTGGTATCTCCCCCACAAAGGCTCAAAATTTTGAATTTCCATGAAGCTTATTAAAAGCGAAATCAACATCCGATTCCATTCCAGACTTGGTACATCTCAATATTATTATCAACACAAGATCAGTTATAAAGATGGTAGAGATCAGACCGTTTCTTTTGCTACTTGCCCCATATAGGGTTCAAGATTTTGAAAAATGGATATAAATGTTCGATTTTCTTATAAATTTGGCGATACCAATATTTTTGTCTGTATTAGATGAAGCATGAAAATAGTCCAAACCTGGCACTTCGCATTATTTATATCATATTTATATAGGTTCGATATAAAATGGACATGGAAATATTTGTCCATTCTTTCAAAACCCACTAGGGGTTCAAGAGTTTGAATAATCATAACAGAAGTCAAAATATTTTTAAATAATCGAATATTGGCTAAGGGTATCCATCTGTCGAAAAACTGACGATACTTTTTTACTCGTTTTTTTTTTTTTTTTTTTTAATTTTCGGTTAAGAAATGTTTCAGGTCGTAGATTTAAAAGATCAAGCTAGTCAACAAAGGGGTATTTCTGCAAAGTAATTTGTCAAAAATCTACTTTGAAACCGAAGAGATGTCTAGAGTCAAAATCATACCTAACGCCAGGTATAAAGACACATTTTAGCGTTAAAGCCGTATTTTTATAGTTTACCAAAAATATTTGTATCAATGTTCTTAAGGCAAAACCCGATATGACCCTTTTTCTGTATTAATGATTCTGGACTTTTGGACCTACAAACAAGTATTATCAGATCCACTTGGAATTTTCCACAACCCAGACTGGCTATTTTACTATGGCGATATAAAGTGAAATTTGATGAAGTTTGTTGTTGTCTTTGACGTCATGATGTTTGGAGGAGATTTTAGTAGAAAATCAAAAAAGTACTCTTGCTCTTCAATACGTCGATACACGTGTCTTTTAATTGTAGCTCTACTTTCATAATCTGATGGACTTCCCTGTAGTTATTAAAAAATATATTATGTTGAGCAGTGTAATGTATGTATATGTTAAAGAAATCAGCATAAAGTTAAAGGTCAGAAGTGCCCCCCTTATGTATATGTAATTTCAACAGAAAGTCGTTCAAAATCTTAAAGAAATATTCGCTGTCGAGTGGAAATGTTTGTATTTTTGACATAACAGGTCCATTGTTCTATATCACCTTCCTAAATATTATTATTCTATGAGAAGTGGAAATGTTTGTATTTTTGACATAAAAGGTCCATTGTTCTATATCACCTTCCTAAATATTATCGTAACCTTATATTATTCTATGAGAAGTGGCTTAAGTTTTAAGTATATTTTTGCGTTTGAGTGAAAATTTTGATATTTCACACAAAGGTTCCTTTAGTCCATTTCATCCGCTAAATATCATCGGATTACCAGCCTATATAGTAACCTTCTTTTATTCTACGGGAAGTAGTGCTAAGTGTAGAATAAATATTTTCGGTTGAGTGGAAATTTTGGTATTATTCACACAAAAGGTTACATTAGTTCATTTTCTCCACTAATATTATCTGATTGCCATTCAATATGGTAGGTTTCTGCCTTTTTCCAAACTTTAACGCCATGCTAAGTTTCGCGCCGATTGGTCTATAATGGAAAACTTCTATTATTTTATGGGAAGTGACTTTAGGTTTTAAATAAATATTTTCGTTTTCTGATTTTAGTTCAGATTTAAGTTTACTAAAATCGAGCTCGAGGTCTTTGTTGTTTTTTAATAATATTTATTTATTATTTTCGATATTTCGAAATCAGCATAAAGTTAAAGGTCAGAAGTGCCCCCCTTATGTATATGTAATTTCAACAGAAAGTCGTTCAAAATCTTAAAGAAATATTCGCTGTCGAGTGGAAATGTTTGTATTTTTGACATAACAGGTCCATTGTTCTATATCACCTTCCTAAATATTATTATTCTATGAGAAGTGGAAATGTTTGTATTTTTGACATAAAAGGTCCATTGTTCTATATCACCTTCCTAAATATTATCGTAACCTTATATTATTCTATGAGAAGTGGCTTAAGTTTTAAGTATATTTTTGCGTTTGAGTGAAAATTTTGATATTTCACACAAAGGTTCCTTTAGTCCATTTCATCCGCTAAATATCATCGGATTACCAGCCTATATAGTAACCTTCTTTTATTCTACGGGAAGTAGTGCTAAGTGTAGAATAAATATTTTCGGTTGAGTGGAAATTTTGGTATTATTCACACAAAAGGTTACATTAGTTCATTTTCTCCACTAAAATTATCTGATTGCCATTCAATATGGTAGGTTTCTGCTTTTTTCCAAACTTTAACGCCATGCTAAGTTTCGCGCCGATTGGTCTATAATGGAAAACTTCTATTATTTTATGGGAAGTGACTTTAGGTTTTAAATAAATATTTTCGTTTTCTGATTTTAGTTCAGATTTAAGTTTACTAAAATCGAGCTCGAGGTCTTTGTTGTTTTTTAATAATATTTATTTATTATTTTCGATATTTCGTCCTTCGACGGAAGACATCATCAGGAACAATACTTAAACATATAACAAGAATATAAAATCTCGCCAATTACCAACATCGACCTTGTGTTGCTGTCATCTGTTTTGTCACTATGGTGTTCTCTTCTTATTGCATATTATTTATTATACCCTCCACCATACTATGGAGGGTATATTAACTTTGTCATTCCGTTTGTAACTCCTCGAAATACTCATGTCAGACCCAACAAAGTGTATATATTCTTCATCAGCGTAAAATTCTAAGACGATCTAGCAATATCCGTCTATCTGTCTGTGTGTCCGTCTGTCTGTCTGTTGTAATCACGCTATCTTTCGAACGAATTGAGATAGAAGGCTAGAATTTTGCACACATGTATATTTTGCCATTAGGCAGGTTAAGTTCGTAAATGGGCCATGTAGGTCCACCTTATCACATAGCCCCCATATAACGGTACCTTCCGAAATTCGGTATTTTGATTATTTTAGCGACATTATTCACCGGAATTGTTTCGAATGTGCTATTTGAAGTTCGTAATGGATATTACAGCCTAAAACAGAAAACTCTCTGTTTGGGCCACATCTTCGTATGGCCCCCATATAAAGGTATTTTGATGATTTTAGTGACATTATTCACCGGAATTGTGTCAAATTTGGTATTTGGAGTTCGCAATGAATACTAAATCCTAAGAGAGAAAATTGTTTTTTAGGTTCACGCCTTCGTATAGCCCCATATAACGGTACCTCCCGATAATCGGTATTTTGATGACTGTAGCTACATTATTATTTTTCTAAGTTTCGCATTTGAATATTGTAATGGCTTATGAAAAAAAATTACCTATACAGGTCCATGTCGTCGTATTGACCCTAATATAACGGCTATATTCGGTATTTCTAAGATTTTAACGGATTTAATAGGTTTTGAGACTTGCCAAATTCGTTCCAAATGGTGGAGGGTATTCAAAGCTCGGCCCGGTCGAACTTACAACTGTAATATTTAATATTTTTGGCATATTTCATTTTCGATACCATTGCATTTTATTTTGTATATTAAATTCGATTTGTCCATGGTGTCTATTTTTGGTTTTAACTGAGTAAATAGTTTTTGTAAAGTATTAGAGGTTTTTGGTGCAATTGTGTAATTGTTTTCTTCGTATCATTTGAAGTTTTTAAAACCTTCGGAAAGTCCGGGTATATATGTGACGGATTTATAACACTTATTCTGTTTTTCTGCAGTTTGTTGATTATTTTTATTATTATTATTATTATGGTATTGTTTTATTAAAATATTTATGGTTTTTAGCGGGAAGCGGTTCTTAGTCAGTATTGATGTTATTTTCTTTATATTTTCTCTATGGAATTCTTTATCGCTAATATTTAACACGCGATTGATGAAATTCGATGCAGTGTTCATTATTATTTTCTTTGGATGTTTAGAATGAAAATTAAATAATCTCCCCGATGCCGTAGGTCTTTGGTACCATTTCGTTCGTATTTTGTTTTCCTTCCTTGTTATTAATATATCTAAGTTTGGTAGTCGTGTTTTTTTATTTATTTTTCTATTGTTAACATAATGCGATGATCGTAGCTATTGAATGTCGTCAGTAGGTTGTTAATTGCACTTGATTTAGTTATTCCATAAAGGTCGTCAACGTATTTGGTCAGAAACTTAGGTTTGATATCACAGATTTCCATACATCTATCCAAAAGCTTTTCCATCACAATATCGGCTACTATCGGAGATGCTGCGGATCCCATGGGAAGACCTTTCCTTTGTTGGTAAAAATGATTCTTGTATCTAAAATAACGGTTATCACAGATGCAAAATTTGAGTACTTTTATGAATAAACTCTTTGAATATTGTAATGGCTTATGAAAAAAATTACCTATGCAGGTCCATGTCGTCGTATTGACCCTAATATAACGGCTATATTCGGTATTTCTAAGATTTTAACTGATTTTATAGTTTTTGAGAATTGCCAAATTCGTTCCAAATGGCGGAGGGTATTCAAAATTCGGTCCGGTCGAAATTACAACTGTAATATTTAATATTTTTGGCTTATTTCATTTTCGATACCATTGCATTTTATTTTGTATATTAAAATCGATTTGTCCATGGTGTCTATTTTTGGTTTTAACTGAGTAAATAGTTTTTGTAAAGTTTTAGAGGTTTTTGGTGCAATTGTGTAATTGTTGTCTTCGTATCATTTTAAGTTTTTAAAACGTTCGGAAAGTCAGTTTATATATGTGACTCATTTCACATTTGATGGCTCATTTTCACTTGTTTCTGTTGTTCCTGTAAAGCTTTGAATTTCTTTTTGTGTTTTTCTTTTATGTCTCTCAACATATTTTTGATAGCTCATTTTCACATTCAAAGAACATGTTTCCATCTTTTTCCGACAAAATTTGTTTCATAGACTCCGTTGTTGTTTCTATTTTATTGTTATTTATTTTCTTCAATTCGTGTTTTTGTTTAATGAGTAAGTTTAAGATCTTTTTATGAAAATTCCCCATGTAAACCTTTAATCTATTTTGTATTTGTTCTGGTACTTCCTCGTTTGTGTCAAATATTTTGCTTATATTTTTGGTCGCGTTTTTTTATTATTATTATTATATTAATAAAACAATACTATAATAATAATAAAAATCAACAAACTGCAGAGAAACAGAATAAGTGTTATAAATCGGTCACCAGAATTAGAGAGCGTGAGTACTACAGTGCGAGAGCAACTACCATAAGCGACTTATGTTGGGAGCTCTACACATAATGAATACTCCAACATCACAACGAATAAACTGCAAAACAGATACGGAGAATCTGGCACACAGCTACAGACATCTTATAAGAAAAACATGTTAAAAAGCAGTAAGTTCGGCTGGGCCAAACTTTGAATACCCTCCACCATCTGGAACAAATTTGGACATTTTCAAAAAAATAAAATCTTTAAAAAACTTTGTTAAAATTTTTACCATAAGCGACTTATGTTGGGAGCTCTACACATAATGAATACTGCAACATCACAACGAATAAACTACAAAACAGATACGGAGAATCTGGCACACAGCTACAGACATCTTATAAGAAAAACATGTTAAAAAGCAGTAAGTTCGGCCGGGCCAAACTTTGAATACCCTCCACCACCTGGAACAAATTTGGACATTTTCAAAAAATAAAATCTTTAAAAAACGTTGTTAAAATTTTAACTTCAAATGCGACATCTCAAATAATTTCGGTGGGTATTAGAGGGCTGCAATTAGTATGATTGAGTAGGCTTGATCACACACAGTGGAAATACAATCAAACTCAATCAGTCGGTCAGATGTAACATGTTCATTCGAGTTGCTCAAGTCATACGATAAAGTTGTGATCAAACATGTATTGATCGAAGTTTTGTGTTCACAATCAAACAGCTCACATGAGTTATTTGTTTACGAACTCATGTTGAATTGTTCATAACGGGTCGATCATGTATGATGAGTCTGGTCGGTTTTATTTATCCTAGTTAAGTGAGTGATTTGATTTGATTAAAACACAAATGTTCGAATCTGAGCGAAATCATGATTGTAATTTTACTAAGGATTTCATAACTAAAAGCTGTTCCCATTAAAGAAATTGGTGCAAATTATATTTAATAAACATACAATTTTTTCTTTTTTTTTTTGGGGTTTTTTGTACGTTACACTTCAGCAACTTAATAAAAAAAAAACAAAACAAAATTAATATTTTTAATAAAAAAACACATCATTGGTATTTAGTAAACTAAAAATGTTTAAATATTTTTTTTGTTACAATATTGGTCAAGATTTTTCACAAACTTCGACCTTTTCTTTTACCTACACGTGTGTAGTTTCTACTTGCAACAATTTCGGTCACACTACCACAATATTCTTCCATTTCAAATATTAAAAAAGTCAAAATAAACTGCCCCAACTTGATTGAATGGTTGAATAAACAATGACGCTGAACGAACTCGATTCAAAGAAGACAATCACGGTTGTGATTGCTCATTTATATTCATGTGTTCGATTAACTCATGTTGCTGAACACATAAAACCGTCTCGAACACTCATGTTTGATTGTGAGCGAAGTGATTCAGACTGAGCGTTCGATTCGATCCGAAGCGAAGCGAAAACGGTCATTTCATACAGATCAAACTAAACGACAGCATCAACAAAAATCTGTAAGAAACCGAGTGTGCTTGAATTTTTGCATACTCGTTGCAGCCCTCTGGTGGGTATGTACCTAAAATCGTCAAAATACCGAATATAGGGAGGTACTGATGTATGGGGCCTATACAAAGACCTGGACCTGCACAGACAATTTTCTGTCATAGGCTGTAGTCCACTACGAACTTCAAATACCAAGTTTAAAACAATTCCGATTAATAACGTCGCTAAAATCATCAAAATGTCGAATATAGGGAGGTACCGTTATAGGGGGGCTATACGAAGACGTGGATCTGCACAGACAATTATCTATCTTAGGCTGTAGTATCCATTTAGAACTTCAAATACCAAATTTAAAACAATTCCGTTAAATAATGTCGCTAAAATCATCAAAATACCGAATATCGGGAGGTACCGTTATATGGGGGCTATATGAAAACGTGGACCTACACTTTCCCATTTACGAAATTAACCTGCCTACTGGAAAAACAAACTTGTGTGCAAAATTCTAGCCTTCTATATTAATTCGTTCAAAATATAGAGTGATTAAAACAGACGGATAGACAGACAGACGGACATCGCTAAATCGACTTAGAATTTTACGCTGATGAAGAATATATACACTTTGTTGGGTCTGACATGAGTATTTCGAGGAGTTACAAACGGAATGACAAAGTTAATATACCCTCCATAGTATGGTGGAGGGTATAATAAATAAAATGCAATAAGAAGAGAACACCATAGTGACAAAACAGATGACAGCAACACAAGGTCGATGTTGGTAATTGGCGAGATTTTATATTCTTGTTATATGTTTAAGTATTGTTCCTGATGATGTCTTTCGTCGGAGGACGAAATATCGAAAATAATAAATAAATATTATTTAAAAACAACAAAGACCTCGAGCTCAATTTTAGTAAACTTAAATCTGAAATAAAACAAATATTTTCCATTAGAGGAAATGTATTATTCACCAACTCTAACGCCATGCAAAGTTTCGCTCCGGTTGGTCTATAATAGTAACCTTCTATTATTCTACGGGAAGTGGTGCAAGTTTCGCTCCGGTTGGTCTATAACAGTAACCTTCAATTATTCTACGGGAAGTGGTGCTAGGTTTAAAATATTTGGGGTTGAGTGGAAAAGTTTGGTATTATTCACACAAAGATTCTAATAGTTCATTTCATACACTAAATATTATCCGATTGCCATCCAATATAATAGTTTTCTGCCTTTTTCCAAACTCTAACGCCACAAAAAGGTTCGCGCCGATTGGTCTATAATGGTTAACTTCTATTATTCTACGGGAAGTGGCTTTAGGTTTTAAATAAATATTTTCGGTTGAGTGGAAGTTTTGGTATTATTCTCTCAAAGAGTCCATTTTATCAGCTAAATATTATTTGGTAACAACGCAATATGTTTATGTTAACATATGTTCATAAAAAATGCATATATCATAGGAAAAGACGTGGTTTAATATGTTTGGGACTCCACTTTGCACACGGCTTTACAAAACATTTTTAATTAAGAATTTTAAAAATAGTTTGTGGAAATAATGCCGGATTTTTGGTATATAAATAATGTTATATGAAACAACTATAAAAACAGACAATGTAGTCATAAAAAGAGCCAAACAACATTTGGCAATTTATTTATTGTATGTACTGAGTTCAAAGAAGCCAATAGGCACCTTATCAATCTATTCATTATAATTATAACTTGTTCGCTGCCATTAAAACTCTCTCCATTATCAAAGAAGGACATGATATAGATAATACCATAAGTGCAAAGATGATATTGTCGTAAAATAAAATAATAAACTTGAATATGGACTGTAAATTGAAGGGAAAACAAAATGATACATATCCCGTGTGAAACAAATACCCGTGTAAGACATATAATCATTTTAAAAATGTTTTGTTACGTTTCTATTATCGTGAAAAAGTACAATTTATATCCATGTTACCAGGTTCTATGAAAATAAAACGATTCTCATTCGTTATATGGTTAGTTAATAGTAATACACAATTTGTAAAAATATTAAAATGACGCATTATAAATTGTCCTATATATGCATTAGATAAAAGATCATCATGAGAATGTATATAAGTATTGAAACCTATTCATTTGTGTTAGACTCGGAAGTTCTACAACATAAATAAAATAGATTCAAAAGTACACACCAGTCTCAGTATTAATTATTAACTCCTGATTTGAATTTGCAAAATACATTTAACTCCATTTCCAACAGTGACACTTTCTGTTCATCCTAGTGTGGTAAAAAAGTTATATTTCATCTCTACAAAGCATCAGAACCGTATTCTATTTGATATGAAATTATCAAAATTTTAGTAAATCTTTGTGTATTAAAATTAAAATGTGAGAATGGGCAGGATGTGTTAAATGTGATTACCAGATGTTTGATTAAATTCATGACAGATGAAATGACGTGTGAACATCGTCCATTACATTTAATGAAAAGTATATGTGTTATACAATAACCAAAAATAACAATATTCCCACTGTTTTAAGAGTTTTTATATATTTATATTTAATTTATTTACTCCATTTGAGTATGTCCATTTATGCATAGTTACATGTTATATTTTATATTTTTAAGCTTAACTTCTAGTGTGTTGGCTATTTGCGTTTAATAATCTCCATAAATAATAAACATGGAGACTTGAATTTTAATACATTAATTTGCATGAAGAAAAAACCATTAGTTTTTATATTTAAAGTCTCCTAATTGTATAAGTAATTTTATAAATATATATCAACATATCATACATAGACACTTGAAAATAAGACTAATAAATTTTTACACGTATTTTAGTGCATGGTTATCAATATAACATTTAATTCACTATTTTTTAGCAGTGTAACAGTACGTAATAAAATTGGTAAAGGAACAACTTTGAATTTTGGACTAGATATACAATTTTGATTCGCCACAATATTTTTACTTTAGCATGTGTTTTTTATAAAGAATCTCTTTTCATCAATTTTTCCTCTATTCTTAACTGACAAAAAGATTAACCGCTCTCAAATTGCATATGCAAAAAGAAAAAAAAAAGAAAATCGTCCAGAAAATCGTTAATAATCCCATGAAATACTATTTGTCATATATATTTTTTTATTTTTAATTCCATCTGGAGCTGCGAAGAACAAAACTGTTAATTGAAGACTATTTGCTAAATAATAATGCCGATGAAATTGTAGAAGTCGCATATTTGCACAAGAAGTGTATTGTCAATTGACTAGTCTGATTCATAGATTTTAGTTCTTTTGTGTTATTTGCAAAACCGATCGTTTTGTACAGAAAGGAATGATGTGAACCAAACAGGTTGTGTGATTTGAACATATGGAGAGGAAAGCTCTCATAATATATTGTTTATTAATAGTTTTTAGAATAGAACTAAGTTGTGCTATGATATGATTATAATAAATAACTGTCTTTAATTAAATTTAGAGTAATAAAAATTTCGCATACGTGCACTCTTTTTGTTCGTTTTTCTTATAGTAAACTATGCTACTAAACGTGTATTAATGTGTTTTGTTATAAAGTGTTAGGAGATTAGACCACCACAACCGACGTATGAGAAATGATGTAAAGCATTTTTAACCGAATTACGATGATAACAAAAATCATACAACACTTGTTACAAAAATTCACTGAAGACCAACATCGCTACGTCACTTCTGTTGATTGAAAACTATTGTAATTTGTTTAAAGGAGAGCTTAAAATCTTTACCAAAAACCCGAAGCACTGAGGAATTGTGATATATATTTGAATTTACTCGATTCTGTCTTTATCTTTTGAGGCAACATAAAGGGGAGAGTAAGAAGAAAGGTAACAAAAGAAACAATTAATAACTTCCATGTTAGTTAAAATGAGAATCAGAGCTTTTTACATGTAGATCTGATATGGAATGGAGAAAGATGCATTAAACAGTTACTAATGACCACAATTTGTAGCATTAAATCACAATATTAGCTTTGAATACTACAATTAGTGAACGTTGAATCTTTCTATTTTACTCTTCAGGACGAGGGAAAATGTTTTTCTACATAATGAATTAACACTGAGAAAAGTAAGATAAGTAAGTTCATGATTTACCTCCAGTTTTACGTAGGGATGCCGTCTTCTCCTTCAAACCAGGAGGCAAACTGAAGGGTGCTGATCCAAAAGGATCTTCCTGTTGTGTAGATCCAACTGTAGTTGTTGAACTGGAAACAGTAGCTGGGGGAACAGTAGAATTAGATCCAGTGCCAACCACATTTGTCTCTGTAGGTGTTAAAGTGGAAGTAGTCGAGGCAGACTTTGTGTTAATACCTAATAAAATGTAAACAATTAACATAAACATAAATTTGTGAATACTGGTTTCTTCAGGAATTCATACTTCCTTGACTTCCTCTTTGGCGTATTTTATCGAATTCAGCTTCAAATATATTATCTTCGGTCATTTGACTAAATGGTTGTTCTTCAAATGGATTCCAGACGTCAACTCGAGCTGCTATGGTGTCTCGCATTGTGGAACGGTTTATTTGCTGTGTTTGAGAAGTACTTGTTAGTTCTGAATTAGAAATAGATGATTGTGGTGGAGGCACAAATAATCCTGGATTTGAACCGCCATAATTGTTTGCTGGAACTGAAGCTTCAGTCATATTGCCACTGCGACTCTTGACAGATTGATCATATGGCGCAAGAAACTGCGAAGTTTCATTCGCAAACGTTCTATAATTTAATTACAAATATATAAAAAAAATGCACAAGAGAAAATTAATATGTATACATTTTATTTACATTGAAACTTCCAAATATGAACAGTCACATTTACATTTATATACACTAGTGCCAAAACTAAAGCAACTGAAATTGCAAAGAGAATGAATGCCTTGAAACTTTTTTTAAAAAATTAAGGAAATTAGAATGTTGGCTAGTTTTAAATTAGGCACTTTTTTACTTTTTAAAAACTTAAAACAAAAAACCAGAATTCAATTTTATATAAAAAATAATGTATGATAAAGTGAATTAACCCGATTTTGGCTTGGACAAAACAAAAGCAACTCTGTTGTACATTCATATGATCGCTGCAATTTCAGTTGTTTTTACCGTTATATTTATCGCTTTTTGCTTTCTTCAACAATTTCGCTTGTCATAAATCATTTTTGAGAAGTTTTTTAAAACAACACGTATTTTTTTCGTTTTTTAAGTTCTGCCCAAAAAAGTTTAAAAACGGCTAAAAGCAATTACAGTACATTAATAAAACAGTAAGTTATCAATGACTATGAAAACAAGCTACCACAGAAAATAATTTCCGAGAAATATTTCATAAATATTTCTGTGATTTCTCGTATACTATGTCGGTTTTATGAAACTGGATCAGTAATAACAGTCTATAACGGGTGAAGGTCATGAAAAACTTCAGCCCGTAATGATCAACAAATTATGAAAGCAAAAAAAAAACAACCATTTAAGAGTTCAACTGAGCTTGAGATCAGTGCGTAGAGAGGTAGTGAGAGCTGGTCTGAACATGAAAATTTTTTTAATAACGATCTTCCCTTTCGCAGGGGAAAATATTCGGCTTATTTGGGTATTTCAGCATGACAATGATCCCAAACATGCATCAAAACTTGCCAATTGGTTGCGGGGGTCGAAAATAGGTGTTTTGTCACGGCCGGTACAATCACCTGACCTAAACCCCATAGAAAACCTTTAATGTACCGTAGACAGAAAGATCAAGCGGGATTTGGAAACAAATTAACCAAAGAATTCAGGATGCCTGGGATAGCATACCCATGGATCATGGAGCGTGTAATAGATTCAATGCCTCGTAAGTGTTCAGCTGCTATCAAAAATAATAGTTAAGCTATCGACTACTACCAAAATTCATTAATTTTAAAATGAAAAAGTTGCTTTAGTTTTGACCAAACAAATATTGGGTCATTCTAGTTTTCCACATATTATTTTTCATTCAAAATTATTTTTGTATTTTTATTTCTAGTTTTTTTTTTTAAAGTGAATAAAGTATCTCATTTAAAACTGGAAAAGTAACTACGATTTGTTTATTTTTGTAAAAGTTACACGTCATTTATTGTCTTTGCGATTTTAGTTGCTTTAGTTTTGGCCACCAGTGTATGTAGCCCTAAGATCACAAGTCAGCTAGGAAATTCTGGTGGTATTAAGTCGATTTAATTTAAAAATAATTGTTTTTATACGTAAAATTGACTAAAAACAGAGTTCGGATTTAATAAATGTCGGTTTTGAGGAGGAACTATCATTTTAACTAACAAACATTTTCTTTTGTGTTTCGATATTTCTGTACAATATTAGCACATGTTGAAGCGCATGTTTGGGGTGTTGTAACGTACAAATTGTTGTATTCCAACACAATCTGTGTAAAAAATTGATGAAATTAAATCGAGGGATTTATTTATCGAAAAAAATAAAGGAAAATGTTTTGAAGCAATCAAGTTGTTCTATGATTTTCTTTTTTCAATTATTGGAATCCATGGAAATAGATGGCATACCTGTTCACCATTTTTATATGCATACCAGAAACAGAAATGTCCTTGTTGATGCATTCGCTCTATTGGCTACAATTATGGGCCAATTGCATGGGGCAAGAGTTTAGAACAGGGTCCACCTTTTGGATGTTTATGGGATATTAATTAAAGGACAAAATAGGCTACCATTCAAACGCAAATATTTCTCGAAAAAATTAAAGGAAAATGTTTTGAAGCAATCAAGTTGTTCTATGATTTTCTTTTTTCAATTATTGGAATCCATGAAAATAGATGGCATACCTGTTCACCATTTTTATATGCATACCAGAAACAGAAATGTCCTTGTTGATGCATTCGCTCTATTGGCTACAATTATGGGCCAATTGCATGGGGCAAGAGTTTAGAACAGGGTCCACCTTTTGGATGTTTATGGGATATTAATTAAAGGACAAAATAGGCTACCATTCAAACGCAAATATTTCTGACGCTGAAAGTCACTTTCTATTAAAAACACAATGAATAGAAATAAGCGTACGAAAAAAGAAAGGAAATGGTTGCAGTCGTTTCATTCTGTATTTTCTCGAAGTAGGAATTAAAACCAATATTAAGATAACGGGACTTGTTTTTATTTCGTACTGTTTTTGTAGATGAGTCGAAACAAAAACAAAACAGAAATTTACTCTGCTGTATGACGCAATGCATTGCAGATACTGAAAGCGGATGCCCATCAAAAGTGCTCTTTATGACATTTTAAGAGGATATTTTTGTAGCATATCATTCAATAAATTTGGAATCCATGTGAATAGCGTACGAAAAGAGAACTATAGGAAACGGTTGCAGTCGTTTCGTTCTGTATTCTCTCGAAGTACGACGCAACATTGGAAATGAAACAGTACAATACTCAATGCAAACGTTTCCGTGTATATTAACTCAATACAAAACAAGTAAAAAAAAACATTAAGTTTGGCCCAGCCAAACTTTTAATACAATTCACCTTAGAGTAAAGGAAACATTAGAACCCATTGTGTCCCACAAATATCAATTTTTAGACATATTCGTGGGAAAATGTCGCAAAATCATCAAAATATTGAATATCGGGAGGTACCGCTATATGGGACAAACAAAACCGTGAACCTATACATACAATATTTCGGCAACGGAGCTAGAACCCATTAGGACACAAAAATACCAATTTTTAGACAAGTCCGCGAAGAAATGTAGCAAAAATCATCAAAATACCGAATACCTGGAGGTGCCGTTATATGGGAGCTATACTAAAACGTGGACCTATACATACAATGTTTCGCCACCGCAGCCAGAACCCATTATGACCAACAAATACCAATTTTAAGACAAATTCGTGAAAAAATGTGACAAAAACCATCAAAATACCACATATCGGGAGGTACCATTATATGGGGGCTATACCAAATCTTGGACCTATACATGCAATGTTTTGCCACCGGAGCTAGAACCCATTATGATCAACAAATACCAATTTTTAGATAAATCCATGAAAAAATGTGACAAAAATCATCAAAATACCGAATATCTGGAGGTACCGTTATATGGGAGCTATACCAAAACGTGACCTTTACATACAATGTTTCGCCACCGCAGCCAGAACCCATTATAACCAACAAATACCAATTTTTAGACAAATCCGTGAAAAAATGTGAGAAAACCCATAAAAATGCCGCATATCGGGAAGTACCATTATATGGGGGCTATACCAAATCGTGGACCTTTACATGCAATGTTTTGCCACCGGAGCTAGAACCCGTTATGACCAACAAATACCAATTTTTAGACAAATCCGTGAAAAAATGTGGCAAAAATCATCAAAATACCGAATATTTGGAGGTACCGTTACATAGGAGCTATACCAAATCATACCTTTCCAAGGTGGAGGGTATAAAAATGGAAAAAAATGTTTCAGTTAAATTGATGACTTTTTATTTATTTATTATGTCTATTATAGAATGGAAAACGGTAGAAAAAAAAAAACAAATTTTGAATAAGCCCCAGATGCGGTATAATTCTCTATTTAAGTTATAGGGAGAAAAAGCTCGTCATGTTATGCCTTTGATCAGACGCATTCAACAAAAATCTCAATGTCTTGTCATGTCGTTCAGACCCAATAGTGTGTCATACAAATTCGTTGCAGCCCCTGCTACCTTTAATGTGTATTAACAGATACTGGAGATGTAGCAGAGAATTGCCTCGTGGTTTTGTTCAAAGGCCTCTATAATCTCTTTGCATTACTGTGTGAAATTTCAAGAATGAAATGCTCCATACACAAATTGCAAAAACAGGATATATGTTCTTTCAGAATTATTTGTAAGTATTACAATTATATATGCCTATATCTTGAGGGATACGTTCAGTCTCTTCTAAGATGCTTCATCTACAGCAACTTTACCGTAAATTATAATGTATAGTATTTTGATGATTTTAGCTACATTATTCACCAGAATTGTTTGATATTTGGTATTTGAAGTTCGTAATGGATACCACAGCCTATGGCAGAAAATTGTCTGTGCAGGTCTACGTCTTTGTATAGCCCCCATATAACGGTACCTCCCAATATTCGGTATTTTGATGATTTTAGCGTCATTATTCACCGGAATTGTTTCAAATTACGTATTTAGAGTCCGTAATAGGAACTAAAGTCTATGACAGAAAATTGTCCATGCAGTCCCAGGTCTTCGTATAGACCCCATATATCAGTACCTCCCTATATTCGGTATTTTGACGAGTTTAGGTATAATACCCACCGAAATTGTTTGAGATGTCGTATTTGAAGTTCGTAATGAATGCTACAGCCTGTGACAGAAAATTGTCTATGCTGGTTCAGATCTACGGACAGCTCCGATATAGCGGTTCCTCCCTATATACGATATTTTGATGTTTTTAGCTACATTATTCACCGTTTATTTCAAGTTTTAAATTTGAATAAGGTAATGGCTTATGACAAACTTATTCGGTAAGAAAGTAGCATTCTTTCATTCCAAAAGTAGTGTGTGATGCTACATGCAGGGATCTTGAGGGTTGTTATTGATATATGTATAGATCGATTCAAAATTTTCATTGCAGATACTGAAAGCGGAAGCCCATCTAAAGTGCTCTTTACGACATTTTTAAGAAGATATTTTTGTAGCATATCATTCAATTAATTGGGAATCCATGGGAATAGATGACATACATGTTCACCATTTATATATGCATACCAGAAACAGAATTGTCCTTGTTTTTGCATTCGCTCCATTGGCTGCAATTATGCGTCAATTGCATGGGGTAAGAGTTTAGAACACGGTCCACCTTCAAAATTTTCATTGCAGATACTGAAAGCGGAAGCCCATCTAAAGTGCTCTTTACGACATTTTTAAGAAGATATTTTTGTAGCATATCATTCAATTAATTGGGAATCCATGGGAATAGATGACATACATGTTCACCATTTATATATGCATACCAGAAACAGAATTGTCCTTGTTTTTGCATTCGCTCCATTGGCAGCAATTATGCGTCAATTGCATGGGGTAAGAGTTTAGAACACGGTCCACCTTTTGGATGCCTTTGGGATATTAATTAAAGGGCAAAATATAATACCATTCAATGCAAGTATTTGCAACAAAAAAATGCTCATAAATGTCAAGTGGAATGACGGGGAACATTCAAAATGGACTTTACCTCACAATATTCATTATTAAAGATTTTCTTTTATTCTGCAGCAACAATATGGGTAAAAACCCAACTACATAACATTAACTTGCAAGTGGATAAAAACTACATTACAGTGTAAAACAAGTTAAAAAGCAGTAAGTTCGGCCGGGCCGAACTTTGAATACCATACACCATTTGGAACGAATTTGGCAATTCTCAAAAACAATAAAATCCGTTAAAAATTATGTTAAAATCTTAAAAATGCCGAATGTAGCTGTTATATTAGGGTCTATACGACGATATGAACCTGCGTAGATAACATTTGTTATAAGTCATTACAATATTAAGATCCCTGCATGTAGCATCACACATTATTTTTAGAATGAAAAAAATACACTTTCTTATCGATTAAGTTTTAATCACTCTTTCCGCAAAAACGGAAGGAGCAAGAGTTTCTTTATTGAAGTGGAAATGATCAACAAAAAACGAAAATGTAAAATGAAAACAGCTAAGTATATATATATATGGAATGGAAAAAACTAACAATCGAATGACAGGTGCATGTAATGTGCCCAAAAGCAAAGTTTAAAAAAAATATCGCACAAAATCTTCGACATCGGACGCATATCACTGTGACAATGGCTAGGGATTGTGAATACTATGAGCGATTTTTAAAAATTTCATGTTCCGTGTCGCAACTGGAATAACAACTCAAAAAACACTTAAATCCGAGTTTCAAAATGTCAACGCAATTCACTGGTTGGGGCACACAACTTTTTGAAAAGTTCTACAATAGAGTTATTAATTTTTTATTTATAATTGATATATACTAATGCGACAAAACTTTCCTACCAATATGTGCATCGCAGATAAATGTATACGATTTGCCGATTTCCCACATTAGCAAAAAATAAAATATATATACTTCCAATATGTATAAGTTTATTAAGCGATAAAAAGAATATTCTTTTACTATTTACTATGAAAAGGAGAAAATGGGACATCTTTTGTTGGACGAATGCAATGTCTTCGCGCATTTCTTTGTCGATTTCTGCTAATCTGTCCATTTATGTTTGTAATGAAATTACATTGCTGGTCACATTTATTGTCCGATTAAAACAAAACGAATAGTTTATTGTTTGGGCCAAACACGGTTCAATTTTAGAATGATAGATAGATAGAATTGACATATAATTCAGTCGATAGGTAAGTTTATGAAAATTGGTTAAAATCTGGTGAAATATAGCTATAATTTCCCTCTATATTTCCAAATTGACATTACGTGCCTAAAAATTGAAAAATTCAGTAATGTTTGGTTCAAGATATATGCAGCTTAGAAATGCCCATGGTACTATTAGAAGGCCTTCAGATTCCGATCCGTTTACAGATTTTTTTTTAATTTTACGCGGATTTCTGAGTCAATTGAATGACATTTGTAAATTTTGAATCTAGAAAACATGTTTTTCAAAAAAAAAAATTGCGCACAAAAAATCGAGATGAAATAGCTGCAATCCTATAATTGTCACCGATATTTCTCGGTTACAAAAAATTAGTTAGAGAATCCCACTACAGATTGGGATATATCTTCGATATAGATTTTCATCTAGTATGACACATTTGTCCAATTAAGTTTTTTCATCCAACAGGTCACATACAACATAAATTTATGTAGGTCAAGTTTAGTGGAAATCGATTAAAATATAGTCTTCGTAGGTAAGTATCAACCGATTTTATATTTTCTCCGCTTTAAAACCTCAATACGCAATGAATACTTGAATTGCCAATACGAACGTTTATTTGCTTCAGGTGACTCTACAAAATATTCATAGTGGCTTTGGGTATCATAAAGTCTGCACCGCCCGACCTGTGTCTTATCTTACAGGTTTTTGTTTGGTTATTAAGCTATGCAGTGTGTCTTAAAAACAATAATTGAAAAGTAACAAAAAAATAAATAAATAAATAAATAACACATTTGCCATCTATTTCTTACACAAATATTCTTTTAAAAATCTCTAACTGAATCGTGCTTTGTCAATAAATTTCTTTAAAATCTTTACATCGATTGCGTTTAAATACAACAGTTTGCGGATAAGGTATTTGTCGTAAATAACATACATATTTAAAACAGTGTTCACATGAAGTTTTGAACTCTATATCGTATCTTCAGTTGTTTACCAGGGGGTAAAGCAGAGAATACCTAGGTTTCGGAGAGAGCCACAAATCCTCATCAGTTCCCTTGTTTTTTGTCTGGGATATTCTTCCCAGGAATTATTTTAAAATTAACTCCTATGACAAAAAAAAATTTACCCAAGTGACGAGATCGTATGCTCAATGGAAGAGGAACCAAAACATAGGTGTTCCCTGCCTTTCCCCCTGGTAAACATTACCATCGTTATCCACTATAAAAAAACGTTGGTTGTCTAAAAACAACAATAATGGGATTAAGACAGATCTTTTTGCAACAACAAAATACTATGGTTTCCCGAACAAACATGCCAACACAGTTCTATCCCCAAGGTATTAGGGGTCACATTCGATAGCCTCTTTAAGTCGTCCGCGCATACCACTGCTATCTGCGACAAGATTAGAAGTAGGAACAAGGTCCTCAAGTCTCTGGCCGGCAGTACTTGGGGAGCTGATGAGGAAACCTTGTTGACCTCTTACAACGCGATAGGCCGGTCTGTGGTAAACTATGCGGCTACGGTGTGGTCCGCCAACGTCAGTGCTACGCAGTGGAAAAATGTTCAGTCCTGCCAGAATGCCGCCCTTAGAACCGCAACAGGGTGCCTTCTCATGACACCTGTCGATCACCTACATGAGGAGGCGAAGACAACAACAACACAGTTCTATCAATCCCACGGCAGCGGGTTCTACGATACCGGATTGACCCGAAACAACAAGATTCCGTGTCGGCCAGCGGCTGCCAACCCAGTATGTATATGTTTGTGTTTGTTTATTTTTCTGCATTGGGAGCAGCATATCCCGGAATGCTTGCTCCGGATTTTATTGGTCCGTACCGGGATTGAGGAAAACCCCGGACCTTGGTTCTGCTCGGTTTGTCAGAATGTTATCCACCACAGATCTGTCTCGGTGCGATGTATTGGATGCAGAGAATGGGTGCACTTCAAGAACTGTTCCGGACTAAGGCGTTAGCGAGACTACAGCGAAAGGGATTATGTTGCGACTTGCTGCAGTAACGTAGTCCCCAGCGAGTCCACTTCTTCGTGCATCCGGATTGTGCATAATTCTTGCAATTCAATTGCAACGGACTTCGAGGCAAAATGGATGAGATAGTGGAATTTATGAGTCGGAGGAATATTAAGATCGCAGCGGTGCAGGAAACCAAGCTGAGTGAAAATTGCAGCCTACAACGTTGTTATGGTTACAACGTACTAAGGATTGGGAGCAGCATATCCCGGAATGCTTGCTCCGGATTTTATTGGTCCGTACCGGGATTGAGGAAAACCCCGGACCTTGGTTCTGCTCGGTTTGTCAGAACGTTATCCACCACAGATCTGTCTCGGTGCGATGTAATGGATGCAGAGAATGGGTGCACTTCAAGAACTGTTCCGGACTAAGGCGTTTGCGAGACTACAGCGAAAGGGATTATGTTGCGACTTGCTGCAGTAACGTAGTCCCCAGCGAGTCCACTTCTTCGTGCATCCGGATTGTGCATCATTCTTGCAATTCATTTGCAACGGACTTCGAGGCAAAATAGATGAGATAGTGGAATTTATGAGTCGGAGGAATATTAAGATCGCTGCGGTGCAGGAAACCAAGCTGAGTGAAAATTGCAGCCTACAACGTTGTTATGGTTACAACGTACTAAGGAAGGATCGCACCAGAAGTGGAGGTGGGGGATTAGCGTTCCTTTTACACCATTCTGTTCAGTACAGACCTATCACGCTTGAGCTAGTCTCTAGTGACCCATACATGGAATGTATGGGAGTAGCAGTCAAGTGTGGAACTGCCGAGGTAGAGGTGCTTAATGTGTATATCCCGCCGATTAATAGCTGTAAACCGCGTTATTTGCCTGATATTAGCCCATTATTGGTAGGCAATAACCGTCTGGTACTAGGGGTTTTTAATGCCCACCATGAGTTGTGGCATTCCGTCCTAGGTAATGACCAAAGGGAATCAGCGTTGGCAGAGCAGATTGACTGCTCCACATTCTGCACGGTTAACGAGGATGCCACCACCCGAATAAGAGGAGAGTGTCACAGTTCGCCAGACTTAACCATACCCATAACCCGTCATTTCTCTTGGCTCAGACTATCTCCCGATAATCGCCTCCATAAGCAGGTCGCCCGATTTCATAACCTCTGAACGCCACACTTTCCTTAACCATGAGAAAGCTCACTGGCCAGAGTTCAGTGAATTCACCAACCGCCGCTTCAGAGAACTGCCCAACCCTTCTGATGTTCGGGTAGCAGAAAGGATTTTCCGAAACATCATCAGAGCTGCTGCCGCTCGCTATATACCTGCTGGTCGAATACCCGAGATAAGGCCAAACTTCCCAGCAGAGGCAGCGGGATTAGCAAACGAGCGTGATGATCTCCGTCGTACCAACCCTACTGATCCTATAATCAGTGATTTGACAGTGGAAGTCAACCGGTTGGTACAGGAGCATAAGAGGAAAAAGTGGCTAGACCATCAGAAGTGCTGCAACATTGGAACCGATATGAGTAAGCTGTGGGTAACGGATAAGTCGCTCTCGAACCCTGGAAAAAAGGATGATAGGACCTCAGTCACTTTTAACGACGTAACGTAACGCTAAGTCATCCAAAGCGTTGGGCCCGGACGGAATCTCAATGGTAAGTTGAAGCAGCTGGATACGCCGGGAGTCGAGTACTTAACGAAAGTTCTCAATTTGTCGCTAGCCACTCACATAGTGCCCGAAACCTGGAAAACCGCTACTGAAGCCAGACAAGGATGCCAGAAAAGGCGAATCGTACAGGCCGATTTCGCTTTTGTCGCCAGTAGCAAAGACTCTTGAGGCTTTACTCCTCCCCAGCATTAGAGGAAGCTATACAGTTGCCAACCACCAGCACGGATTCCGTCCACAACATAGTACCACAACAGCATTACACGCCATTTCCACACATATTAGTAGAGGACTGAACCAGAACAGGCCGTGTGACAGAACAGTGTTGGTAGCCCTTGACCTATCAAAGGCATTTGATACGGTCAATCATGCCACACTGTTTGAGGACGTACAGAGAACTACCCTCCGGCCAAGTTTGAAACGTTGGATAATCAACTATATGTGTGGACGCCAGTCGTACGTGGAATTCCGGAACAAGAAGTCCAAATCCCGTAGTGTGAAACAAGGAGTTCCCCAAGGTGGGGTGATATCTCCGGAACTGTTTAACCTCTACCTTTCCGGAATTCCTCGCCCTCCAGACGGCATTGAGATCGTAACGTATGCGGATGATTGTACGATCATGGCGTCGGGTCCAGTGGTCGATGACATATGCGAAAGGTGAACCCCTATCTCGCGGAGCTTGCCGCATACTTCCACGCGAGGAATATGAAAATATCCGCCACGAAGTTAACGGCTACACTCTTTACCACATGGTCTGCGGAGATGAGAACACAGCTGAATGTTCAGGTCGAGGGGAATCTAATACCGACCACGAACTACCCCAAGATTCTTGGGGTAACGTTCGACAGCATGTTCAAGTCGTCCGTGCAAGCTACAGCTATCTGCGACAAGATGAAAAGTAGGAACAAGGTCCTCAAGGCGCTAGCCGGCAGCTCTTGGGGTGCGGACAAAGAAACCTTTTTGACCTCTTATAACGCGATAGGTCGGTCTGTGGTCAGCTATGCGGCTCCAGTGTGGTCTGCGAATACTAGTGCTACGCAGTGGAAGCATATCCAGACCTGCCAGAACGCTGCCCTGAGAACTGCGACAGGGTGCCTCCTTATGACACCAGTGGAACATCTACATGAGGAGGCGAAAGTCCTTCCCTTACGTCAGCATAATCATATGCTTTCGTTGCAGCACCTGCTTGGGTGTTACCGTGAGAGTCATCCCAACACTCTCCCCCAACCAGGCGTGTCAGGAAGGACATACATGATCTAGAGAGGGAGGTCCAGCGCTACAAGAAAGAACCTCTAGATCAAGAAGCCTATCAGGCAGGTCTGAGTGGCATTCACACACACTGTTATAAAGTGAATGCCGTCCTCGGAGTCCACCCCCCATCCATAGCAGCTGAAGAACGTCAGCTGCCTAGACAAACCAGGGTAGTTTTGGCGCAATTACGTTCAGGATGGTGTAGTCGTCTCAATTCGTATTGGGCACGAATTGATGAAGATGTGCGTGACGCCTACCCGGCGTACGATACATGCCCGCACAATACGCTACACCTTTTTAATTGCTCAGCCAAACCTACTCAATTCACTCCAGAAGACCTATGGCTACAGCCCGTTAAGTAGCCGAATTTGTAAACCTGGAGCTGGAACCAGATTAGCAGAACGCAAACACATACATGTACTACTGCTACAACAACAACAACACAGTTCTATTTCGGAACTTATTTTCTACGGAAGCTCATTATTTACATTTCTCTGACATACTATTGAATTCTAGAACTGTTTGCTTGATATCCAACAATAGGGATATTTGATTCCCTCGTTATAATATATTTGTTTATTAATAACAACAAATATGATACGAGTTAAAAATAAAATAAAATACGAATTGCATTCAGCTACAGCTAGGATAAATGTGACGGAATTCACACTCGCTTAGCGAAAATGTTATTGGTAATGGACATCTACTTTTAAATTTAATTAGCAATATAAAACAGAGTTTGTGGTCGAAATTAAGCTAACCAGACCTATCGAGTCGAAAAGACAGTTGCTCTAACATATTTTTTGGATGTTGAAAGAGAAACGATCAATAAAAAATGTGAACATTTGGATTTTGCAAAAGTAGAAATTTGAAGAAGTCTTTAAAAAGTCGGTTTGTATTTATTTATGTTTCCATATTACCATTATTGGGAAGCAAGTACGTTGGCTATTTAGTTTGGGCGACAACTCAAAAAATGTTCGTTTTATTTCTAGAGCACTAGAGTTGAATTTTCGTTTAATTTCGCATCGCGACAAAACGTAAGTGTCGACTAAATACTTAATTTGATTGTTGTAATTTAAAAAAGGATTATATTTTTTTTTATATTTTCGGCAATAAAATTGGGCTCGACCAGACTCGGCTTATTTAAACTTTCTGCAAATTATTTTTTGTATATCTCTTTGAGCATCATATAATTTTATCCAAATGTATTGAGAGGGTGCGATTTTTTACAAGCGGTCTAAGATTACAGTGCCACAATCCAACATATATTGAGAGCTTGATCATACAGAAATTGCAACGACATTAGCGTTGATGGGGCATCTGCTATTCACACATTGGAGCAATAAAATGTATGTGTATTTTCTAAAAAGAACTTACTTGTTAAAAGCCGAAGTATCACTAACGTTACGACGATGTCCAGATGCAGCATTTTGCAGGGAAGTTTTTGGGGGCGACAGAAGTTGATCGCATACATTAGATGATTCCACACTTGTGTCCTTTGAAGATACAATATTTCTATCCACGCTTTCATCTTGCTGTGCTTGGGGCGCAATAGACTCGCTAAATGGATCTGGGAACCCGGTTGCATCAAACAAACTACTCAATTTTTCGGAAGGGATATTATTGGAGCTTGTTGCATTGACAAGTACTTCGGACGAGCTCTTCACGGTAGTCGTATTCGATAAATCTACATTTGCAGTGGTGGGGAAGTTAACTTGAAATTGTTCCGCTACTGGTTGTTGAGGTTGAGGGGATGTAATATTGGTACGTGGAGAAGGACTTGGTGGCAAACCTAATCCTAGCGGTTTCTGTATGTTGACGGCTGAAGATCCCTTAGGCCTTTGTCGTGGCGCCACGCTTGTACCAGATTCCACTATATTGACAGTTTGCGGCTTGACAGCTTTTGTAATTGTTGTCGAAGTGCGTTTAGTTTCGCTTTCAAATGGTGGAATTGGCAACTGATCAAGAGTAAAAGCTGGTACTTTCTGCAATTAAAAAAAAAAAAAAAACAATTTAAAAAAGTTATAGTATTATTTCTTGTAAAAAATTAAAGTACATACTTGCAAATTCTGGACCGGATTGTCTTTGCCAATTAGTGGAAAAGCAACATCGCAAACTTGCCAAATATTTGGTCGTTTTTCCGCATCGGTCTCTAACATGAATCGAATCAACTGATGCATGCCCCTAGAATATTTTGAATTATCTGGGATAGAAAAAGTCCCATTCTGAATGGCTAAGGTGCTCTCTCCAAAAGGTAATGTAAAAAAGCAAAGTTTATACAACAAACATCCCAGTGCCCAAATATCAGCCTTTGTTGTTATATTTTTTCCACTAAAAAGATCTACCATTTCAGGTGCTCTGTATGAGAGTGTCGTATATTTCTGGATTTCCTCTTCCACAGCAGAAACGCCATGCTGTTGGGGATTTAAAACTTTCGCCGTTGCTGATCCAAAATCGCAGAGAACAAAGTTTCCGGCATCATTTTGTAAAATATTTTCTACTTTCAAATCACGATGTATAATTGGAGTTTGACAATAATGTAGTCTAGAGACTGCTTCGGCGATATCACAGAATATAGTCAAAACTTCCTGTTCCGTAAACCCTACTTGTAAGCTAGATATAATTACACATAGTATCGTTAAGATTAAATAAAAACTTTAGACTATTTTTTACGTACCGCGCATTCATCATAGACAGCATATGATTTTTACAATACGGCATTAGTAACAGTACTTCGCAAACCCCATTTCCAGTATGTGTTATGCTGGAATCAATATATCCTATTATATTCTTGTGGCCATTTAGATTGCTCTGGAAAAAAAGAAACATCGGTTTTGTAAAAACTGGATTGGTGCTACTGTATCCGATTGCCTTACTGCGATTTGTATTTCCCTCTTAGCTACGTTAAGGTCGTGTTCATTGTTGACATACATTCGCTTAAGCGCATATTTTGTATTGCCCACATTTCCTCTTGCAAGGAACACCATGGCGAATCCTCCTAAATATGAGAAATTGATGTTAGAATAGTTCTAAAAATCGAATAATTAATAAATACTATTTGCGAACTAATATCAGTATTTTTCCAACTGATTTTAATATTTTAGATACATATTTCATTAACATTTCTAATATATTCATTACTTAGCCAATAATCATCGATGGCTTAAAAATAGTTGGTTAAAAATAGTTGAATAAAATATATTCGAAACCAATGCTACTGATCCACGTTCGGTTTTCATAAGCTATCCACACTAATATGCCTGATGAACCAACAATGGGGCGTGTACAGCGTGTGATTTTTTTTTTTTTTTTTGGCTTTACATTTCCATGGAAAATTTCTGGTCATTCAACTCATTTCGAAAGAAAAATAGCAAATGAAAACTGTATTTTTGTTCTATTACCGAATCCCGTATTAAATAAATCAGCAAATATGGTTCATATCATTGTGTTTTTTTAGATCCTTTACTCATATATAATTAAGGTAAATCCGATTCGGTAATTAAGGTAATTTCCGATTTGTAATTCGTATCATTGTGTTTTTTTAGATCCTTAACTCATATATAATTAAGGTAATTTCCGATTTGTAATTCGAATAACCGGATATATGATGACGTTAGCACTAATAATGATGAAGTTATTATTGATTCATCGATAAAAGTTAAGGTGCCCCAATCATCATATTAAAGTGCAAAATTGAACAGATATATGAGCTATGCAGAATTCTAAAGATAGCGAATTATTCAATAAGAAAAATTTCAATTGGACCGAACTGTGTTTACTAATATGGGTCTCAAATTTGTCGTTGTTAAGCTTGTAACAAGGAAAATTGAGAAGACCTCTCTAGAAAATATTATCTACGTTGTTTAATTTCAAAGGAAGTCAAGAAGATTTAAAGAACTACGACTGCGCTATTCCGATTTCAATCACTTAAAAATTCGCTGGGAATACAAAAGATCTAGCAGAAATAAATTTACTGAATATTACAACTACCACGGCTCAAATTGTGGCAACGTTAAAATTTTTTGTGCTAATTGCTAATTGATTTTAATATTTTAGATACATATTTCATTAACATTTCTAATATATTCATTACTTAGCCAATAATCATCGATGGCTTAAAAATAGTTGGTTAAAAATAGTTGAATAAAATATATTCGAAACCAATGCTACTGATCCACGTTCGGCTTTCATAAGCCATCCACACTAATATGCCTGATGAACCAACAATGGGGCGTGTACAGCGTGTGATTTTTTTTTTTTGGCTTTACATTTCCATGGAAAATTTCTGGTCATTCAACTCATTTCGAAAGAAAAATAGTAAATGAAAACTGTATTTTTGTTCTATTACCGAATCCCGTATTAAAAAAATCAGCAAATATGGTTCATATCATTGTGTTTTTTTAGATCCTTTACTCATATATAATTAAGGTAAATCCGATTCGGTAATTAAGGTAATTTCCGATTTGTAATTCGTATCATTGTGTTTTTTTAGATCCTTAACTCATATATAATTAAGGTAATTTCCGATTTGTAATTCGAATAACCGGATATATGATGACGTTAGCACTAATAATGATGAAGTTATTATTGATTCGTCGATAAAAGTTAAGGTGCCCCAATCATCATTTTAAAGTGCAAAATTGAACAGATATATGAGCTATGCAGAATTCTAAAGATAACGAATTATTCAATTAGAAAAATTTCAATTGGACCGAACTGTGTTTACTAATATGGGTCTCAAATTTGTCGTTGTTAAGCTTGTAACAAGGAAAATTGAGAAGACCTCTCTAGAAAATGTTTTTTTAGATCCTTAACTCATATATAATTAAGGTAAATCGATTCGGTAATTAAGGTAATTTCCGATTCGTTAATTCGAATAACCGGATATATTATACCAAACTCAAGATTATGATGAAGTGGATGACGTTAGCACTAATAATGATGAAGTTATTATTGATTCATCGATAAAAGTTAAGGTGCCCCAATCATCATATTAAAGTGCAAAATTGAACAGATATATGAGCTATGCAGAATTCTAAAGATAGCGAATTATTCAATTAGAAAAATTTTAATTGGACCGAACTGTGTTTACTAATATGGGTCTCAAATTTGTCGTTGTTAAGCTTGTAACAAGGAAAATTGAGAAGACCTCTCTAGAAAATGTTATCTACGTTGTTTAATTTCAAAGGAAGTCAATAAGATTTAAAGAACTACGACTGCGCTATTCCGATTTCAATCACTTAAAAATTCGCTGGGAATACAAAAGATCTAGCAGAAATAAATTTACTGAATATTACAACTACCACGGCTCAAATTGTGGCAACGTTTAAATTTTTTGTGCTAATTGCGGTGGAAATCACCATACTGCCGAATGTAAAATACCACAGTAAAATGTGCTAACTCTAACGGAAACCATAAATCAATGTCCTGCGAGAAAATCATTTCTCGAGACTTGACAAAAATATCAACCAATCAACATGATCAAAGAGGGGGTGGAGTTGCCTTTTTGGTTAAAAAGGGAATAGTTCACTAATTATTACCCATAATAAATACGTCATTGATCGAAAACATTGGTGTCCCACTTTCTACCGAAAACGGCTTCTTAAATATATACTCAAGCTACTTTAATGGTAGGACCAAAGATCTATCAACAAGGAGACGATTATATGCTTTAAACATCCTAAAGTTAACTACCTCAAATAGAAACTTCATTCTTGGGGTTGTTCCAGGAATAATTCTTGGGGAAATATTTTATATGAAAAATACCAACAGAACAATTTCCTAATTCTGTTTTCTCAAGATTGCTGGTATATTCCAGCCGACACTAGGAGACAACCTTCGAAATTAGACCTAATTATCACTAACTTTATGAACATAAAGCATGCTAAAACAATAAATGATCTCGGATCCGATCACATACCTCTTTTTTTTTTAATCGAACGTTCCCACGCCTCACATTCCCACCCCTGTCGACCGAGGGGGCGACCTCCCTTTACGAAGGGATCACGTACACGTCATGATCCGCATCATAATGGGAATTTAGTAGGAAATTGAAAGCCAGCTACAGAATCTAATTCATCAGCTAGTTTGTTAAATAATAAAACATGTATTTTAATTGTTTAAAAATAAAATCATTCTAGATTTAATAATTTCTAAACTCATACCAAATCTGCAATACAGTACACAGAATTAAAGTCAACACACATTTTACTAAGAGGTTCGCCCATTGAATAATTCGTGCGGTGAAAATCAGTATATAATAATTGGTAGTATCTACTAGATCTAAACGGAACATTAATTCTAATAGATGAGATTAGGAAATCTGAAGGTATATTACCATTTAATATTTTTAGTGCAAACATGGAGTTCAATAT
Source organism: Musca domestica (assembly GCF_030504385.1). NCBI lineage: Eukaryota > Metazoa > Arthropoda > Insecta > Diptera > Muscidae > Musca > Musca domestica. Next base: position 54,422 of record NW_026712358.1, read on the forward strand.
AATACGTCTGCTTTTAAGTGTAGGCAATCTAATTAATTTTAGCCTGCTAGCATAAGAAGGCAAAACAAAATCACTATTCCAATGTAAACCTCGTTAGGCAAATAGCAGAAATTGTTTTTGCACGGATTCTATTTTATCTGAATATATTGCATATTGAGGAACCCACACAACATAACCGTATTCTAATATAGGTCTAACAAGAGACGTAAATAACTGTTTTGTTATATATGGATCAGAAAATTCCTTGGCCCACCGTTTAAGAAAACCTAAAACACCATTTGCTTTATTTACTATTGATATTACATGGCTATTAAAATTTAATTTTGGATCCATCAAGAGGCCTAGATCGACAAATGAATCTTCAGTTGATAATGAATGACTGTCAATATTATATTGCAATATCAGAGAAGAAGATCTGGAGAAGCACATATGCTTACATTTGCATAAATTTAACTCCATACAATTTAACCTGCACCATTGAAAAAGGCTATCTAAATCGTTTTGAAGTTAACTAGCTTGTTTATCACAATTATGGGAAATGAATAATTTAACATCATCTGCGTACATTAACAATTTCGAGTAATTTATGGAATTAGGTAAATCGTTGATAAATAAAAGAAAAAGGACCGGTCCAAGGTGACTTCCTTGCGGAACACCCATGGAACGTTAATCGTTTTGGATTGATACACTTCAAACAAAACTAGTTGTGATCTATCTTTTAAGTAAGATGATATCCATTTGACTAAGTTTGTGTTGAAACCCATACAATTTAATTTATATCAAAAGCTTTACTGAAATCAGTATCAGTTTGTTTACGCTAAACAAAACCTTTTATTACTGTTGACGTAAATTGTATAAGATTTGTTGTAGTTGAAAGACCAATACGAAAACCATGATGATATGGACCCAATATAGATTGAATTTTCAGTGAAATTACGGCAGTGATTAATTTTTCGAACAATTTTGGAATTACACTTAATTTTGCAATTCCACTATAATTTGAGACCTCAATAAGACTACCAGACTTATGTAAAGGTATAATATAAGATTTTTTCCAGAAAGTAGGAAAGTGATCAAATTTAAGTGAACAATTAAACAATATAGTTAGAGGAAGTGCTAATGTTTCTGAACAATATTTAAGAATTATATTAGGTATGCCATCCGGCCCTGGACATTTAATCGATTTTAAACTACGCAGACTATTGGACACCTCCTGACGCTGTAGAAAAGGCATACAAATTTGATCAGCCTGTGATAACTTATAAGGATACGAATCTTTAATTTGGCAAGATGTACTGAAATAAGTTGTGACAAAAAAATCTGTGACAAATTCTTTATTGTTATATTACAATACTGAGGGCTTTGAGGAAACTTTTCGTTTTAGATTTACAAAATCATAAAAAGATTGTTATATGAGAAATTAGATCAATTCCGGAAACAAATTATACATTTTTCTACAACTACAGAAAAGCTAATTGGAAGCGGTATCGAAGGTACTTAAACAATAATTTGCCGTCAGATTATAGTAATAGATCCATGCTCGAGATCAACGAAACCGACCACCGTGTTTTCAGAAATTGTTAAACCGGCTGTTGAATACGGCGTTCCCAAAAGAAAACTTACTACACCTATAAACACTATACCAAACCATATAAAAACACTAATCCAACATAGAAATATTTATTCCAGGAATTTTAAATCGGCTAAACAAAGAAATTGTTGATTGTTGAAACAAGTCTTGGAACACAATGTTATCTTCATTAGACAGATCATCCAAACCGTTTTTAACGAAAAAGAACAAACAAATTCCGACGATAGTAAAAAATGATATAGCTTATTATACGTCAATGAAAAGTGCAGAACATTTTTAACAAAACCACTTAACGAGCGGTCAATTGAGTAATGCTATAGCTTGCGAAGAGGTAAATAAAATAGCTTTAGAAGTTAAACAAAATAGTTCCGAAACAGCTGAACAATTTTTAATATACTCTGAAAAAGTACGTGAACTACTAAAGCAATTGAAAGAAGGTAAATCTCCGGGAATGGATGAAATAAAATCATAAAAATGATACAAAGGTTCTTATCTGATAGATAATTTTATGACTTGATAGCGCCATTTGCTTCTGTCAGAAAATCGATCACTGCTGGTTGTCCTCAAGGATCCTGTCTCTTGCCTATCTTGTATAACATCTACACATCAGACATCCCAATTATACCAGAATGCATCGGTTCATTTTTCGCGGACGACACTGCAATACTATGTTCTGGAACTTCATCCTACAATATTATTGCAAGCCTAGAGAAAGCACTATCAGAGCAAAATAAATATTTCTTCAAATGGAAGATCCTACTTAATACAGATAAAACTGAAGCTATCTATTTCACGAGAAAGCGTTGCTGACGTCTTGTTCCACATAGGCCAATCCTGTTTAATAATCAGAACATAAACTGGAAAACCAACGTCAAGTACTTGGGTATCATACTTGACACTAGAATAAATTTCAAGAACCACTTTCCGTACATTGTGGACAAAATTAATAAGCAAATCCAACTTATGTTTCCATATATAAATAGAAAGTCGGAACTAAGTTTTGAAAATTAGAAACTAATATTCAAAGGAATTTCCCAACCTTTTACGTAGTACCAGTTTGGTCATCATCAGCAAAATGTCATGTAAAAAGCTACAAATATGCCAAAATAAAATATTTCAAATGGTAAATAAATTGTCATGGCACTACTCTACACTACGACTTCATAATATCCCTGGGAATGATTTAGCACAGCTCAAAGTTATTAGGCTGACAGAAAATTTCAAAGGAAAATGCCAAACATCCCAGTATCAGCATAATTATTATCGTCTTAACAACATCAAAAAAAAAAAAAAAAAAGTTTTTTTTTGCGTATTAATCCTGTATCTCTATATTAAAAATCTTCTTAATGTTAATATAAATTACATAGTTATAAAAGCGAAAAGAAGTTAAATAAACTCTAAACTCTTGTTGTTGCAGTAATAATAAAAATATAAAAAAAAACGTATACGTATATATAAATATTATACGCAATAAAGAATATGAATATGAAAAAAAGTTAATTTTATAAATAATGTCGACTATATCGCTAGATGCATACTAATTTTCCTCTTGCAACAAAGAGAAAAAAATACTGCTTTGCTTCGAATTCGAAACATTTAAATTATAATTTGAGAATTCTATTTGTAATTCGAATCATTCCAATTATAATTTGAATCATTTAAATTGCAATTCGAAAATGCCAATTGTAATTCGAATTATTTCAGTTGAAATTCGAGAACTCCAATAGTAATTTGAACTATTTTTTGTAATTCGTATAATTGCAATTGTAATTCGTATTATTGCAATTGCGATTCGAATTATTCCATTTGTAATTCGAATTGTTCCAATGTAATTTGAAATGTTCGATTTGAAATTCGAATTATATAATTTGAAAATCGTATTATTCCATTTGAAATTCGAAATATTAACAACAAATATACAAATTATATTAGGGTGGATATTCCATTAAAAATTATTTTCTTATATTCATAAAAATGGAATGAAGAGCTATGTGAAAAACGTATATTTTTTGCCCTTAGCTTTTTGAAATTAAAATAACTGCAATATTATGAAATATGATATACGATAAAACAAAATGCTAGCCCTATGCTCCACCTATGTTTCAAGTAATTTTTTCATAAATTTTCAATGAAACAATCAGAATATCAAATGGAATATTTCGAATTACAAATTTAATTATTCGAATTACAAATGGAATAATTCGAACTACAAATGTAATAATTCGAATTACAATGGGAATAATTTGAATATCAAATGGAAATATTCGAAACACAGGTGCTATAAACCGGGATCATTACTTTAATAAAAGACACCACGTCTTTCCATTTTGAGTTGTTGTGAGACACTAATTTATTTTATAAATATATTTCGTAAGACCTACTTATGGTAATATGACTTACCCTAACTTAACATTAAGTTTAAAAGAGAGGGAGGTAAATCGGACGAATATATACCAAATCTAAACCGATCTCGACAAAATTTAGCAAAGGTATTTCTGAACTGTATTTGATGTACATCGTTGTTGCAGAGTGCTTATTACGGGCTTATTACAAAAATAAGAAATCGGATGAATAATATATATGGAAGCTATAGCCATATCTGAACCGATTTCGATCAAATTTTGGCACACTTATTTTTAGGCCTAGTTTGTCGTAAAAAGCAAATCGGACGAAGATACATATGAGAGCTATATTCTTATGTCAAACAAATGATTTGTGCAACATTTCATCTGGATCGGGTAATAAATGAGTAGTGGTGTGCCACAGGGATCTGTTCCTGGCCCTCTATTGTTCGTTATGTATGTTAATGATTCGCTGAGTTGTGTCAATGGTAGGAATTGTATATCGTTTGCATTTGCTGATGACATTCAAATTTTGTTTAAAGGAGAATATGTGTTTATGGATGTGTTGCAGTCGTCATTTTGATTTTAATATTAATATGTTGGTAACTTGGTTGTCCTGTAACGGTCTCTCAATAAATACTCAAAAATCTAAAGTTATGTTTTTTGGGAACTTGCAAGAGGATTCAATTAAAGTTTCCATTTATAGGACGCCTGTAAATGTTGTAAGCTCGATGAAATGTCTTGGTTTGTTTCTTGATTCTGGTTTGGTGTTTGATGTACATGTGAATTCTTTAGTGTCCAAAGTTAACTTTATTTTAAAGAAGTTGTACTGCTTGGATATAGTTTTGCCTAAGAAGATTAGAATTCAGTTAGTACACGCATTAATAATGTCACACTTTTTATATTGTATGTTTTTGTGTCAAACGTCGTGATCATATATCTCCTTCTGTGAAGGAGTTTCTCGGTTGTTCGTTTGAGTGTTTTGTGAATTTAAGGTCAATGTTGTTCTTCTACAAACATTTTAAATTGAGGACATCTTCTACTCTTTTGGATCTTTTTAAGTTTTCGAGATCTGTAAGGAACCTGCAAATTGTTACATCACGCTTGACTCCTCGTTTGGAAAAATCCTTCTATGTAAGAATTGCTCGCATTTTCAACAATCTGCCACCTAATCTTAAGACATTTAATTCTTCCCTAAAATGTTATAAGCGTAAATTATATGCTCATTTCAATACTGTTTAAAATATATGGTTTTCTTGTGTAAATTTGTTTTTTTTTCCTTGCATAGTTGATTTATCTAATTCTTCAATGAATTTTAATTTTTGCTCATCTTTTTTTTGTTAATGTTTTTAATGTTAATTTTTTAATATGATTTTTAAGATTAAGGATGTTATGAATAGTTTAGAGTAGTCATGTATAGGAGTTCTTGGAACCATCAATCAATTGTTAATTTTGTTCATTTTTTGTTAATTTGTTTTAGTGTTTAATTTTAAGTAAGTCTTTTAGGATTAAGGATATTATAATTAATTTAGACTAGTCATGTATAGAAGTTTTTTGAACCGTCCATGGCCCTGTCGGCTAGGTTTCTGTACAAATTGAAAATAAATAAATAAATAAATAAAATGCGACCTGTACTTTGTTTACAAAAGTATATAGACAGACGGAGGGACATGCATAAATCGACTCAGAATGTGATTCTATGCAGATCATATCTTGCTTCCTTTTGACTGTTACAAACAAATGCACAAAATCATAATACCCTCACCACCTTGTGGTGTAGGGTATAAATACAGGGTGAGATAAAAAACTACAACCAACTTCAGACTGCTGTCATTTCTAAGCTACTCGTTCGACAGCTGTAAAAATTATTCCAGTGACAGCTCATTATATTGTTTACGAGCGTACCAAAACATTTTGATGAGAATTTTCAGAAAAAAGGTTATTCGTGATGAAATTCAAGCGTGATAGTGTGATTTCTTTATATTTGGCTGGAAAATCACAAGTGGCTATCGTTAGAGCACTCCAGCATTTAAATGTGAATAAATCTTTCGTGTCTCGTACCATCGCTCGTGACCATGATACTGGTAGCGTAGACCGACATCAAGGAAGTGGACGGAAGAAAACAGTAACATCCGCAGAAATGGTTCGAAAAGTAAAGAAGCGACTTGATCGAAACCCCCGTCGCAGTAGCCGAAAAATGGCTCGTGAGCTGAACATATCGCAACATTCCATTCGGCAAATATTGAAAAATGAGCTCGGGATAAGCCATTGAAATTCCAAAAACTGCAAGAACCTACACCGCAAAAGAAAGAAAATAAACTCAATAGAGCTAAAGAGTTGCTTCGCTTGGCCGAAGGTTGTGAACTGCGAAATTTGGTTTTCTCCGATGAGAAAACATTCGTTGTTCAGCAGTTTTTTAAACAAACAAAACGATCGTGTTTACTTGCCAAAGAGGTCAGCTGAAAATGTGCACCTTCGGTCTGCCACCAAAACTTAAGCGCCGGCCATTGTCATGGTGTGGGTCGCCATAACAGCCGATGGTCGCTCTCCGCTCGTATTAATCGACCGTGGCATCAGAATAAACGCCGAATGTTACCGCGAAAATATTCTGGAGGGTGTATTAAAGCCTTGGGCACACAAACATTTTGGCCACAGACCTTGGACATTCCAACAAGACTCAGCACGCGCCACCCAGGAATGGTTACAAAATGAGGTTCCTTTCTTCATTTCCATCGCACAATGGTCACCAAAGTCTCCGGATACCAATCCGTTGGACTATTTTGTCTGGAGTATTTTGGAAAGCAAGCTTGGCACTAAAAATACCAAAGTGTCGATCACCTCAAGCAAGCGCATCTCCGGGTATTGCCCAAAATAACGCAGAGCAACATTCGGGCAGCGTGTGCCGGTTTCATTGGCCGTTTGATGGCCATAATTCGTGGCAAAGGTGACCAATTCAAACGAATCTCAACTTACTCTAAAATTTGATGCTATTTCCAACATTTTTTGCCTTCATTCAATAAAGATTAAAAAAATAAAAATTAATACGTTTGACTTTGCTGCAGCTTTTTTATCCCACTCTGTATAATACGACACGAAACAAAACCGATGTTCAGATTATAGGACGTGTTTTTGTTTCGTAATCCTGCGAGCGGAAAATATCACTTTACTTTTTTACCTAATGGAAGTGACGCAAAAGTGTCGGCACACGCAACAAAAGATTATGATTGTAGTAATTAAAAAAATTATTTCTGTAATGAACCAACGATCTTGATTTATCTTCCTGCACAGACAATTTTCTGTCTTAGGGTGTAGTATCCAATTCGAACTTCAAATACCAAATTTGAAACAATTCCGGTGAATAATGTCGCTAAATTCATTAAAATACCGAATATCGGGAGGTACCGTCATATGGAGGCGTGGACTTGCACAGACAATTTTCTGTCTTAGGATGTAGTATCCATTTCGAACTTTAAATACCAAATTTGAAACAATTCCGGTGAATAATGTCGCTAAAATCATTACAAATGGAGGCTATATGAAGACGTGGACATGGACTTGCACAGACAATTTTCTGTCTTAGGGTGTAGTATCCATTTCGAACTTTAAATACCAAATTTGAAACAATTCCGGTGAATAATGTCGCTAAAATCATTAAATTAAACAGACAGACGGACATGGCTAGATCGTTTTAGAATTTTACGCTGATCAAGAATATATATACTTTGTTGGGTCTGACATGAGTATTTCGAGGAGTTACAAACGGAATGACAAAGTTAATATACCCTCCATAGTATGGTGGAGGGTATAAAAATCATTTTGATTATCAAGCTATACAATACAATTCCTCCACAACACAGCCACACCTCAAACAATTTCGGTGGGTATTGTACCTAAAATCGTCAAAATACCGAATATAGGGATGTACTGATATATGAGGCCTATACGAAGACCTGAACCAGCATAGACAATTTTCTGTCTTAGGGTATAGTATCCAATTCGAACTTCAAATACCAAATTTGAAACAATTCCGGTGAATAATGTCGCTAAAATCATCAAAATACCGAATATAGGGGGATACCATTATATGGGGGCTATACGAAGACGTGGACCTGCACAGACAATTTTCTGTCTTAGGGTGAAGTATCCAATTCGAACTTCAAATACCAAATTTGAAACAATTCCGGTCAATAATGTCGATAAATTCATTAAAATACCGAATATCGGGAGGTACCGTTATATGGAGGCTATATGAAGACGTGGACTTGCACAGACTATTTTCTGTCTTAGGATGTAGTATCCATTTTGAACTTTAAATACCAAATTTGAAACAATTTCGGTGAATAATGTCGCTAAAATCATTAAAATACCGAATATCGGGAGGTACCGTTATATGGGGGCTATATGAAAACGTGGACCTAATACCCAATTACGAACTTAACCTACCAACTGGTAAAATAAACATGTGTGCAAAATTTTAGCCATCTATCTCAATTCATCCGAAAGATAGCGTGATTACAACAGACATATAGACAGACGGACATCGCTATATCGTTTTAGAATTTTACGCTGATCAAGAATATATATACTTTGTTGGGTCTGACATGAGTATTTCGAGGAGTTACAAACGGAATGACAAAGTTAATATACCATCCATAGAATGGTGGAGGGTATAAAAATCATTTTGATTATCAAGCTATACAATACAATTCCTCCACAACAATTCGGGTTTAGAAAGGAACAAAGCACATCCCAACCTTTAAATAAAATTCGAGACATGCGGAAGCAGTTAGTGATGCCATCAACCGGTATACTGTGAATGCCTTTCTCGAAGTCCACCCACCATCCACTGCATTGCAGGTCGAGAGTAATATAAAACCGACCACGAGCTACCCCAAGATCCTAGGGGTCACATTCCACAGCATGCTTAAGTCGCCCGCGACAGCAGCAATCTGCGACAAGATGAAAAGTATGAACAAGGTCCTTAAGGCGCTAGCTGGCAGCACTTGGGGTACGGACAAGGAGACCTTGTCGATCTCTTACATAGGTCGGTCTGTGATCAGCTATGCGGCCCCAATGTGGTCTGCGAATATAAGTGCTACGCCCGTTAAGGTAGTCGAATTGTAAAACCTAAAGCTTGAACCAGATTAGCAGAATACAAACATCCACATTTACTACTGCTACAATAACAGCAACAACGTCTGGTCGACGTGTGATACAGGTCCGCACAATACGCTGCACTTTCTCAATTCCCCGGTCTAACCTACCTCACACACTCCGAAATACCTCTGGTTACAGCCGATCAAGGCAGCTGAATTTTTGAATCTCCTTCGTGAGAGAGCGTTGTTCAAAACTTATATTCAAAGAAATTTTCCAACTATTTATATTTTATGGAGTATCAGTTTGGCTAACATCAGCAAAATGTCATGTAATAAGGCTAAAAAGGCTTGTCGTGGGATTGAGTTAGTACAGCTCAAAGTTATTAGGCAGACAGAAAATTTCAAAGGAATATGCCAATCATCCCAGTATCAACATATAAATGATTTTATATCGTCATCATTAAAAAAAACCTATTAGGGCCGCTGCTGTCTCTAACACGGCAGGCACGACGTACTTATTTTAGAGTTTGAAGATGTTTTAAGATTTGAAAAATGTTCATCAAAGTTTTGTGATTATTCTAGCAACTAGCTGGTCGCCTATGTCATTCGATCAAGCAACGTTCTTTTGGTAAAAAATGAACTGAACTGCCTTTTTTAAACACAGGGTTAGGGTAACTTACCCAGTCATCAGCCAGTAAAGCTCTGCATATACAGCTGTAATTCTGATACTTAAACCACAAAATTTTAAAGTCTGTGACTTAAGTGTCACAGACAAAATTGGTAACACACACTATTCGCAAAAAAATCTTCTAAAATTTTCTTACAATATTGAATGTAGGTTTAAAGGCAATTTATTCACATTCCAGCTTTCTAAAACTGCAAATCTAGGACATCTGATGATTAATATGTTATTTGAAAATGGACAGAACTCTGATTGCAACTTTACCACTTGGAGTTATTGCTACAATCTGGTCATACATTCATTCGCCAAACAAGCCCTACATAATCAGCTGTAATTGTGATATCTACAGAACAACAGCATAATACCTGGGTCTTAAGTGCCCCATACAACATTACTAACACACATATAAATGTGTGTGATGATATGAAAATACGTATCATTTAATTGTCCAGAATTTATGGGTGTCTTTTGGAGTGACACGCTAAAATGACTTGGAAGCAGTGATTTCATGCTTTAAAAAAATACATTATGACCCATTGTACAGATTAGCGTTGTCTGTACAATGCATTGAATCGTAAAATAGGATCAAATGCACTTACCTTCCGCCAGAACATCCTCTATAGTAACCGTGACACGTCCAACAGTAAACACTTTCCCAACAAAGCTATTTACTTCCTTTGTGGAGTTGTGATGTGACTCAAGCTTTTCATTTTTGTCGAATTTAGAAAAAATCTTCTTCATTTTGATGTAATGTCAGTGGGTGAAGTTGGATATGCCCGATAAGTTAGACGAAGTAAATGGTAATATTTCCACTACCCCTATCAAGGTGAACCAATATCAGCAAGTAGCCCCAACAACTACATATGTAATTACAATGACGTCGCCTTTATATCGCGAAAACACCACTTGCTGTTTATTGATTATGCCAATTGTACAAAATAATAACTAAACTGAGAGAAAAAAAAACAAATTTTTTGTCCACTTTCAACTATCGATAAAATGAAAAGTCGACTTTCTCGTTGGTTAGAAATCAGACAATCGATTATATTGTTGCCAACTTTTTGTGGTAGTTCCGATAGTTTCGTTGGATAATTTATAGTTTATTTGTACACTATGAACGTTTGATATAATGTGCGATGTAGTCTGCTTCTGCATTTTGAAGTATTTATGAATACGTTTATGTCAGGAGAGTAGTGCGAGTTATTATAGAAAAATCGCATCGTTCCAATACAAAATTAGATATATTAAAACGGCTTATACGTCCCTAAAAACAGCCCGTTACAACAGGATTGCCAAATCTATCGTTAGAACACATTGTCTTCAGGGCATGATACAGTACGTTTACATGCAAAATCTCTCACTTATTGTGAATAGAATCACAATACGAAATTTAAACAAACTTTAAGCAAAATGTAGACAAATTTTGACGTGAGTTGATTGAATAGGCGAATTGAATGCTTTGTTCCTGAACCTGCGAGAATCTACTAGTTTTGCAATTTGATTTGTTTCTTTCAATCGAGTTTGTGCAGCATAATGGTTTATTCAACCATTCAATCATGTCGGCACAGTTTAGTTTGACTTTTACAATATTTAAAATGGAAGGACATTTGAGAGTGTAACCGAGTGTATTCTTCCACCAGTTTGACTTTGACTTTTACAATATTTAAAATGGAAGGACATTTGAGAGTGTAACCGAGTGTATTCTTCCACCATATCTGGTAAACGAGAAGGTCGAAGTTTTGTGTAAAATATCTTAACCGATATTGTAAAATCAACGAAATATTCAATCATTTCCGTTTTACTAAATACCATTGATACGTTTCTTTATTATAAGTTAGTGATTTCGTTTTTTTTAATAAATCACCAAAGTCTAATACATAAAAAACTCCATTTCGATCTCTTGTGTTTTAAACAAATCTAATCACTCACATTACAAGGAAGTATCAAACCGATAATATTCCTCATAGATGGTGCTCCCGTTACGAACAATCGATTCGTGTTTGCTCACAACTTTTTCGTTTCGCTTGAGCAACTTAAATAAACATGTTGCACCTGACCGGCGGATTGAATTTGATTGGATTTCTACTAATTGCCCGTTCAGATCTATTTCAGGATTTATAGCCTTATCCGTAGTTATTCAACCGAATTTACTGTACAAAAATATATCTCATGACCGGATTTAATTTAAATCCGTTGTGGAGTCTACAGACTAACGAAAAGCATCACTGTGTACAGCATTTGTACGACATTAGTATTGACCATTGTAGAAGAATATAGGTAGTCGCATGGTAGAAGAATATAGGTAGATGTTACCTGGCATTTTTTTTCAACTGTTCCATAAATAAACTTGATTTTTATTAAACGTATAATATATTAAACATGGCAAAATAACTGAAGGTAGAACAAAGCTACCCCTAAACCATTTTTTTTCTTATGATGCCCTTATTCTGTCAAAACATATACACATTTTGTGTATAAGTGTGTATTTTTTTGAAACAAAAATAAAATAATTTGAAATTATTTCAAATCTGTTTGCAAAATAAATGCAAATTTTTGATATAAATGTGTAACAAATTGGGTTTTCCCGAATATAAGAATTTTGTAAAAAAATCAAAAATAAAACCCAAATGTTGCATATTTAAAAGTTTCTTGACACTATAAGGCTCCGTTACAGAGTTGTTTTTTCTAGTTTCCTTGAAGTTGAGCAACTTTTCATTTTGAGCCATGGTATTAAATATATTTTCGTACACACCATGCGAATGGTTTTGGTTTTTTGGTATAAAGTTTTGTTATTACGTCCTTTATCGAGAAAAATGGCAAAAATAGTAGATTATTGCAGGTACTGGAGAAGAGGATTAATTATTTTTAATATTATTGTCCAGTCCTAGAACCAGCGAGAATCTACTACTGCACTGATCATACTCTAACTATATTTCAAAATATTTTTCTTTCGTTTCCACCGTTTTTTAAATTATTTAATGCGACAACCCTGATAACTACAAAACCCTAATATTTAGTATGCACCAGGCATCTCTTTCACTCCTTTTGATCGTTTTTCTGAGACGATCGAGTTAACAACATTTTCCGCTTCCCGAAGTTTAGTTCTTCCGTCGCAGTTTTAAAGTTTGGAATTACGCAAAACAGATGCGGTCGCCTAGTGTCATAAATTGCCAAATTTGTTAACGTTAAGTTGCACAAAAATAATAAACGAAATTGAAATATTCTAAAAGAATTCGAATAGTTTGAGTGCAATACTAAAATGGAAGATAATTGCGAAATTTTTTCTCAATGCGTTGGTAGTTTATGCGCCTGCATTCGCGTGTGCGTGTGTGTATAGCAATTTGTGTCCACTCGTTCTTTCCGTTATCTTTTTTTCCTTCAAGTTGTAAGAGTGTGTGTATTTTTTATTGTGGTTTTGTGAGATGGTTGTCTCAAAAATACAAATTAATATGCATTAGAAATGGCCTGTTTCATATATGTGTTATAGTGTGTGAGAGAAAGAAAAAATCCGTTATTTTTGTCGGTCAATAGTAAAAGTGCGCATATTTTATATTGTTTTGATTTCTTTTTTCTCAAAAAATCAGATAAAAATTGATTAGAAATGCATTTAAAAAAAATAAATAATAAATAAAGATGTAAAGTGCTACATGCAAAATATAAGATTACATCAAAGCTTTTTGCTGGGTTAGACTCCCTTGTGAGGATTTATTTGGTGTTTACGCAATAGAATAGAATTAATAGTGAGTGTGTGTGTGTGTGTAAAATGAAACCAACAGAAAGGAGTATTCCAATGCAATAAATCTGAGAATACATAAAACGTTTTTTGACAGGCTTAAGTCATTGGCTTCTTCGTAAAAGAACAAAGCAACTTTAGGTTGACTTAGTTCAATTTCCGCCCATAGTTAAAAGTCTTCTTCAATTGGGTTCTTTCTCAGTCTCGTCCTCTGCGTCTCTTCCATTCATATTAGTAAGTGGTAAGTTTTGTTAATAAGAAATTAAACAAAAATGTAATATAATGACACTATTATAATTTAATGTATTATATATTATTTCCAACGCTATAGTTTTACTTTTAAAATGTGCTATGTTGATCGGACAAAATGTCTACTTTTCACCACAATTTTTCTATAAAATTAAGCAATAAAACAATTCGGCATTAAAATTAGTACTGATTTGATGACTGACTGAATTTCAAATCCCAATTTACATTCTGACAGCAAACTTCGTTGTCAGGTGAGCTAACTAACCGACCATATATAAGCCATGTATCTTCTAATAATTGTACCATGATTCGATGGTAAATATTTTGAACATATTCTTCAATTCATTTTTATAAGATTGTCGTGGATTTTTAAAAATACTTTTTGTTGATAAACTGCTGCAGATTTTCAAACACACTTCTTCATGAAGTATGTTGTATTTTCTAAAAATGTTATATTGAAGAATAAAAAGTTCCCTTGGCTTTTGTCTTCGGATATTCTTGCCAAAAATAAAAACAAATATCTTTGGTGATGAACATTGATTTAGAAATTTATAGGATTTTTTGTTTGGCCCAAGGACGAACAATATTAAAATTGTTGAGAATCGGTTCAAATTTAGATAGAGCTCATTGAATTTCGGGTTCGTATTCATTTTTAAAAATTGTAAATCTAGAGGATGCTTTAACGGGCTATTATTCAACGGAAAATGCCGAAAAGCAAGAATTTTTGGAAAAGGAGAGAAAAACAAGGGACAGAAAAGCAAATTGGTGTCTAGAGGATGCTTTAACGGGCTATTATTCAACGGAAAATGCCGAAAAGCAAGAATTTTTGGAAAAGGAGAGAAAAACAAGGGACAGAAAAGCAAATTGGTGTCGTTTGTAAGCAATGATTGTCTTGGTTACACTAGAGAGAAGAGATATATAAATGTGAGACAGTCTTAAAAAGGTGTTTGCAATGAAATCCATAACAAATCAAGTTCTGACAAGAAAACAGATCATGTTTATTGGAAGGAGAACCTGTATCGAAACACCTACTGAAATTTGATAATTTAATAAGGTATCTTAAAATGGCCGGGACTGAGGTTGGAGTGACATAAAGCAATTTACTGTCGTCAGAGTGATGTGAGAAGTGCCACGAAAAGGTGTAAATTCACACAGAAGGAAAATAACAAATCAGTTTATTTTATAGCAGATGCAGGTTATACCAACGCTAGTAGTCTTGCATAACATTTAAGCTAGTGCAAACGACCGTTTGGTGAACTTGAAACTGTACTTCGATTCAATAACGATGTCGAATACTCCCGTGGAGATAAGAATAGCTAAAGACTATCAATTTTTAGTTGCAACCACAAAGGCATAATCAAAGGTAGGAAAAACAACGATTGTGGCATTGTATTGACGGATGTTTTATATGTACCAAATTTCAGTAATAATCTGCTACTTGTGAAAAAAGACATAAGCTGGTATTAAAGTACGATTGGTCAAAGAAAAGACGTATATAATGAAAGGAATAGAACACATAGGAAGAGCATACTTACGCGGAAATTTATATAAGGTTAGTTTCAATGTATCCGATCGTGAGCAAGCGGTTGGAAAGAACCAACTGTGGCTTTTGTGCCAGATTTTTATGGAAATATTGGCTCAAGCTCCTTTAATGAACTGGTAAATAAACACATGGTGTTGGGTATTGTTTGAAACCCCCTCCCTCCAAAAAAAAGTTTTTTGTGACATTTGTATTGAGTGTAAACAGTGTCGTGAATTCGCTCTGTTGCATGTGGACCTATCGATCTTGTAGCTTGGAATGGTTTCAAGTATATCGTATCAATCACAGACGACTATACACACCTTGCTGTATACATAAGTCTGAAATTTTCTAACAATTTGTGGAATATGAAGCCAATGATTGAAGATTTCAAGACTAACCGTGGTATACAGTTCATCTGAGCAAAGGAAGTGATATACCATGAAAGGAATTTAAGTAGAAGTATAAATTGCTTATGCCCCTCAAACAACGGGGTGGCCAACCCAAAATCGTATGATACTCGATTCGAAGTCAAAGGCTAGTTATGTTGGGGTATGTTCCAAATGTATATATAAATTATGGAACCCTAAAGTGATGAAGGAAAACAAGATAGTCACCTTAAGAGATTTGAAATTCGATGAGACTTGTTCTCCATTTAAAGAATGTATGAACATAAAGAATCCTTTAAAAACAAGAATTATAGCATGCCAGCTACGCAAACACCCGGCAACGATACAGAGATGAGAACAACTGATGTTGGTATTGATGATCGGATTCAAATTGGGGGTTTCGGCACATATAAAAGAGAAAACCTCTATGTCATCGCTGGTAGATCTCATGAGCATTTATGGATCCAAGCAATAAGCGAAGAACTAAAATCCATGGCATTGAACAATGTTTGGAAAAATTAAAAGAGTCCCTAACAGAAAAATTATTTAAATCGAAGTGGATTTTCCGCTTAGTTGTAAAAGGTTTTCAGCAAAGGACATGTGTGGATTACAATGAAGTTTGACAAACTTTCTACTGCACATGTGTTATTAGCCATTGCAATCAATGAAGGTTTGTCGCTATATCAAGTGAAATAAAAACAGCGTTCTTGAATGGCGAGTTAAAGAAGGAAATTTTATACACATTTCTGGCGGAGTTTCAGGAAGCAAGTCATCTTTAAAAATCTATTTAGTTATGATTATTGGTTGGCCGTAGGCTTCTTTGTTTATTTCCGAAGGTCCATCAAAAATAATGCTATCGCAAGAAGGAAATCTGTCCCGAGTGCTGAACAAATTCTCTATGCAGGATTGTACCCCCGTAAAAACGTCAATGGACAAGGATTCGAAGCTACATGTTAAAAAGATAAAGATAAGATAAAAACCTATGCGTTAAAGGTGAGAATACAAAAAACGTTTTTTTTTTGTTTTGACTGGCTTAACTCATCGGCTGTCTTCTTCGTAGAGGACAAAAGGAGTCTCAGGTTGACTTAGTTCGATTTTGGCCTTACACTTCTTTGTTCTTTTTGGAAGAAGACAGCCGATGACTTAAGCTAGTCAAAAAAGCGATTTATGCATTCTCACCTTAAGCCTTACAGATAGCTAATCGGAAATATGACAAGCAGACAAAATGGTTTTAAGATATCTTAAAGGAACGTTAAAAACAGAATTGAATTATCAAAAGAATAATGATGAGCATCCCTTTTTAGGATTTTCAGACACATTAGGCCAGTGATGAAGTTGATCGAAAGTCTGTAAGTTGTTACTTATTTAAAGTTTACAGATATTTCGTATCCTGGTGAAGTAGAAAGCAGCAGACTGTGGCTACGTCATCAAGTAAATCTGAATATGTCGCGTTAAGTTCAACCGTTTCAGAAGCTATCGGGATGCGTGGTCTACTTCAAGACTTAAACATCATTTAAAATTACCTTGTGACTATTTATGAAGACAAAAAATCAAAGCAGATTTCGTATCAAGCTTAATTTTATACGTGATTCCATCAATAAAGAAATTATCAAGATAGAACCTATCGGAACATGTGATCAATTGGCGGACATTCTCACGAAGTCCCTGGATAATAATCGGTTTAAAATACTATATAAATGCATTGTTTTATTTGATGAAGAGGGTGTATGACACTGACAAATTTGCCTCATCAAAATGCAGGTTTCAGATTCTTAGCCTCTGTGGAGAAAATACTTTAGGGACATTTGACACTTCGTAATATTTATATGCGACTTATGACAGGCGCGAATGTGAACAATAATACTCGTTTTAGAATCTCTTCTATAAATGTTTTTAGTATTTTGATTAATAATAATAACTCTCTTAAATGTAAAATCAAACTTCGCACATTCCAATATTTTTTTCTATGTTAGAGTAGGTGTGAACATGGAATATATGGGTCACCTTTCCACTCTAAACTTCAAATGATCAAGCCCAATGACCATATGGGTTACAATGAGGTAAAATATGTAAGTAACATAAAAAAAGACTAAATATTTAAACTGTTTTGAACTACTCTGCTACATTTGTGAAAATTCTACTACTCAAATATTGGCTTATCGAAAGATTTATTTATTTATTTTTTACCAACATCTGTGAATTGTTTGAATATTTATTAAACAAACGGTTACTCTACACAAAGTAAATAGAAAACAATATCAAATAGATTAAAGAAAAGGAAAAGCAAGTGGATCGTTGCAGGAGATTTGCGAGTAGTTGCCAATCGTTCGATGAGTTACATTTATCTATTAAATGAGATATGTCGTCAGTTTTTGAACAGTTATTTTTGCAGCTTTCAGCCATATTGGATCCAGACTTTTTAGATAGCAATCGCAGTACGAAGGGAGAATTCAACCATCGACTAAAACGGGCAGGCAATGGCGCATTTGTTTTAAAAGTTGATCGGTTGGCGAAAATGGAAAAGACAGCCACTAACTGTGACATGGTTACCATTACGAAACTAACGCCAAAAAAAATTACTGAAAATTAAAAAAGGAAACAAATTTATTAGACGAATAGTAGCACAATATTCAATTATTTGAAAAAAGAGATGTAATTTTATTAAATAGTTCCAAAATTAATATTTTAAAATGTCGATACCATCGATTGTATCGCAACATGTTGGATGCATTTACCTCCCCCCAAAGATATTTGTCCAGAGTATCACATATGTTTCGAAAAATTGGAAGGCATGTACCAAAATACAGCCCTAGTCGTCGCCTACCATTACATCGGTTTAGAGTTTTCACATTTTTGATAATGATTTAATCAACATTAGCATTATTTTAACCTGACAATGTCATAGGAAGTAATTACAGTAATTTAATACTACTCTCCTGTAATGCAGGCGGAAATGAGTTGTCATTACTTTGTTCTTCAGGGAGTATGGACCTTTGCGACCAAATTTTTAGTGGGTATGATAAGGAAATCGAAAATGAAGGTATTTCATTGGTCATTTCTTGGTAAAATATGAGCAGGTATAAAAATAAACGTGTTTGGAGGTTGTCGAGATACAGTGTTCCTCCTCGAAAAGCGAGTCCAAGTTCACAATTTTTAGTGTAAATCCAAGATACATTTTTGATTTAATTTCCATAACGATCTTTGACCGTCCGACAAATAGAACATATATATATGTACATGAGTTCTACATCTATATATAGGGTTAAAACTAAATAGGGTTTACCTATGTTGGGCGCTCCTCTGGAAAAGTGTTGTCCATTAAAAGAAAAATAAATTAATTCCCCCGATGCTAGCCACAAACTTATCGCGTTGATCCAAAATGTTTCGGTGCGTGTTGGTTCCAAACACAAGCTAAAAATTGTGAATGCCGCAATTGAAATAGCTGGACAGCGAAAAATTACCGCGTAAGACGACTCCCTTTGAAACGTGATATTATAGTCCACTGACGTATACGGGTAAAGGCAGCAGGGGTAATATTTGGCAACGTGCGATGCATTGTACCCCATTACTTTGTATTCCATATTTTGTCTATTTACGTTGGTAAAGCTCATGCTTTCGTTTGCATTCACGTGCATTATGTCCACTTCGAATCCGTCGAACGTCCACGAGCCCAAAACCAAGTGACACTCATGCCTATCGTGCGGCCAAAACGTCATATCTTTTGTGCAGAATATGTTAACATCAATAGCATCGCTCCAAAACACCACTCCATTCTGTTTTACCGACACAAACCCATTGCGGTGCATTCGTATGAATTTATTGGGGGCGTTATTGTAGAACTCCAAATCAGGTATCCAAATGTGCCGCTGGTTAACAGTGATATATGTGATATTGCCGTAATCGCTAGGATTCCACACCAATTTTGGATCGCGCCATCTCTGGGGAAATGAATGAAATAATTCAAATGTATTTAGAACGTAAATTAAAAGAAGAACTAGTAGACTTGTTTCAAGATATCCCTGTGTTAAAAATTGTACTATGTCTTCTACCCTCTCTATTATGAAGGGTATACAAAACTTTTACACGCCATTCGCATATTTGATGCACGCCAATTTCACATATTTGATGCACAAAACACGATACGTATTTCCGATTCCAACGAAATTCGGCATGAGTGGCTAAATTTGGTACAAAAATAAATTTGAAAGGTGTGGCGGAGTTTGGCGTAAAAGTAATTTTTTTAAAATTATATTTAAATCGGATCAGATTGGGATATGATTTTGATATACATTTTTTTTTTGAATTTCCACTTGGAACTGGAGATATAGCATCAGAATCGGAGGTACCTCCCAAAAATTTAAATTTTATATGCACATATCTATTGATTGGTTGAAGATACAGTCTCCAAACTTGGAATACGTAACGGAATTTGGAACAAAAATAAGTTTGCCAAATTATATTGTAATCGGTTCAGATTTGGATATAGCTCCCATATATATTTTCGACCGATTTCGTTCATTTGATGCCTCAAACACAATATGAATGTTCGATTCCAATGAAATTTGGAATGTGTGACGGGATTTAATCCGAAAATAAATTTGTCAAATTATATTGAAAACGGTTTAGATTTGGATATAGCTCCCATATATATTTTCGGCCGATTTCAAGCATTTGATGCACC
Organism: Musca domestica; assembly: GCF_030504385.1. Lineage (NCBI taxonomy): Eukaryota > Metazoa > Arthropoda > Insecta > Diptera > Muscidae > Musca > Musca domestica. The sequence continues at coordinate 74,704 of NW_026712358.1, forward strand.
AAACACGCTATGTATCCCCAATTTCAATGAAATTTGAAACGTGTGATAGATTTTATCTAAAAAATTGATTTCCCAAATTATATTGAAATCGGTTCAGATTTCGATATAGCTCCCATATACATTTTCGGCCGATTTCATGTATTTGGTGGACCAAACACGACATGTATTTCCAATTGTAATGAAATTTAAAATAAGTAACGGAATTGGGAGCCAAAATGAATTTGTCAAATTAAATTGAAATCGGTTCAGATTTGGATATAGCTCCCATATATATTTTCGACCGATTTCATGTATTTTATGCACCATATACGATATGTATGTTCGATTCCAAAGAAATTTGGAATATGTAACGGGATTTTGATTAGAAAATAAATTAGTCAAATTATATTAAAATCGGTTCAGATTTGGATATAGCTCCCATACATATTTTCCGCCAATTTCACATATTTGATGCACAAAACACGATACGTATTTCCGATTCCAACGAAATTCGGCATGAGTGGCTAAATTTGGTACAAAAATAAATTTGAAAGGTGTGGCGGAGTTTGGCGTAAAAGTAATTTTTTTAAAATTATATTTAAATCGGATCAGATTGGGATATGATTTTGATAAGAACCATTGACCCACAACGCCTTAGGCTAACACTAAAAAACAACACAACAATTTATTTGAAATACGCTTATTACGGCGAAGTATGTTGCTATCTCGAATTCACTAATTGCAATAGAAATGCCACTCTACTTAAAAAAATTGCAGTTTCCTGCATGGTATTTGCTATGAAATAAATAAATCCAAAGGACAAATCCTTCGTGTATGCATGTCATGTTACTGCTTTTGTAATGATTTTGTTTATTAACGCATTAAATTAGTGCAATATTTTTTTTTAATTTTTAAATTTGTTTTTCTTTATCCAACATATGTTCTAAAATAAAATTTTGAATGCATATAAAATCAAAAGGGGTAGCGAAGCGCACCGGGTTCAGCTAGTATTACATAAATAGGTAACTACGTGATACATGTTTTTTAAAACTGTAATACAACTGACGCCTTTCAACCAGGGTCGAATGAATGAGCCATAATCTTTTTTCATGTCACACTTCACCAATAAATTAGCAACAATCTTATATCCAATGAAGCCGTCCTCCATGTATTTATGTAATTGTTACCAAAATACGTGGAAATTCAACTTGGACAGAACTCATTTTGTTTTTATTTTTACATCTCTACCAACTTTTTCTTAAGAACATAAATAGTCTTACTGTTTATTTTCATATTTGCTTCCAAAGAGTTGTATTACTTGCTTTTCCATCAAGATTAACCCAGTTTCCTAGCAAAGTTCCTTAAGACGGAGACCAGGTCCTCAATTCTTGTTCTATAAATGAAAACATTTATAAAAGAAAACCAAATAAAAAATATTTTTCATTTCATATTTTTATAGAACAAGAAACCAGACCCAGATCTTAGAAAAACCCTTTGGCTCACTCGCATTAATTTTGGTTATTGAAATGTGAACGCGGATACAAAATGGCAAAAGTATGTTTTTTTGTTATTGACTTACGACGTGCAACAATCCAACCAAATGAAATGCTCCATTTTTTTCCAAAAAGTCGAAGTGCTGCATTTCGATGTTGACAAAAAGCATCACAGTCTCATTCAATCCTTGTACTGGTCTCGAGGAGGGATGGTAGTTCGCCAGTAACGTTTTCTTGAGCAAATCCCTATCCATATCGCCCGTTGAAACTATAAAAAGAAATTAGGTGTTACAACAACCATAATTTACATGTGAATGCCTACCATGATCTGCTCCACTTGCAGATGCTATAACTCCCGCGAAAGCAAAACAAATCGACAGAGCCAGCATTATTTTAACCGACACTCTTTGGCACAACGTGAACACGACTGCCTTCATCCAATAACTAAGACAAGCAACTGCCGCTGACTACCCATTTAAGACACACTGCTCTTCGCGTTTAATTCAGATTTATAAAAACAACATTAGAATTCCAGATTCCTATGTGTAGCTTTCTCTGTAATCCAATTGAAGTAATTGTCTAACAAGCTGCAATAGGGAGCCTCACACTAGTAATCAATAAATTATCACGTATTTTCCAAACTATATTGCAGTCATTTCATGCACACATACATTATGTCGTATAATATTTTGCAAACCATGTGATACCCTACAACACTACAATATATTAGAAGACCCCTTATGTCCAAATCCATTTTGGAAGATTTCGCTTTTGAAATTATGTCACGGAGCACTGCCCACATATTACCCTTAGCATTTTGACCGGGAATATTTGCCCAATATTTACGTACTTCATCGTGCTGTTAGTTGCTGTGTTCCATTTTACAGCTACATATAATCCAATGGTCATCCAAAATGCTAGACTTTTTCCCTGTCTTTAACTCTCTTCTTAGGCGTGTTTATTGGCTTCAATTGTTTGATAAGGAATTTTTTTCTATTTTTGGTTCATTTGAACCCCTAAATATTTTGCGATCATCTCCAAAAGTAAGAGTCCTCTCTGCATACCAAATTTAGACTCATCTATAAGATATGCTTTTGCTTTGATTTGCTTGGGCTATATTCGTCAATGAAATCAGCATAAAGCCAGAAGTTCGCATTTTGTGTACTTCGGATAACGCCTATAAGTAATGTTGGCATCTTTTCACACAAAAATAGTGGTCCATTCCACACGCCGTCCTAAACTCTAACTTCAAGCGAGATTTTCTGACCTTTATAACGGTTGCAAAATCAGGAACAACTTTAGTTGTTGGTCCATTTCAACCCCAAAATATATAGCGGGCACTTTTGAAAACAATAGGCCTAGCACTTCTAAGCCTTACCCTACCCTTGTGCAAATTTTCGTGAGGATCGGACGATAATTGCAATCTGTATATAATAGCCCCAACCTGTGTTGTAAGGTGAAAAAATATTACAAAATGTACAACTCAATATTATAAGTCAATTTGAAAAAATCGCATGCGATAAAAATATGAATAAATAAAAATATGTCACAAAATACTACAAAATCTATATTAACATCATTATTGGCATCTTTTTATGCGATTTTTTTAGATTTTATTCTTTTGTGCCAGGAGGACATTCAGAATTTACAAAATTTGTCGGTCCAGCCATTCTTGAGATATAAGCATTTTAGCTAACATCCCCTTCCTTTGTTTATACACATTGTATATATTTCGCTATATATATTCGATATATTTACTATCGGCATCTACGTAACGGTCAGAATTGACCTGTTCGTCTATTTGTGATTTCGCCGGGACTAAAAATATTGGCGGTGTAATGAAAAATTTGACTTTTATTTAACACAAATGTTATGGTCTATTTCACCCACTACAAATTACCCGGTGACCATCAAAATTGGAAGGTTTCTGCCCAGCCTTGAGCTCTAGCCCCATGCTAATTTCCGCGTCGATTGGCCCATAATTTCGACCTGTAGAGCAACTGCAAAATCAGGATTTTTTCAGTTTTTGGTCCATTTCGACCCCTAAATATTATGCGATCATCTCCAAAAGAAATAGGGTTCTATTCTGACCTTAACCCCACCTCCATAAAGATCGGACCATAATTGCGACCTGTAGAGTGATTACAAATTAACATGGACAGACGGACAGACGAACGGACGGACATACATAGGAAGATCGACTCAGCTCGACGAGATAGGAAGATCCATATATACTTTCCTATGTGGCAAACCATTATTTCGAGGTGTTACATAATTTTTGGCCCAATCAAACTTGTAATACCCACAACACATAGTATTGTAGTCCCGTTTTGCATCGATCATATCGTTATCCATACTAGGACTATTTGTGATACAAAGCTTTTATAACAACAAGTAAAAAAAACATTAAGTTCGTCCGGGCCGAACTTTTAATACCCTAAACAAAAATTTCAGAAATAGATTTTTTACTAACCGTGCAATACTCCAAATCCCAAAAAAAGGAAAAATTGGTATGCGTCCTAAAAAGCATAAATAATACCTGAAACCGACACCTTCGATTTGGGAATATTTTTTTATTGCGAAGCGCGATTTGTCTAATAAAAGCAAAACTAAAGAAAACCCAGTTAGGAAAAGTCGGGCGTGCCGACTATATGATACCCTACACCACTATGCAAAGCTAACGTAACAAAAGAATTTATTTCAAGTAGATCATACCACCTATCAACATTTGGCTTTAGAGCAGTTATAGTTTGCTATAGAGTGCATGATATAACTTGGGGACGGATTAAATTAAACAAGTATATATATATATATATATATATATATATATATATATATATATATATATATATAGAGTGCATGATATAACTTGGGGACCAGAGATCATTGTTGGTACCAGAGATCATTGTTGTGGAACTCATATTACGCATGTGACGGACATAAAACCCAAAATCGGATGAAACACATATGTGGTAGCTATAGCTGTATCTGAATCGATTTTCTCCAATTTTGATTGACCTGCTTTTAGACAAAATTCGGTGGGATGTACCAAAATGCAGGTCACAATTAACACCATTGGGTAAAGAAAACATGTTTATATAAAAGTATCTGCATTCAAAAATGTCCCACTTTAGACTACATGAAGTTAACAGGTTTGAATCCAGATACTTTTATATAAACATGTTTTCTTCACCCAATGGTAGAGAGCAATAAAAGATCGGCCCGACCGAACTTAATGTTTTTTACTTGCCTTAAATTTATATTGTTTTTATGTGAATATTTTAAAATTTGATGATAATTGGTTATTATACCTTACACCACATAGTGGTAAGGGTATTACGTATTTGTGCATTTGTTTGTTACATGGAGAAGGATGCGAAGTAGACGCATAGTTACTTTTGAGGATCTTCATAAAATCGATTTATGCATGTCAGTCCGTTCGTCCGTCCATGTATTCTTGTGAGCACAATGCAGGTCACATTTACTATCCGATTGAGATGAAATTTTGCAAACAAATGTTGAAATTGTTTAAATGTTGTTCAGGTAAGGTAAAACTACCAGCTGATTACGACTTCTGCCAATTTATGTATGTATTTATTTTTCCAGTTTTGCAATGGAATTAACACAGTTTAGGTCATACTTTCGAATAAATGAGAAGATGCTGTTGCATATAGTTTTGAATAATTTTAGATACTGATGGGCAATTTTTAGAATCCAATCTTAAAGAGTTAAACTGTAAAACGTGGGGATTCAGCTTCGGCTTTTCCAATTTTGCCTAAACTCGTAAAAAGAATCAAGGGAAGGATGTTTTAGTGAGGTAAACTTTAACAAAAGTAAGAAATTACTCCAACTGTTGTAAACCAAAATTGTTAATGAATTACTCAAAATGTGTAATAAAAACATGTACTAAAACTACAGGTCACGGCTCGTTTTTAGTCTCCCACCACAATGTGCTGTGCATGTGAGATTATTCTCATTAAGTATAGAATTTTTATTTTTGAATGAGAACGTTTACACAATAATATGAATAAATAGCCGTATTTTAGAAAATCTACGTTCATTTTTATTTATTTATTTTAATGTTAATTGTTTATACAAAACTGAATTTGTTATCCTTTTTTTATTGAAATGCTACTTCGCATTCCATTTTGTGTTCTTTAGATGATGTCGATTTCTTTTTTTCTGAAAAAAACTTTTGCAGCTGCGCTTCAGTTATAAATGGGTCTCCTTCCGCCTTCCTCAAATAATAAAACAGGCCAAGTAAAGGTTTATTTTTAGGGATGTATGCGATTTATTTATTAGAGACAAGTACCGATGATTAGTTCTTGCAGTACAATTTCATAAAGTTTATTTCTACAAATTGTCTAACAACTTATGCATAACCGAAATACTAAAAAATAATTTGCCAAATGCTGTATGTACACGAAATAACATCCAGTTGGTGTGCCCCCCTAGCTTCTTACACTTGCATAAACTTGATGGGGCGGCACACATAGTACCCTTTAACTAGTTTGATTATTACCTAGTTATATCTTATCACACATAATTGTCAAATTAACTTTAAGGGCGCTTTGGGCTGCCCACGCAACGGGTGGTTCTTTTTGGGGACAATGATGGTAATCTATTCACTTGGAAGGAATATGGCGAGAAAAAGAGATTTTTAAATTGGTTTTGCCTAATGAAATGTATCCGTTTGCGGCGATCGAGGCTCGAAACTAGAGCTGCAGTAAGACCAGTATGGACTTCGAGAATTCAGAGACGGGACCGGAGGTACTGGTGGCGAGGACGGCGTATCGGGGGATTCTGTCTCCTCCAATGTCCGATTGGGATGAACAAATCCCGTTAACGTATTTGGCACAGTATGTGTTGTTATGACTTCGGCAGTCGACGGGGAAAACCCCATGCTGGATCCAGGTGGGGAGGATGTTGTGTGGTCAACGTGCGTACTTGATGGGGTAGCATGTATATGTACTTGTGTATTGGATGTGGAGGGGTGTATGTGGGATTGCTGAGCAGGATATGGAGGATGATGTTGGTGGTGAGGAACTTTGTACGCTCCAAGCATACCAATGGTAGAGGATGCATCACAACCCTGTGCTTGTGATTGGCACGCTATCATAAGGCCATGGAAATCGAACTTGTACGCGTATCGCTTACCATGCACTTTCGTCATAATATTTTTATCATAGTAGTATCTGAAAATAAAAGAAAAGAAGGTTTATATACTACTGTAGATTAAGGGACAGAGAAGAGCAATTTCAACTCGATTTTTTTTTCAGTTAAATGTTTATTCCATAATATAAGATCGCTAAACGCTGGTAACTGGGTTGTTCCCATGTCTATGTTTTGGCTCTGCAATGTCTCTTCCATGGCATGTGTTCAGGCACACAGAAAGCCCAACAGACAAACAATTGTAAAAATAAATAATTCTAATAAGATTTCAAATTGAAAAAATAATAATTTTGTCTGACGTAAATAATTTTTTTCATTTTGGGCAAAAATTAAAAAATGATAAAAGCATGAACAGTACCATGGTATAATTATTACAAGTAACAGCAAGCCCCAGCTAATTGACTTTATAGTAATACTGGTGTCAAACTCGATATGCCGTTTTGTGATTTAATTCCATTTCTTGATATGCAATAGGTATACTCATGGTAGAATTACTAGGTAACCCTTTCAGGCCAGCTGGTATCAATTTGATATGTCAAAAAATTGTTGTAATTTGAAGTCGCCTTCATTTACACATAAGAAGATTGTTGCATGATTTCAAACTTTAACAATGCTATTGATGGAAAATCGAGATTTTACGTTTTTATAGAGTATGAGGGAAACAGTGTATATTCAACATATGGTAGGCATAGATAATATGGAGATCTAAAATTCGTGGATATTTGAAATAAGTGAAACAGGGAATCAATTTCATATAGGAGATAAACCTATACATGGAATTTCATCATCTTATTTGTACGGATTTTCAACTATGTTACACACTATTGACAGTGAAAGGTGAATGATTCCAAAGCATATTGGATTGGTTTGGGGAACAAAACATTGGCAATTTTTGGGGTGTGATTAAATATTGAAATAATTTTTTTATTTCAAATTGTTCGAATGTATTAAAGTTATCTATGCATAAAAGACTTCCTGTCTGCTATACATTTCATAGCTAAGCAAATAATATGCGTGGACTCACAGTAGACTCAGCCCCCTGCATCTTCTGCAATCTTTGATCCATATCTTAAGTAAGCCTGAGGAGTAAATATACCCTAAAGTACCTTTTAGGTAACATGTCACTACAGCGAGAAAGCTGACGATGTAGCAAAAAAGGGTCCACCCCAGAACCACCACAAAACCTAATTTTAAAGCATCAAAAATAATTTTCCGGATATTTTCTGATAAAGAACATTATCGCTGTTGAATATGAAATCAACGTTGCCAACGTTACCAAGACTGCATGCTGTGTAAGGATGATGAAGAGATAACAATGATTGGACATCTATTATCGCAAATGTCCTTCGTTGGCGCGCTGGAGACTACGATCACTCCATTTCCAGTCTCTGTGATTTTCAAAAATGTTGTATTGAACGTGCTATAATCAAACCAAGATGCAGCGGCTTCAGCATTACTTTCAATCGATGTTGGAAGTTGTTGGAAGGAACATTTGCTTTTGTAATAGAAAAAACAACAATTTTGAAAATTTTTAATTCAATATTTTGATTGGAAATTTGCCCCAAATTTTGTACTTCAAATCAATTCCCCCTGACTACAACTTTGACATATCAAGTTTCCAAAAAAGTTGCTTTGTTGCTACCTGGTATTTCTACCATGGGTATACTCTTTTTTGATATAAAATTTCTCTGCAGGGCAATGTTAACATATTTGTTGACGAATAATAGGAAAAAAATCGCCGTTGTACTTAACAAAACGACAATGGCGAAGGCTCAGAAACTTTTTTCGCGGTTAAAGTAGAATGCTTTTATTTATTTATGCTTATATGCGGCTTGGTTTCAATTTGAAAACGATGTTGCTTTTTACACGATTTTCTAGAGATTTCTTAAAGGATTGACGGATTTCGACCTACAGCTAAAAATATACATTCAGGGGAATGATATGAAAGCATTTAAATTAAATATTTTAATATCATTCTTCTGCTTTCTAAATTTAATAATCCAAATTCCAAAAATGAACTATTTTGAAAATAAAATAATTTATTGAAAATTAATTGTTTTGTTTACATTTTTTGACATATAACTCTGACACTTGTATTACGTACAAAAGCTAATTTGTATGTGGCTGTTGTTACTTTTGTTGTACAACAACACTTGCTGTTACCTGTATTGCCATGCAACCGTACATGAACCTAACCGTGAACAAAACCATTTTCTTAAGAACTGTTGAACCAAACCAACATTTCAATTAAAATGAAAATGGTTCGGATCAGTTCAACAAGTTTTGCAGCTAAAATTAGGGTTTTGTGCCGTAATGTTTTATTAGTTCCTTATAACAAACAGTTAAAATCATATAATTAAATATATTTTTACTATAATATATTGAAAATTGCTTGGAAGCTACGCCACAACAGTTCATTTAATGGATTTTGACTGAGTTCGGACTGAGCCTTAACACGTTTTGAGACGCCTCTAAGATGCAAGGTTAGTAGATTTATAAATAATATAAAATAATATTATAAATAATATAAAACAAACTCTGTTTTTTATATTTTTGTTTTCCAGGTGTCTTTTTTAATGCTTTCTACCTCCATAATTCCATGTGGCTCTTGTTTGGGATTGTTGTAGAACAAAAATTGATGTTACCTGTATAATTGTGCCATGGCTAATAATATCAATCGAATGGGCAATAGCATGGCGCAATGACAGAAGATAGAACAAAGCTTCCCCCTAAATACTTTCTTGCCCCTTTTCTGTCAAACATATACACAGTTTTTATATGTGTGTGTATTGTTTTGAATAAAAATGAAAATCATTTGAAATTATTTCAAAATTAGAGACAAAAAATGCACATATTCCATGTTAACGGGCAACAAAATGTATAATTTTGAGATAAAACAAACTTTTCCTACTATCTCGGATTCAATTATTTTGGGGGGTTTTCCCAATAAAGCAATTTTGAAGAAAAAAATTAAATAAACAAAATCAATTGTTGCATTTTAAAAAGTCTATATGACATAATAAGACCCTAGTACATAGTTGTATTTTCCTAGTTTCCTTGAGATTGAGCAACCTTTCTTATTAAGCCATAGACAATACCATGGCACAATTACAGAAGTTAGAACAAAGCTACCCTCCAAATACAATTGTTTTTTTTTTTTTTTTTTTTTTTTGGTGCCTTTATTATGTCACAACATATACACATTTATATGGTACAATTCGCAATTCATACTTGTATAATTTCTTCTTTCATAACTTTGATATCTTGATTTTTTATATATGTTTACGAGAAAATAAATACAATATGATATAATATGAATTGCAGAGATAATGGTATTTTTTAATTTAAATGATGACAATTTAAATATATTTTTTGTATTTTTCTAATTCAACAGAAGAGACACTGGCGTAACACAACCATTTTGGTAAGAGCGTAAATGCATGACGCCGAACGTACAAATGTTCCTAATTTGGACAAATTCAAAATTTTTTTAGAATTTATGTTTGTTTTTTGATTGTTGAAAATATTTAGAAAATTCTACAATTGGGCAAATTTTAAAAACTGTCAATATAATATTATTTTTGTTTGTTTACGGAAAAATAGTTGTCGCCTATAACACATCAACTAGCGAAAAACGTCCTTGTCATAAACATTGCAAGAAATTTCCGGCAAATTGGAAAACTTTATTACCATTAATACATACCATGGTAAAATTTGAAATAAGACTGTCCATCTCTGCATTTTCTGTTATTTACTTGTCAAATCAGGTCCCCATTTCTAATTTCTGTGTATACAATGGATTTATAAATATGAATTTTGATAATGAGATGTTGTCAAATGATTGCTTGACTTTACCTTCTAAATACTACCATGATGCATACAAATGCCAGTTCGAAAAAATGGTACTGTCAAAACAGAATTTTGTAATTAAACATATGTTAAAACAAGTGAGCAAAGGCTACAGTCGAGCGGGGCCGACTGTTGAATACCCTACAACACTATAATAAACGATACAGTTTATATAGGCGAGATACTCGGAAGAATTCCACAAGATATTGTGACAAATAATAAAAGAAAACCATAAGGTTTCGTTCTCTAATTTTCGAATGATAGCAACTTTAACTAATTTGCTCATTTCCAATTTATTGGAAGATGTTGCACGTAAATGGTCTTCCTAGATCCGGAACCAATATTTCCCAAACACCTATAATCTCTCAGAAGTGGCAAAAGATTAACATTTATTATTGGTTTTTGACTGAAACGCGTCTGTATGAGATACACACATTTGACTATATTCTTCAACGAAATCAGCGTTAACGACATAGTCAGAAGTGTGTCTTTCCTGTATTTGTGAATTCTCCAAAAAGTCACTGGAATGGACATTTTTCGTGAATATTTTTGGATGGCCATCCAAAACTGCTTGGCTTTTTGCAATGCCCGTAACCCCCATTCAAATGTGCGTGAGGATCGGGCAATAATTACGACCTGCTGACAATTTTGCAGTTTTTTGGTCCATTTCAACCCCTAAATATATGGCGATCATCTCCAAAAAGAGTAGACTTCTATTCTGACCCTCATCTGATCCCCATGCAAAATTTCGTTAGGATCGTGCCATAAATGCGATCTGTATATGATATTCTGATATCCTAACTACTTAGTTTTGTTAGCTATAGAAATATTACCAAATGTTTAATTCAAAATGAAAATATGCCAAAAATGTGACAAAATTGAAAAAAATATAAGAAAATGTTACAAAATCAATATTTTCATCTTTAGAGAGATATTTTTATGCGATTTTTTAGACGTTGTTTCTTTCCTGCCAAGAGGCCATTCTGAATTAATGAGAACTGTCGAAATCAGTTCAAACGTTCTCGACATATAAGAGATCTTTCAAGTATATCTTCTTTGATAGACATATATATATATATATATATATATAGCACATATTTTGATATATATCCGTTTTGTTGGATGTTAACATCAATGTAAAGATCAGGAGTAACCCTGTCATGGCTTTGTGATTTCGCCGCGATTTAAAATATTCGCGGTTTAATGAAAAATTTTGAATTTTTTCAACACAAAAGATATGGTCTATTTTACCCGCTAAATATTAACCGATGGCCAGACAAATTGGTAGGCTTCTTCCCCGCCCTAAACTCTAGCTACATGCGAAGTTCCGCGTCGATTAGTCTATAATTGCGACCTGTATAGCTACTGCAAAATCCGACATTTTTTCAGTTTTTGGTCCATTTCGACCCCTAAATATTATGCGATCATCTCCAAAAGAAATAGGGTTCTATTCTGACCCTAGCACCACCTCCATTCTAAATTTCGTGATTACAAATTAACATGGACAGACGGACAGACGGACGGACGGACATACATATCAAGATCGACTCAACTCGGCGAGATAGGAAGACCCATATATACTTTCCTATGTGGGAAATCAATATTTCGATGTGTTACATAATTTTTGGCCCAATCAAACTTATAATACCCCCAACACATAGTGTTGTAGGGTATAAATATTCATTTCGTGACCAAAATATAAGAAATGTAAAACTTATGAAATATTTTTGTGTAATCTTCCATTTTAATAGATTCCGCCTCCTGTGTGTGAATAGACTTTGGTCAAATGCACAGCTTTGAAAAAAGCAAAACTTTTCTTTTATGCGTAAACGCTGTTTATTAAATATAAAATTAAAATCAATATTCACTTGGAACAAAACAAAGCAAAATGCCATTGTTCTTATTTAGGTTGACGTCACTGTACAGAGGAGATAACCGTGCATCTCTCTTGCTTACTGTGCGTTAGTTTGCACATCGCTTCGTGCGCACTCTGTTTCTTATGATTACAAACGTGTGTATGAATGTTAACTTACCGCAAAGCTCTGCTGAGTTTATCATAGTTCATGTTCGGTTTCGCCTTTCGCTCTCCCCACAGCTTTGCTACCATATCAGGGTCGACCAACTTGAATTCGCCATTTGTTCCCTCCCACGCTATGTAGTTGTTTTTCGACGAATCGCCAAGCAGCTCAAGCAAGAATTGCCACAACTGTATCTGCCCCGAACCTTGAACAACCAATCGGTGTGAAGCGGCATTTAAAAGCTGATACGGATCTGTGCAAAGAAAATATAAAATTAAAATACGCATTTCCCATATATGTACATATGTATGTACATAGAGAACATCGTAGACTCGAATAAAATATTTCAATCATAGTAAGTATAAATAAAATGAAATATTCTCATGCATGTTTTTATACAAAGGAACAATTATTTCAAAATAGTCTCATTCCAAATAACGATTTCCAGCTATGCATTTTCCGTAATTTACCTTGTCAAATTTAACCAACTCTGTAGTGGGATTCTAGGAAACTCAAAAAGTTAATTAGAGAATTCCACTACTGATTTGTAAATACCCATAGAACAGATTAATGAATATAAATTCTTACAATGGAGAAAAGGCGACAATACATAAAGCGCTTTTTTGAGTGGCTTAAGTCATCGGCTGGCTTCTTCGTAAAAGAACAAAGGAGCGTAGGGTTAACAAGTGTAAATTATGCTTAAGTCATCGGCTGGCTTCTTCGTAAAAGAACAAAGGAGCGTAGGGTTAACAAGTGTAAATTATGGACCGAAATTGACCTAAGTCAACTATAAACTCCTTTCGTCTTTCACGAAGGAGACAGCCGATGACTTAACCCAGTAAAAAACACTTTTTATGTATTCTCACCTAAAGATTACCTTGAAAACTCTACCAAGACAACTGCCAATACCTTTTCAAATTATTTAAACAATTTTGGTCGGTGCCTTTAAGACAATAATATGACTTATTCCGCTTCCAATTCGAAACTGTAAGTCTTTTATATAAATAAATAAATAATAAATAAGTAAATAATATTTTTATAAATTAATTATCTGAAATGTTTTTTTTAGCAAAAAAGCATATTGTTTGGTGTAAAATCTGTCAATAGAAACCTATGAATTTTAGATCCAATAAAAGTACACATGTATACTCTTAATCAGTGAAAAATTCAAACTGTAAGTTTTTTATATAAATAAATAAATAATTTTTATAAATAAATAATATTTTTATAAATTAATTATCTTAAATGTTTTTTTTTACCAAAAACTCGATTTAAAGCATATTGTTTGGTATGTGTAAAATCTGTCAACAGAAACCTACGAATTTTAGATCCAACAAAAGTACACATGTATACTCTTAATCAGTGAAAAACTCAAATTTGATTTGGTCATGTCCGCCAGATTTCTATACGAATGTAAGGTAAGAACAATTATTGTTAAATAACATTAGGGAAGTTTGATGGTAGAAAGTAATACAAACGTCACACGAAAAAAGAAAAATGAACGTAAACCAAGTCAAACAAGGATAAAAAACGAGCTTCTAAAATTTTTTGAACTGACCGGTCTTGAATCCTTCAACTACGACCACAAAAAATTATATCTTAGCTCTGAACATGGAAGAATTAAAAAGGTCATTTCAATTGCCAAATTAGTAATTGCAACTAGTCATCTATCATTGACGGCGTTACCTAAAATTCGACGAAATAATGCGCTACATAAATATTCAACCTAATCCCTCCATAAAATACGCTAGGCCCATACCTTTAAATCTACCAACTAATATCGTAAAAATTGCACGGTATAATTATTACAGGTAACAGCAAGTTTCAGCTGATTTGACTCTATAGTAATACTAGTGTCAAATTCGATATGACGTTTTGTGATTTAATTCCATTTCTTGATATACAATAGGTGTACCCTTTTTTGATATAAAATGTCACTGAGGGGCAATGCAAAAAATGTTTTATGCCTAATAATAGAAAAAATCGCCGTTGTACAGGGGAATGATGTGAAAGCATTAAAATTACATATTTTAAGAACTATTCTTCTGCATTTTAAATTCAATAATCCAAATTCCAAACATTAATATTTTTGAAATTAAAATAGTTTATTGAAAATTAATTGTCTTGTTTACATTTTTGGACATGTAACTCTGACACTTGTGTTACGTTCAAAAACAAATTTGTATGTGGTTGTTGTCACGATTGTTGTACAACAACACTTGCTGTTACGTGTATAATTCTACCATGTAAAAAAGGATACTTGTTAAAATTTCCCCAATTATTATTTTTTAGTTGCAAACATTTGCGTTTTTTGTATTATGCGTTTCTATTTTCAACACTCCTAAAATAAATTGTTCAAGTGTCAATGTTGAAATTGTTCAAAATCGAAATTTTCGTACTCTTGACATATTTCAGTAACATTCATATGTTTAACTTGGGTGGCTAAAAACTTCGACGGAGTATGTCGAATTTTAGGTAACGATCATGGTATATTTGTTAAAGGTAGCAACAACCCCGAGCTGATAGTAGTGTCAAATTCGATATGACATTTTTTGATATTTAATTCTATTTTTGACACACAAAAGGTATACACTTTTGTATATAAAATTTAACTACAGTAACAATGCGAATATTTTTTACCCAATAATAGAAAAAAATTATACTTTAACAAACACCAACAGCGATGGTGCGGAAATCTTTTTCGCGGCAAAGTAACAGCGGCACCACATTAGGTAATATAACTGTATGTTTCATATTTCCTAAAATTGCAAAATGTAGAATACTTTATGCATATATGCAGTTTGGTTTCAGTTTGATGAAAGGGGTGTTGCGTTGCTCACAATTTTCTAGTGATTGCTGAAGTATTGAGAGATTTGGACCTACAGATTAAAAGTACACATTCAGGGGAATGATATGCAATCATTAAAATTAAATATTTTATGAAGTATTATTCTGCATTTAAAAGTTAACATTTTTGAAATTAAAATAATTTACTGAGAATTAATTATTTTATCTAGATTTTTAGACACATAACAAATCAAATAACAAATCAAATTTGTATGTGGTTGTTGTTAAGTTTTTTAATTTTTTTTTTTTGATCTGATCAGGTGAAATGAATATTTTCTCTATTCTTGGATCCACATTGGTGCTGCAATATTATTTATGTTCCCAAACAATAACTAATTAAAAACTGAAAATAGGGCATTTCCTAATAATGTCAGTGGCACCTTCTAAAAATCGTGTCGAAAAAGGACAGTCACAGTTTTTCATCAAATAAGATGCGTTTTAATATTCCGTGTTCTCGTTATGTAAGTTCTCTAATCTCAAAATTATATAATTTTGTTATAACCCCTGTATAAACATAGCTCTAGATTTGAAGTATTTTGGAGGTTTCAAATTTTGGTTAACACGGCAAAAAGCTATAATGTGAAGGTACTATTAATTATGACTCAATAATAAACCTTGTTGAACTTCAAAGAAACAACAACAATTAACAATAGAAATTAAAAAACAAGTAAACCCCATTTAGTTCCGCCGGGCCGAGCTATTAATGCCCTCCAACATTTAGAAAAGAAAAAAAAATTATATAAGAGTATCTGAATTCAAACGTGTTCTACTTTAAACTACAAATATCAGTAAGACAGTTTGGATAATGCTGTTAAACTTTTCAAAAAACCATAAAGCGAATGAAGCCGCTTTATGGGGGCCATATCAAAATAGATAATATTATACTACAAGGATTTTTATCTATTGTTATAGGATTATGAAAATACCGAATATCGGCAGGCATCGTTATAAGTGCCCTGTAGGAAAGCATGGACTTAAATATCCAATGTTCTGCCACAGGAGCTAGGACTCATTATGAACTACAAATACCAATTTTTAGACAAATCTGGCCTCATCAGATCTACTCAGAATTTCATGCTGATCATGAATATATACATGGTCTACGACAAATATTTAGACATGTTACGAACGGAAGTATACCCCCTTTTTCAAGGTGGAGGGTATATATAAGATCCCATTCTTAAAAATTTAGCCTTTTCATGTTGCAAATATTAACATTTTTAATTATTTGCTGGTATTTTCAACTTTAAAAAAAAGTTCTGTTGAAGTTGAAAATGTACATTTGGCTTTTAGGCGAATGCAGATTGTATGTTGAAAATAAAAGTAAACAATAGCAAATTCGTTTCGTTCATAGTAGAGTAATAAAACAACAACATATTGAATGAATATTTTTGGAATTTTGATTATAAAATTCAGAACAAATAAACCTAAAATTGAAACAAAAATCGGAAATCGTACGAAAATCGGCTATTGTAGTAAAAACTTTTACATTCTTGCAATTCTGGAACACACCAAATATTATTATTAATTATATATTACCAGCTGACTCGGACCGCGTTGCTGACCCATAGTATTAGTGTTTAATGCATATTTTTAGGAAACTAATATAACTTGTAAACGTTTAGCTATTCCTCTTAAAAAAGCATAAGTTTTTGGGGTTTTAATTGTTTAAGCTTAATGATAGTTTCCTTGTTTTGTGATTTATTTTTGTATTCCTTTCAACACATTTAATTAAGGGGCACAATGCACTTGGGTATATATTTTCGATTTGTTTATAGTTTTCGTCACTGCAAAAATGTCAATAGATTCACATAATGGTATTTTTTAAGTGTTTCAAATTCTCTGGCTACATGGCTTTAATTTAACTATCAAAAATAAGGTGCCATCTATTTATAGATGTTAGGGGCCCCAGAAGGTATGTAAAATAGCAGAAATCTTTGTTGTTGTCCAATGTGGAGTCCCGCAAGGTTCTGTACTGGGACCGTTGTTATTTATTATGTTCATTAATGACATTGTGCACTCAGTTGTTGATGACAGGTGTTGTCTGTTTTTGTATGCAGATGATATTCATGTTTTCTTCAGAGAGGCTGATATTGCTGGGTTGGAAGGGTTGGTTAATTCTATTGTTTTGTCTCTTTCGTCGTGGATTTCGCTAAATGGCCTTATGATTAATTGGAATAAAACTAAAGCTATGCTGTTCAATGATCATGGTAATGGTGGTTCTCTTAATATTACTGTGGGTTCTGTGTTAGTGAAATTTGTTGATGAAATGAAATGTCTTGGTGTTATAATTGATCGGAAGTTGGACTTTAAGAGACACATTGATTCCTTGCTTTGTCGTATAAGGTTTCAGCTGCGGAGGCTGTATTGTCTTAATGCTTATTTGCCTTGTCATGTTAGGAAGAGAGTGGTTGTATCCTTGCTGCTATCGCAGGTAAATTATTGTCTAGAGGTAGTCTCCGGTACTACTTCTTCTCAAATGCAACGTATCCGTAGGGCGGTAAATTCGATTGTTCGTTATGTGTATGGCTTGCGTCGTGGTGATCATGTTTCTTGTTTTGTTAATGATCTCCTGGGATTGCCATTTAGCAGCTACGTTGATCTTCGTATTCTTCAATTTCATTACAGTGTTATGTGCAATTTTGACTCGCCTCTTCGTGACAACTTTGTGTTTTGTAGATCATCTCGAAATCCTCAATTGTTGTGTCCAAGGTTTTCGTCCTCCATTGGTGAGAGATCATTTGTGGTTAGGGCGGTGAGATTGTGGAATCAGCTTCCTTTGGCCTTACGTACTTTTGCCCATACCAATTATCTGTTTAGGGTTAAAGTAATTGAATACCTTCGCCTAAATATGTAGGCTATGTTTTTGTAGTGGTTGCGTCGGTTTATTATGGGTCTTTCTTTTTGCTTTTCTTTTTGTTTGGGCTGGGGAGCCACTATATTATCTTCTTAATTTTATTTGTAGGGTATAATGTGAGTTACTATTTATACTCTGTTTTGTGAGTAATAAAATAGTTATCTCTTATTTTTAGCTCGTTTCTGCTACACTTTTTCACTGCTCTACTAGACTATTGTTTAGTTGGTGATGGTGAATCGAGGTGTAGGGTTCGAGCTTCTCGTGAATTATTAAGATAAGTTATTAGGTTTAATATGTTATTTGTTAAGTTTGAATTAATCATTGAATTTGTATTATGTTAGGGTATTGTAGATAGATAATATAAGTTATGGGCCCTGTGGGCTTATTTATATTTCTTTGTAAGGTAAATAAATGAAATGAAATGTTTGTTGTTGTCCAATCGCCATTTGCAATTGCGATAGAGGTCGCTGTATTCAATATGAGTCTTCGAAACTTTGTACAGGCTTTTATATTATTCTAAGGATGATTGAAGTTATAAAAGGTATATATTGGTACTCACTTAGATATAGTTCTCAAATAATATTATCTTCTAATATCCTTCGACCAAATGTGGTCTAGTTTGGCATTTGATGATTTCAGTACAGTTAAATCTAGTCCTTTAATACTGGTTCCACTCATATAACTTGCCAATTTGAGGTATTTTGAAGGATTCAAAGTATTTTCGAGGTTATGAATCCATTATCAGAAATATTGCAGCAAAAGTCAAATTTAAGATTTATTTCCTATTCACCGGTACCTACTTTTTTTCGTTATATCATCGTACTTAATTTCGTTTTTAGACTTCAATTATTAGTATTATACAAAGGCCTTTTGAATTCGTAACTTTTAGAAGACCACTTTTGTCAACCTTATGTATTCTAGATTAGGGTAAAATCCTATGTCCTATAAATCGCAATTGAGGCGCAATATTTATGTTAGTCTATGAACCTTAATACAATATTCCTAGGATGATTGGAAAATAACATTCTTGTTTAACTTTAATATTACCACAAAGCATTAGTCCTTCTGCATGTTTATGTTACAATTTCTACCGTAAGAACTCTAATTTGATCGCGATTTGTTCGGAATTTTTTATATAAGAATTTTCAATTTCAATGGCTTTCTGAAAGAATTCTACACACAATTCTATATCAAAAAGCAACTTTAGATTTTTTCAGTTTTGTGATTTTTCCAGAGGCCCAAAATGTAATTAAAAATAACCGAAAGAAAAATCGGCCCAGCCGCTTTCAAATTACATATGTGTAACTATACTTTTTTACACCATTTTTATACATATAGATTTAAAAAAATAGTCGTCGGCAGTTCCACTGACTCAAATAAATAATTTGAATTTGAGGGAGAGTCAACAGTACCACGTATACTAACTTTCAAACAGATATCTTCAACTGATTGCAGACTGAGTTACCAACGAACGACAATTGATTTATATACATATAGATTGTAATTGAAAAGTAGGCGTGGTCAGTTCTTCAGCCCCAAATAACTAATAATTTTCAAACCGATATCTCCATTATTTTTGCAAATATAAGGATTTCAGATAAATTGAAATGGCAGGTGTAAAAATAGACTTGATCAATTTTTTTTTTCTAAAAAAACCAACCAACGTTTGCCAAAATTGATTTTTATATATATAGAAGATAGATTAATTTTTTAACAATGCTTGAGAAACAATAAATTCTATTGGTAAGAATAGAATTATATTTCAGACTTTCAGACATTTTCAAACAAACTGCAGAAATTCAATTGGTTTTTAAAGCATACGATTGAAGTGAACTATTTGAGAAGGAAGCAGCTTTCGCACCATCCGCGTTAGCGTTTTGTAAAGTTTAAATGTATTTTTCAATTATAAGGGGAATAAATTTGTATTAAAATAGTTGTGGGGTAGTTGCAGTCCTCCTCAAAAATAGTATTTATTGGATATTGTAAGGTAATTTTTGCTTGAAAACATCATCTTGGAACCACGGAAATGGTCTACGTCAACGACCTCTTTCAATGAACAATCGATGAGGTCATATTTCAAATAAGGCACAAAATTCTTTATTGGAAATTGTATCCGACCGAGTCAATCTTATAAAAGTTGTGGTGTTTTCTTTATTTTTGAAGAAAAAAAACTTACTTAAAGTTATCGTCTAAATACTTGTGTGGTCGTCGTTAAAAATATTAATATTGTTGTCCGTCTTTGTGCAACCGATATACGACCCAACAAGAGCGTGCGACCGTATGGGAGCTTGGTCAAGAGTATGTAGCGAATTTTACACTAATATTACAGCAGAGCAAAATCAGCTGAGTTTCGCTGACACCTTATAGTAATTGTACCAAGGCCAATTGTTGGATACTTTAAAAGTCTTTTTGGCATAATACGACTCAAGTACTTGATTAAAAATTCGGCAATCCTTCAAAATAAACTTTACAGCCAAACAGAAGCTGGCAGTCGGGAAAAACTGTATTAAGGGAACGCCACCAAATGTTTGATGTATCGCTACCTGGGAAATATTCTAAAGTGCACATATATTTTTTGTATGTTGATCTAGACCAGTTCAAAAAAAACTATCACAGTTCTGTAAAAATCAATTGACGAACCATTAAAAAGTACAGATCGCATTGTAGCGGTATGATGATGATGATGTGGTGTGTGCATTTGGTAATGGGGATGATGATGATGAGAGGGGGGCGGGGCCTGCATGCGAACTCCATATCGACGGTTTATATCCTCGGAAAGGCGCCACATAACGCCCACATCAACACTGACGCTCATTGTTAACAACACTTAGTGTTTATAAAGACTGTTTAATTCCGCGGCAATTCGGTTAAACAAAGATTTAAATGTATATTTATTTCAACACTGAAACTAGTCAAACGGGGCAGACTTCTCAACCGAGCACGTCCGTTGCGTTGAAGGATTCTCTGATAACTGGCATTGCTGTTAATGTTCATTTCCTTCGAACATGAAATTAAACAACAGGAGTTCAAACCGATGGTGGGAGGTAACAGAATGAAAGCGAGAGGCCATGGAATTCGCCGCAGATTCAGGTTGACAATAAATGAACACATATAAATACACGAACACTAAAGCTGATGCTCCAATCTTATCACAAGTCAAACTAAAATACCGATTGCGCATGCACGGTTGAACTCCCTAATTCTCATCTTACATTTTCTTTCACTTGACGTATATTATTACTACTATCACTAGTTCCCATATGTTTATATTGATATCTTAGAAACTTAAAATAGACGGACCGATCATAGGACGAGAGATTTATGGTCAAAAATATTCTTTTTTTTATTAAAATTGGTATTTGTCAATACAAGACATCGTTCACGTACTGCGCCATATAATGGTGCCTTCCGATATTTTGTACTTTTATGATTTAAAACAAACCTTTGAACATAAATATCAGGTACCGTTAGAATAGAGGACCTCTTCACCCATACTTTTATATTCCAAATGGCGGTAGGTTTTAAAACAACCAGGTCGAACTTAACTTATTTGTTATTTCTTTATTATTATGAACAACACTTCCCGATTTGATGATTTTTTGATGTTCAATCCTATTGACTACCAATGGATCCCAGAGAGAGAGAAAGAGAGCATAATGTATGTCTAAGTGCATTTTTATACCCTACAACACTTTGTGTTGGTGGTATTATAAGTTTAATTGGGCCAAGAATTATGTAACACATCGAAATATTGGTTTCCCATATAGGAAAGTACATACGGATCTTCCTATCTCGCCGAGCTGAGTCGATCTAGCTATGTATGCCGTCCGTCCGTCTGTCCGTCCATGTTAATTTGTAATCACGCTACAGGTCGCAATTATGGCCCGATTATCACGAAATTTAAAATGGAGTTGGGGTTAGGGTCAGAATAGAACCCTATTGTTTTTGGAGATAATCGCATAATATTTAGGGGTCGAAACGGACCAAAAACTGAAAAACTCCTGATTTTGCAGTTGTTCTACCGGACGCAACTATAGACCAATCGACGCGGAAGTTAGCAGGGGGCTAGAGCTTAGGGCTGGGCAGAATTCTTCCAATTTTGATGGTCATCGGGTAATATTTAGAGGGTGAAATAGACCATAACATTTGTGTTAAATAAAAGTCATATTTCCGATTAAACTGCGAATATTTTTAATCCTGGCGAAATTACAAATAGACGAACAGGTCACTTCTGACCGTTACGTAGATGCCAGTAGAAAATATATCGGATATATATAGCGAAATATATACAATGTGTATATACAATGGAAGGGGATGTTAGATAGAATGCTTATATCTCAAGAATGGCTGGACCGATTTTGACAATTTTTGTCAATTCAGAATGCCCTCCTGACATAAAAGTATAAAATCTAAAAAAATCGCATAAAAAGATGCCAATAACGATGTTAATATAGATTTTTGTAGTATTTTGTGACATATTTTTATTTATTCATATTTTTATCGCATGCGATTTTTATACCCCACAACACTATGTGTTGGGGGTATTATAAGTTTGATTGGGCCAAAAATTATGTAACACCTCGAAATATTGATTTCCCACATAGGAAAGTATATATGGATCTTCCTAGCTCGCCGAGCTGAGTCGATCTAGCTATGTATGTCCGTCCGTCAGTCCGTCTGTCCATGTTAATTTGTAATCACTCTACAGGTCGCAATTATGGCTCGATCTTCACGAAATTAAGAATGGAGGTGGGGATAGTGACAGAATAGAACCCTATTTCTTTTGGAGATGATCGCATAATATCTAGGGGTTGAAATGGGCTAAAAACTGGAAAATTTCCTGATTTTGCAGCTGCTCTACAGGTCGCAATTATAGACCAATCGAAGCGGAAGTTGGTATGGTTCTAGAGCTTAGGGCTTGCAGAAGACTTCCAATTTTGATGGTCATCGGGTAATATTTAGTGCGTGAAATAGGCCATAACATTTATGTTAAATAAAAGTCGAATTTCCATTAAACCGCGAATATTTTTAATCCCGGCAAAATCATAAAAAGACGAACAGGTCAATTCTGACCGTTACGTAGATACCGATAGTAAATATATCGGATATAGCGGAATATATACAATACATTTATACAAAGGAAGGAGATGTTAGCTAAAATGCTTATACCTCAAGAATTGCTGGACCGATTTTGACAAATTTAGCAAATTCAGAATCCCCTCTTGGCGTAAAATAATAAAATCTAAAAAAATCGCATAAAAAGATGTCAATAATGATATTAATATGGATTTTGTAGTATTTTGTGACATTTTTTATTTTTTCATATTTTTTATCGCATGCGATTTTTTCGTTTTGACTTATAAAATTGAAGAATACATTTGATAATATTTTTTTATTTTACAACACAAGTTGGGGTTATTATATATAGATTGCAATTATCCTCACGAAAAAAGGTAGTGTTGTAGGGTATCACATAGTCGGCCCCGCACGACTATAGCTTTTGCTTACTTGTTTCATTATGACTTATAATATTAAATAGTACATTTTGTAATATTTTTTCACTTCACCACACAGGTTGGGGTTATTATATACATATTGCAATTATCGTCCGATCCTCACGAAAATTTTCATTAGGGTAGGATAAGGCTCAGAAGGGCTAGGCATATTGTTTTCAAAGATGTCCGCAATATATTTAGAGGTTGAAAATGATCAACATTTAAAAATGTTCCTGATTTTGCAGCCGTTATAAAGGTCACACATAGAAACCATAGGACATGAAATCTCGCATGAAGTTAGAGAATTAGGACAGCGGGTGGTACTTTTGTGTGATACTGTGTGTGTGGTACTTTTGTGTGAAAAAATATCAACATTACTTACAGATGATGTCCGAAATCCGAAATGTCAGAAAAGGCGAACTTCTGGCCTTTTTATACTGATTTCGTTGACGAATATAGTCAAATATCGTAGACAAACAAATCATAAATTTTGAGATACAGAGGGGACTTTTGCTTTGAAGATGATCGCAAAATATTTAGGGGTTTAAATGAACCAAAACAGCCAATTGAATCGACACGCCTGAGAAGAGAGTTACGGACAGGGAAGAATTCTAGCAATTTGGATGACCATCGTGCAGTAAAATCCGCACGGCGGAGTGGGTAAACTGTACGACGGAGTCCGTAAATGTTGGGCATTTTTGATTATATTTAGCACAAAAATGGATCACCACTTTCGTGTGAAATTGTTTTGAATACCTAACAACACGGAGTACATAAAAATTTGGCAAATGCCCCCCGACAACAAGCTAATGGTAACATCTGGGAACGGCTCTATGACATCATTTAATCACGAAATCTTCCAAAACGGATTTGGACATAAGGGGGCTTCTAATATATTGTAGTGTTGTAGGGTATCACATGGTCGGCCCCGCACGACTATAGCCTTTGCTTACTCGTTTTCCATTGAGCTGTTTTCCGATCTCGAGCTTATATCCAATGATAACTCTCTGAATTAAATTTATAACTGCTCTGAAGCCATAATACGCATTCAAAAAGGTTCATAGTTCATAGAATGAAGTCAAGGTAGAGCGAAGCAATCAATTGATTTATTTATTTAGAAAATATTCAAAATCATATCACAAAAACGTTGTAGTAAGCATTTTGATTACAATTACAACACTTTTTGTGGCGAATGAAATCTTTAGAGATATATAGATCCGTTCCCCTTTGGATTTTTTGTTTATTTATTCAAAATCAATGCAACACGTTGTTTTGCCTATTTAATACAAAACAACTACTTGCAACCCTTACCCACTAAGCATACCTTATCTTTGTTGTAGTATGGTATGATCTGCTTCACATAAAATATGCATAGTGGTGAAGGATAACATATAGGTCTTAGGGTAACATGTAGACCTTTATATACAGCTTAATCTTTAAAATATTAATTTCATTTGGAAGGACACTGTTAATTGGCATTTTCTAACAATTGTTGCAATTTGTTACTGGAAGTCGGCTGTTCTGCAAAAAAAAAAAAAACGATACAGGAGGGAAATTTTGAGAGTTCTTTTATTGAGAGTTTGCAAATTTTGCCTGGATAAGCCGCTTGCAAAAATTTTTACTCCGCTGATTTTTATTTGGAAAACAAATTTAAACAACATAATTTTTTGAAATCGCGAGTCTGATTGTTTTGGTTTTCGTCCCATTTTTAATATTTCCGGGCTTTATTTCTTTTTATGCGGGAACAAAATTGTTGGTTGTGACAAATCAGCTGATTGCTTAGACGTTTTTGCGTTAGCGCTGTTTTTGTACTGAAGGCATTTCTTTTAATTGAAAGAACATGCGGGCCTATTGTGTAGGTTATAAAGGACAGTCAATAGTGCCCTTTTAACTACTAAATAAACAACATTGCTATTCGCTAACTTTTTTAGATTGGCCCGATCGTACTGCGAAAAGCAAAAGTTGTCGATTAGATTAGGTCAACTGATATCATCAGTATCACAGACCAATGAATGTCAATGGTTAGTATAAGATTCGAGAAAAATCTACAATACTTTGAAACAGGAGGAATATTGCAAAATAACATAAAAATATTGCAGTACAATTCTTTAAAACTTTTTTGATAATTTCTGCAAGTACATAGGGTACATAACAGGGTAGAAGAATACAGGTAGTCACATCAATACAGCTGCTGGGACAATAAACTGTCAAACTAATTTTGAAATTAACAATTTTGAATGAAAAGTTATGTAAATTCGTTAAAATTTTTAGAAAAATTAATATCATAAGAATCTCCGACTGGTCGGTCGAACATACGGCTTTTTTACTTGTTTTGTAATGTGTTGCTACTTCTTGGCGCAGCTCATTGATGCAAGGCAAGGCTGAAATTTTCGGTGCTATTGCTGATTTGGCAATTAAATTAACATGTCAAAGGACAAAGGATTATCATATCTGATTTGCGTATAAGCAATGGATTTATGAATATACATTTCGACAATGAGGTATGCCAAATGTATAAGTTTCAATAAGTTGTAAACATATGATTCTTAATTCAAATAATATTATCTAGCCCAACTGAAATCCAATTTTGCTGTGAAATGAAGTTACTGTGATTTTATTAGAAATTCCCCACCATGGTGAAATGATTCATATTTCCCAAATAGACAAGCTCAATACCTTCAAGACAACCTAATAGGATCACTGAAAATTAAAAAAGAGTAAAAATGCATATTTTAAATTTTCTATTTGCACCACATTTCCACATCTTGTTCATAATTCCTTTGTATTTTCCACACACGAAAATAAAACAAAGTTCAATCATTGTTGAAATTGTTCAACATTGACGTATTTCAATAACATTCATATCAATACATGTGTTCAACTTCAGTGGTGAAAAACGTCGAAGGCGTACGCCAGGTTTTAGGTAGCGGTGTTACCGTTGGTGTTTGAAAACCCACGTTCTAATACTCCCGAAACCCTAATGAGTAAATCGGGTGAGTCTCACTGGAAGAACATTCAAGCCATATGATTTGTGGGGTTGAAGGCACTATTTTTCTACACTTCAAATTGCCCAACATACCAAAATAGCTTGAGAATAATCTTACACGCTTAGAATAATCAAAATTTATTATTTTTGGTACGTTGGGTGTTCACTCCGTAATAAAGGCTGTATTTTCTTATTCGACACTCTATTTCATTTCGGTCTCTGCCCAGTTTGTATGTATGTTTCAAAAGAGTTAGATTGTAAAATGCCCTTTCGTAGCAGCTTCGATTGAAATCTTTATTTGGTTGCCACTTTGGCGTTAATCGTGCCCAAGAGTATTCGAAATCAAAGACTTATTGACTCTGCGGTCAGCTGGCAGGTCTCAAATGTCCATCCCTCGCATACACTACCGTGTGTACGTGAAGATCTTCGGATTCCGATTAGCTTGAAATATATTACAGGTCATTGATTTCGCATCCTTTTGAAAATGGACGAAACAAAAACATTTCCTCATTAAGTGATAAGAAACTTCCTATTCGGTCGTATATAAGTGCGAAAATGGGAAGGGGTGGGTGGGCAACACATACTCATAATGTGTCTGAACGAGCTTGCAAGCGATGGGCTCTGTTAAAGATATCTCAAATTGAATTAAGATATAATGGTGGAAATGGCTCATATTGCCGGTTTTCTCAGTAACTTCTATTGCTGATGGAGGTGTGATTATCCTCTATGACCCAAAAACACACTACGCGGCGGAACAACATTTCAAAGGTGTTTAAAAGTTATTAACTTTTAAGTTCGTCTCACGAAGGCAATAAAAGATTTCCGAGTATAAATAACTCACTCCGCCAAAGCCTCGCAACATGTTCGCCGCACGCATTGCTAGCTTAACTTCTCCAACGAAAGGAATGGGATGCCTCGAACAGCTAAAGTGATGAACTGTAATAAACGATGTAAATATGATAATTTCTCACAGGATGTGGTATCTAATAAAAATCACAGTAATCCCCTGGATGCTTCAGAGGGGAAACAGATTCATTGAATTCCGTTGGCAAACAACGGAATCACAAACAAACAGCAGGGGTCACTGAGCCAGGGCATGTCATGACTTTTTGTGCATTTATCTCTTGTTTATCATTGTTTTCTCTCCAAATGTGTAGAGGGGTGGTATTGTGAGGTGGTGGATGGGAAAGTGCTGGAGTTGAATATAAAGTTGAGGAACTCCTGCAAGTGCATTAAGTAATATAATTAAATCACAATTTCAGGGAATGCTTCTTTATACCTTCAACAACTTCATAGTACTACCAATTACATTCCGACACATAGAGTACATGCACCTGAATAATGGTGAGAATACATAAAACGCTCTTTTGACTGACAACTCCTTTTTTGTGTGTTGAAAAAAGTAAAGAATTATACAAAAAATATGAAGAAAATGGAAAATATAACAATAGAGATAAATTTGAAAATTATAATTTTTTAAGACGTTTATTGTTGGTCGATTTTAAGATATGAACGACCTGACGTATTTAGATAATACGGATGCCCAAAAAACTTAACAAATTGGATAAGTTGAATATTTGTGCACGCTACGTCGAATTTTAGGTAACGCTGTGAAAATAAATTTCATTTGAAAAATGACATGGTGGAACAACGAATAGAGACAGCATAAACTTCAAATAAACTTCAAAATGTCAACCCCGGGTATATTGTAGTAGGCCTCCTTGGCGAACTAAAATATACCCTGCTTCATTTTGATATACTTACTCGGTTCATTATCGCTTAACATTGGGCTAGTTTCTCTGCCGGTGGCATTGTGAAGTGTCCAAGCAAAATGCTTGGCGAACAGAATACCTCCATGCCGCGAACCTGCACAAACCCAAAAATCAGCTCGGCTCATCGCACAAAGTTCAGTCCCTGATGTTGGGAACCTAGATATGTCCGGCTCCGGTTCAATATCAAATTGTTTCGTCATCCATTTTACCCAAGCTGCTATGTGACTGGCCTCCCAAACACGTGGATCTACTGGAACTTCCACGGGTGATAATGGAGGTGGTGTATGCTCTCGAATCCTTATTCCAGGATCTGATTTTTTCGGAGGAAAAACATGTAGTCCAGATAGTGCAGTTTTATTAAGCTGGATGCTGCACTCGCTGGGGGTAGTCGGCTGAACAGTTTCTATGCGGGCACTATGGCAAGTAGGTTTTACGTTCAAAATATTTTCATTAGAGGAATTATATTCAGTGGTAGTTATGGCATTTTTATTAGCGACATCTGACGTTTCGCGCCGGTCTTCTATTTCACTTTCAACAGAATCGGCATGCATTGATATTAACCGAACTTCAAGCAGGCCTATTAACGAGTTGTCCATATATTTTCTGATGTAAAAACTACAAATACTGACCACCATCAACAAGTTCTCACTATTCACGAAAATATTGAAAGTCATATTTTTCAATTTGAATATGTATTCCAGTGGACAGGATTTTGACATTCTGTCGTTCTTATTTTCAATGCCGCTAACTTTTCACTAAAGTTCACACTACTCTGACACCTTAATACACACACACATATATATATCATGAGAATAGAACCGGCATTTTTGATTAAAATTGTTCAACACAAAATTACTGGGAATGATTCACACTAATGTGGCTAGGAATTCCGCGAATTAAACGACGTTTGCGTTACGGATGGACGTAGGACATTCTCACGGTGGTATGAATCATACACGGTCATTCGGATTTGGCCGATCTACGTATCTCGTCGTGGCCGTCGCTCTGATCAAAGTTAGCGTATCTGTACGTATTGCAATTATTGAATGTTTGAAGAACGATTATTATTATTTTTTATGTTTGATTTATATTTGACTGAAAGCACGAAAAGACGTTACAAAGCGAAAAAAAATTATTTTTACTACGACTCTCCGCCGGCCGACGACGACCGAACCGTGTGCGTGCTCACTGGTGGGTTGCACAAGCGAATATGATTTCTTAGCACAAACAAACACGTTGTTTACCCGGCAGAGAAAGAGAGAAGAAATTTATCAATGAAATGATCAGTGAACGTTCTCGTTGGATACAATTCATTCATAAGTTTCATAAGTAGTCTCTCAAACAATGATAAGTATAGACCGTAGCCACTGTTGCCACATTTACGTAAATATAGGTGTTTTCTTTTTATATACCTCCAAATCAGCACAGAAAATGAGTTGGCGGAAAATGATATCTAGGAAAATGTTGATAGCTGTTCATGGTACTATTATTACAGGTAGCAGCAAACCCCTGCTGATTTGACTCTATAGTAATTCTAGTGTCAAGTTCGATATAACGTTTTGTGATTTAATTTCTTGACATACTATAGGTATTCACTGTTTTGGTATTAAATTCCACTGCGGGGCAATGTGACCATATTTTTTGCCTAATAATAGATCAATTCGCTGCTATACTTAACCAAACGCCACCGGCGATTGTGCGGACACTTTTTTCGCAGCACAACATAATTTAAAACAGTCGAATATTTTATGTTTCCTAAAATTGCAAAATGTAGAATACTTTATGTATATATGCATTTTATTTCAGTTTGCAAGGGATGTTGCTTTTTCCACGATTTTCTAGCGATTGCTTTAAGTGTTGAGGGATTTGGACCCACAACTAAAAACAATGCATTCAGGGGTATGATATGAAAGCATTACAATTAAATATTTTAAGAGCTATTCTCCTGCATTTTAAATTTAACTATCCAACATTTTTGAAATAAAAATGGTTTATTGAAAATTAATTGTTTTGTTTACATTTTTCGACATATAACTCTGACACTTGTATTACGTACAAAAACAAATTTGTATGTGGTTGTTGTTACGTTTATTGTACAACGACACTTGCTGCTACTTGTATTATTCTATGAAATATTCTCGAAAATTTGTACAGATTTTTACGTTATTACATTATTAACAAAAATGGATAAGGAAAATTTGAGTGAAGGTGAAAAATAAATAATTGAAGAGCGGATTATGAGCTATTTTAAGATTTGCGTCACAGTTGTTTTTATGGATCAGCTTTTATCTTACAAATGTTTTGCAGAATGCTATTTGTTTTCCCTTTGCAAATCGTATTTTTCCTCACCAACTACTTACTGACTAAACGTTACTGGGCAAGCAAACGAACAGGCTTATTGTATATCATATGTAATATTAACCTGTATAATTTTCTTCAAGTAATTGTGAAATGTCGATATAAATAAAGAAGGTATTTATAGGAATCTGACCTCGAGCTCAAACATTTATTCAATTAATTGCTATTTTGTTCCTAATTTAGATCATATCAAAAAGGGAAAATCGGTTATCGTAGTTAAACGTTTTAAACTCTTGCAGTTCTGGAACAGACCAATAATCGTAGAGATTTTGTGTATGTGGTTACGTATATGTATACAGCTCATTGCGAGACAAAAGTGAAACGTAAAACGTCAAAATTAAAACAACGAGATCACCACAAAAAGAGACAAAGCACGTAAAATGTAGTTTTAAAACATGGACTTTTGCCATAAGCCGTTACAATATTCAAATGCGAAACTTAGAAAAAAAGGTTAATAATGTAGCTAAAATCATCAAAATGCTGAATATCGGGAGGTACCGTTATACGGGGGCCTTACGAAGGCGTGGATCTGCACAGACAATTTGCTGTCATAGGCTGTAGCGTCCATTGCGAACATCAAATACCAGACTTGAAACAATTCTGGTGAATAATGTCGCTAAAATTATAAAAACACCGAATATCGGGAGGTACCCTTATATGGGGGCTATACGAAGACGTGAACCTGCATAGACAATTTTCTGTCTTAGGCTGAAGTATTTATTATGAATTTCAAATACCAAATTTAAAACAATTTTGGTGAATAATGTCGCTAAAATCATCAAAATACCGAATATCGGGTGGTACCGTTATACGAGGGCCAAACGAAGACGTGGAGCTGCACAGACAATTTTCTGTTTTAGGCTAAGATATCTATTATGAAGTTCAAATACCAAACTTGAAACAATTCCGGTGAATAATGTCGCTAAAATCATCAAAACACCGAATATCGGAAGGTACCCTTATATGGGGGCTATATGAGGATGTGGACCTACACAGACAAACTGCTGTCATAGGCTGTAGCACCCATTACGAACATCAAATACCAATTTTTAAAGAGCTCTGATGAATATTGTCGCTAAAATTATCAAAATACCGAATATCGGGAAGTACCGTTATATGGGGGCTATACCAAAACGTGGACCTACATGGCCCATTTTCAATACCAAAAGTTCTGCAGACATGATATACACTTGAGTAAAATCAATCTAATTCGTTCGGAAGTTAGAGTGATTTCCACAGACGGACAAACGGACGGACATCGCTAAATCGACATAGAATTTCATGCCGATCAAGAATATATATACTTTGTGGGGTCTAAAATGTATATTTCGAGGTGTTACAAACGGCATGACAAACTCCATACTATGGTGGAGGGTATAGAAAATCAAAAAAGAAAATGATCGAAATAAGGAATAATTTACTTCTTTGCAAATTTAATCTTCAAAATAAAAACAATTTGGTTTTAGTTTTACAAAAATTATGCCACTTATACCATTATGCGTAAATAGTTAATTATAATAATCAGTTGTTGCATTATTTTTTATTCGGAAATTATATTACTGATCTGGCAAATGAACAAAATTAAAAGAAAAAAAGCAAAACCATCCGACATTGTATGAACAACTCTCCTGTTTTAAATACGAAGGTGTATATTGCCATAAAACACCAGAAAAAATTTAACAGGCCACCTTGACGGCAAAGGTAAAATAATAATTATTCTCACGATTTGTAATGTTATGTTACTATTTGATTTTCGAAGCCAACAATTAAAAAGCATTTCGCAATCCATTTATTGATGTAAAGGTACTTTATCGTTAAAATCAAAAT
Organism: Musca domestica; assembly: GCF_030504385.1. NCBI lineage: Eukaryota > Metazoa > Arthropoda > Insecta > Diptera > Muscidae > Musca > Musca domestica. The sequence continues at coordinate 107,357 of NW_026712358.1, forward strand.
GTTTCACAAGTGTTTGAAATATAAAGGGTAACCCTCAATCCCACAAGTTGTAGTATTTCTTATTTTGTTGCGTCCCAACTCATACAATTGAGTGAGAGCAAACCAATGCAGAGCAAAAGTGGTCATGCTGTACGTCACCAAACAGACGGTATACAACTATTAGGTGGTTCAACGATGACTCACACACTCTTGGAGATTCCCCATGGTATGCTTAGGCTAATAACAATGTCATCGTCATAGCGTCTCACTGTTGCGTAGTCATCTTTCGTGGAAATTGAAATGAGTGAGTTTTGTCTTTCTGTGCTCCCGCTTATGCTTACGTTTAGAATCTCACAACGCGAGTTACAATTTCAATCACCTGGCAATAATAAAAAAGGACTATAAGCGAATGAAACATAATTGCTCAGCTCCATAACTGCATGAATATAAAAGTTGTTATTACGATAACCAATTTTCCTTTTATAATATCAAAAAAAAAACAGGTTCTTTTCCAGTACCTGCAAGAATCTACTAGTTTTGCAATTTGTTTCGATATAACAAAGGGAGATTCAGTTATCGTAGTATTTTGTATTTTTCTATTTTTAAATTCAGCTGGAGAGACACTTGTCAAACATTTTTTCTGCCGATACGAACATTTTGAAAATATTGCATCTTTTGTTTCCAGATTTGAAATGAAGTTACCTTTATTTAATTGTACAAATTGCATCTTAGTACTGAGAGTGATTTGAATGGAACAAAGAAAAAAATCTTTGTTCGCTCATAAAATTTTGTGTGGGGATTTAATTAATTTTTTAATTAATGGTCGAACAAGGAATAGAGAGCGAATCACGCACCATGTGAACTTAGCATTACACTCTTGTAGTTCTGGAACAGACCAATATATGATTTATATTAGTTGTGTTCCAGAACCTACAAATTAGTACTTATTCTGCTACAATGCGTTCCCGTACTCCAAAAACTAGCAAAACTTGCAGCTCTCTCGAGTAAAAAAATGGCGCTGGGTGGTGCACATTTCTGCTTGTTTTAGCTACTTGAATTTGGTCGAGCAGAAATGTGCAAATTGTAAATTTAATATTTAATTGGCAGGGCTAACAAGGTTGAAAAATGTATTGGTACATTCCAATGTTCGCACATCACAACAAAATTAAAGAAAAATATCAACTTAAAAACTAAAGGAAAAACTAATATTTGTCGTACAAAAAACAAAAAGAAAATATGAAGCAACTGATGTATTCACTTTTGAATGACTCCAGCATTGAAGAGGACTCGCCGAATGAGGAATTAGGTTACTAATTATTATTATAGATTATTAATTTTAACTTAAGGCTTCAATACTAATTTTTTTAAAATTTTGGCGTCCTTTTCAGTAAGTTTTCACCACTCCGATTTAGACTGTTTTCTTTTGGAATTTTGAATGTTGATTTTGAGCACAACTAAATGAGAATGGCATTTCGTACTGTTCTCTCTTCTGCTAGTTTTACTATTAAAAAAGTACTGGAACACAACTATTATATTTGCTCTGTTCCAGAACCTACAAGCATGTAAAAATCGTCATTTAACATGATAACTAAATTGTGGACTCTTCGAAAAAAATCGAAAAAATTCGAATTAGAGATATCGTAAATGTCGTTCGGGGGTAAGCGTAAAAATATTGATATTTGACAGTCAAAAACAATTCCAAAATAATTCAAACTTAACCAAAATCTGTAATTTTCAAACAGAAAAGTGATTTAAAAGAAATAACATAGTTTCTATCGGTAGATCTTATAGCGCGTTAATACTATTAAATATTAATCCAATGGGTTTGATAGATCTATGATCAAACACCAATGGTACAATAAGGAGTTGGAACAGTTTTGTAAAACTAAGTAAATACAGCCCTGAGGCTATGTCCGCTTCCTGTCAGAGTATTTCCATTTATCATTTCAATTATATTTTTCAAAACAATCATGGTAAAATTAAGAAGGTAAAGTCATTTCAAATAAGCGTTCCCATGTGCATAGGAAGCTGGTTCCCATCTCTGATTTGCGTATGTACAATGGATTTATAAATAAACATTTTAACAATGAGATGTCAAAAGAATAATTTTGAAAAAATGTTCAACATATGATTGCATGATTTACTTTCTTAATTCTACCATGAAAACAATAAATACATACACAAAATTTGCAGAATTAGCTAAAAGCCAGCAAAAGGAAATTTCTTTGGTTTAATTAGAATTTTTATTTTTTATAATTTCTAATTAATTTATTAAAGGCATTTTTTCACTAGAAACTAATAAGGCTCACTCAGAGAAATATTTTACTTAAAATTTACATATTTGGAGCACAAATTTTACTGTTACAGTGCGTTTACATATAAATTACCTTACCATTACCTTTACTTCAAAAAAAATCCTCTTGAAGTTGGTTAACCCTACAAAAAGTTCTAACACACGATACAGCCGTTGATACAGCATGGAGGTTAGCCAAGTTGTATGCTTCGGCCACAAACGATACAACTTTGTGTACAACTTCACTTTTTGAAGAGTTTATTTGAGTTAAGATGATTGACTCAAAAGATTTATTTATTATTATTTTTTTAATTATATTTTATAATAGTATTATATTCAGAAAAATCATACATTTGATCAGGTTTTGTGTTGTTTTGAGAAAGAGAAACCCGTTTCAATAAGTAGTGTGTATATGCCCCATCACGGTAATCACCAACTTTCCTCCGAAAGTCAAGTCAATTTTTGTGGGAATTTCATCGATAAAATATTAATTTCACTCATTGTAAAATTAAGGAGGTAAAGTCATTTCAAATAAGCATACCCATCTCTGCTTTTCCTGTAATTTGCCTTGTCAAATTTCGCTTCATAAAAACTAAGTTTCCATCTCTGATCTGTGTATTTACAATAAATTTATAAATACCTATTTTGACAATGAGATGTTGTCAAACGAATTATTTTGAATAATTTGTAACCATATGTTTGCATGACTTCACCTTCTTGATTCTACCATGATTTCACTTCATAAATTGTAATTTCCCCTACAGGTTTTCATATACATAATTTCTTGGGTTCTTGGACAATCTAAATTATGTTATAACCTAAATTATGTTTGTTATAACTGATTGGCAAATTTTAAGAATTAAAATTGTACACATGGTGGAATAAAAAATGTTTACAATTTTTTTTTCAAAATTATTCATTTGACAATATCTCATTGTCAAAATGTATTTTCATAAATCCATTGTACATACACAAATCAAAGATGAGAACCTGCTTTCTATGCAGTGAAATTTGACAAGGTAAATTACAGAAAATGCAAAGATGGGAATGCTAATTTGAAATTACGTTATTTTCCTAATTTTACCATGATTGTACACATGGAGGCCTTTAATGTTTTCATATTTTCCGATAATCTACAATTCGCCAACTATTCTATAATCCGCAAAATCAGAAATATTTAAAAATCAAAACAAACATTTAAAAATCGGTAAGAAAAAAATGAAAGAGTTCCCGGCAAGAGTAGAATCTGCCCGATTTCAAAAGAAACGAGGAAAACATGCTCTCTTCGCGCTCCCCCTTGGTTCTGACTTAGTTTCACATTGGTTACCATCTGCAAGGAAAATCAGGCATCTCCCATTGTATCGTAGTCATAGATGGCCCTTCAGAAATTGTGACGTATATGCCTTCTTCATATTATGTGATGTGATGATAGGTAAGGGTAATATGCGCGTATGTGGAGATAAAAAGAAAGACAAAATTAACAAATAAAACACAGAAAGATAGTATTAATTCAATATGATGTCATGGTTTTATTGGTGGTTCTTTCTTTTCTTATTCATCAAGTGTATGTTTACACTTTCGATACTATCAAATAAGTGAACGCAGAGGTTCTAAGTGATTTCAGAAGATCCCCTGTTAAGTTCCAATATATATATACAATTACAGGTAAACGCAGAGGTTCTAAGTAATCGTTGAGGATCCCTTGTCTCATTTTATTACAATTACTTCCAGTGAGAGCACCAACAACAATCGCCGGCCGTTGGTGTAAATAACTTCACCTTCTTGATTCTACCATGATTTCACTTCATAATTTCCTACAGGTTTTCATATACATAATTTCTTGGGTTCTTGGACAATCTAAATTATGTTATAACCTAAATTATGTTTGTTATAACTGATTGGCAAATTTTAAGAATTAAAATTGTACACATGGTGGAATAAAAAATGTTTACAATTTTTTTTCAAAATTATTCATTTGACAATATCTCATTGTCAAAATGTATTTTCATAAATCCATTGTACATACACAAATCAAAGATGAGAACCTGCTTTTTATGCAGTGAAATTTGACAAGGTAAATTACAGAAAATGCAAAGATGGGAATGCTAATTTGAAATTACGTTACTTTCTTAATTTTACCATGATTGTACACATGGAGACCTTTAATGTTTTCATATTTTCCGATAATCTACAATTAGCTAACTATTATATAATCCGCAAAATCAGAAATATTTAAAAATCAAAACAAACATTTAAAAATCGGTAAGAAAAAAATGAAAGAGTTCCCGGCAAGAGTAGAATCTGCCCGATTTCAAAAGAAACGAGGAAAACATGCTCTCTTCGCGCTCCCCCTTGGTTCTGACTTAGTTTCACATTGGTTACCGTCTGCAAGGAAAATCAGGCATCTCCCATTGTATCGTAGTCATAGATGGCCCTTCAGAAATTGTGACGTATATGCCTTCTTCATATTATGTGATGTGATGATAGGTAAGGGTAATATGCGCGTATGTGGAGATAAAAAGAAAGACAAAATTAACAAATAAAACACAGAAAGATAGTATTAATTCAATATGATGTCATGGTTTTATTGGTGGTTCTTTCTTTTCTTATTCATCAAATGTATGTTTACACTTTCGATACTATCAAATAAGTGAACGCAGAGGTTCTAAGTGATTTCAGAAGATCCCCTGTTAAGTTCCAATATATATATACAATTACAGGTAAACGCAGAGGTTCTAAGTAATCGTTGAGGATCCCTTGTCTCATTTTATTACAATTACTTCCAGTGAGAGCACCAACAACAATCGCCGGCCGTTGGTGTAAATTAGCCAATGAGATGGCAGTGGCAGTGACATACACAGTGCGTGTTGTTGGATGCCAATATCGAAATACTTAGCACATATTTGAGTAGTCAAAGTCTGTGTGTCGAAAAATACACAGTTAATACAATTTGTCTCGTGTTACCTATAGTTGAAATCGAATCACTAGTTGCCAGGTTATAAATTTACAACGCTACCTAACATCCGACGTATTGTAAAAATTGATCATTTTAAAAATTCTCCCAATTACTATATTTTCCAATAATAAACGTTCACATTTTTTGTATTACAGAAATTGTTCAATTGTCAACTTTGAAATTTCGTAAGTCCGATGTATTTTGGTAACTTTAATAGAAATTCATATGTTTTACTTGTGTAGTAAAAAATGCCGACTGAGTAAAGGTGAGAGTACATAAACAGCTTGAAGTATTCGCATGGCATACTTTGTGACATATCATTAAGGGGTGCAAGAGCCGCACTCAATTTAATATGCCTAGCCATGATGCCAAGCTTCTTATGCACCCTCGCCCTAATGCTGTAATATTGAAATAGTTGTATTTCCAAATTTTCTGCACTAATAAATAAAAGTTGTCTTTTTTGTAAAACATCAATAATGGAACATAAACAAATTATGTCTACAAAATTTTACTAATTTTTCAAAAAAAAAAATAATAAAATAAAATTACAGTATCTAAAATATGTTTTGTTTTGTGTATAAAAATGCATTTTCACCAAAATACGATCTGTTCTATGGTCGCATTAACAAAATACTCGGATCCTTATTAAGAACAGAAAATATTAAAAACAATAAAATATAACAGGGATGAAGAAGGCATTATTGAAAGTGAGATACGTACACAGAAAACATTATTAATACAAACAGAAAATTTCCATTCTCATATAACATCTTCAAATGTATCCCTTTACACGAGCTTTACAACCTAAAGCAAAAAAAACTTTTATATACCCATTACAGGAGAACATTGTAATTTACTTTCAATTACAAACGGTCTCTATTCAAAAATACGTGTTTTTTGTGTAGTAGAGTTGTTGTTTTGGGAAAATATGAAAATATTTTTGCATCTAAACATATAGGTGATGAAAGAAGAAATTAATTTTGCACCGTAAATACCGATGTATTAGGTTATTCCAGCAACGAACTTATCTATATATTTATTATTTTTATTTATGTACATTACATATTATTAATTTTCCAACGTTTGGACGGTGTGGAACAACACTGTTCAGACAAGTAACGGCCGGAGGTTTAGAGATTCACGCGTTTATTTAGTTAAGTTGGCCTCCAGTTACAAAGGAATGACATATCTAATTGTGCCTATGTCGTATCACTGTTGGACGAGTGGCTTGGTGATGTGTCAGGTTGCTTTGCTATCAACGGGCCACATATACTGTTGGCTACCACAGTGCTGCAGGTTGTTGCTACATGGCGGCATGGCTGAGGTGATGTAGGATTCGACAAGCCAGATTCGTGAATTGGCGATAGCGTGGGCGACCTAGTCAGAAGAAAGTGTTTTCGCCTCGGTCTGCGAAAAATGCTATTTGCAGCGGGTAACCGCTGTATAGGTGCATACGAGGTCGAGAATGCATTGTTAGATGTACTGTATGAAGCAAATGTTAAGGTCTCCACTAGTTCATCAAGGTCGGCATTCATGGGTATTTTCCTCCTTGTGGGGGGAGGCAATGCTGGTGGAAGGATTATACCTCCTGGAGTGGTGCTATAAGTCACCGAAGTGTCGTCTCGAATAACCGAAGTTGGCAGCAGAGAAGTTGTATACGTTGCTCCAATCGAGTCTGATACAGGCTTATATTTGTGGTCGTTGTAGATATTTTTATTGCTAGAATTGGTCGAAGACACCGACACTGTTGATGCTGGACGCGGTGAACTGCCGTCAGATTCTGTGAGACTCGAACTGTTTGTCTCTGCACTCAGAGGAACAGGTCTCACTTTGTTTTGCTTCAAATTCGTCTCAAGATTATCGTCTACATTTGCAAGCCTGCATTGTGGTCGTCGATAGCGGTTTATGGCTCGCATAACACGGCGGAATCGGGCCACTGGCCATGTTCTGTGTATATGATGTTTTTGTCGAAAATCTGTCGCCCTTTCGCTCGTCATTTTCGACAGGACATTTTTTTCGTGTAGATTTGTGCTAAACTCGTGGTTGTTCCTCATAGTTAATTCAGCTGTAATGTCATTTGGAATGTCAGGGCTGTCTGGTACAGTCGAACAGCAATTCCATTTTCTCCGCCATCTCTGATGCTTGGAAATAGTTTGCATGCAACACCTTTTTTGTGAAGTAGACGATGATGATTGAGATTTTGCAGATGCTTGTCGGGATGAATTTGTACTTCGTAGAAAATTTAAGCACAGATTTTTATTGGATGTCGCACTTTTGTCTTTTTGGCAAACAATCGGACTACGTAATTGGAATGTGCAGAAGGTACACTGTTCGGTGTACTGGACATATCTCCGCCTGTCATTCAAAGCCGCCATATTTTCCAAATTAGTTACCAGTGTGGCTTTAGACGTTGCTGCACTTACTCGCCGCTGTGAGGAGGACGCTTTAAATGATGAACAGCAATGGAAAGACTGTGAAACATGGGCCTCATCTGTGGAGGGTAGTGCATGCAAGTCATCCTCTAATCCGGAAATGTGCGCTACATTAAGTTTGGGCTTCAAATGGTTCTCGTCCAGCAGGGAGCACATGTAGTATGTATCTAAGGCAGTCTGATGGTATTCCCGGGAATTGGCACAGCAGTGTAAACTAAAAAATGAATTTTCATCTAGAGAACGTGTTATGTTTGGTTTGTTATCATAAGAAGCGACGCTGTTCGGGTGCAGTCGTGTGGAGCATATAAACACTTGACCACAGTTTCTTCCTCTCTTAATTGTGGACGGATGTTGGTTTGGGTTACTACCTTCCAATTCTTCTCCTGTCGCTTTGGCTTGCTGCTTGTTTTTGGCTTCTTGGGCTTGCTTGTGATTTCGTATGTATTCGTATGTTGTTAGCCCCAAAAAGGAAATGTAAATGTGGAAAAAACATAAATGAAGCAGCAGCCCCGCTGTTATAGCTGCCAGCAAACCCAAACAGCCAATCAATACTAAAAAAATTTGTTGGTTTACTGCTATGCCAGCGAAAGTCATCGACGATGATGAGTTGTGGGCGAAGGTGTTGTTACCAGTGTTCGCCAAATGGTTTGAATTCTGTGTTGCATTGTTCATATATAGCAGGATATTGTTGTCCGTATTATTTGCTGCAATGCCGGCATGTACAGATGTCAAGTTTTGAAGTAAAGAGATTGCAACCGACTGGTTCATAGAAATTTCATCGTCGTCAAGTGCGTAGCCTATGCCATCTGTTGCATTTCCAACACGTGATATATTCAAATCCGAGAACCCCAAGTTTCTTTTGCTGGAAATCTCATTATTTTCGTACCAATTACTCAACCATTCCGGACGCCAGTAATAAAAAGCAATCTGTGCTACTACGGCCACCACGATCACTAGAGCAGCACAAACCGCACTAACGACACACATTAGGAATGCTACATAGTTTCGGGAGCCAATGCAGTGATTCAACCACTTACAGTGGTGGTCAAATTTTCCAATGCACTTGTTACAGACTGAGCAGTGTTTTGTTCGATTTGAAGAGGTTCGGATATTACACAGATGACATCGGCCGTTCTCAATGACATGAGCGTGTTTGGATCTGTCAAACTCTGGTACGATTCGGTCGTTTCGATGCAGTCGACGCAGTTCCCGGTCTGCTGGATCTATGAGCAATGCGGCTAAGTGGGACACAATATGAACAATATACAATCCAGTGATGAGACCGTACAACGGGCCCTGAATCGATGTACTAAACGATGGTACTAATATTCCATAGGCTGCTAGTCCGAAAAGCACTAGTACAAACCAACCAAACAATTGAAGAGGATGAAGCGGAGTTTGAAGACCATGCAAACGTCGTCCTTTGCGGTGATGGAGGGTTGCAATATTATTTTGAAAAGACACAAATTTTGCTCTGTTCCAAATTCTAGGTAATCTGTGCAACTGGGAAGTGGTTAGTCCGTTTTCTGCTGTCGGGGATACCTTCTGATTGAAAATATGTAAAACTCTGCTGTTACGATTAGCACTTGCCTTTTGATTTGGAACTGTGGTCAGCTCCGAGTGTAGCTGTGGATTTTTAGCGTAGCTATTTATGCTCGTTGTTGTTATTGTAATAATATTGTCTCCAACATTTTGTGTTTCTTTGTTACCTTCGGCAGCGTCGCATTCATCACCGAGCGCAGAAATAACGGTAATGCCGCTACCAATGTTGTCTGGCAAATTTTCGTTGCTCTTCGGCTTTGTGTCTACAGCGTCTTCACTTTCTTCTGCTTGATTGTTGCCCGGTTGCATGTTGCTTGAAATTTCTCATTTGCGCTGACACTTTGTCCCACAAATTGTAACTCATAAGCAGTTTAGCGTAAACAGTTGTTGGTATGTCTGTACCGTCTTTCAGTTGACGCGGATGTCCGATGCTCTGATACCTGTAGTTTGGAATCATTCCAAGGAGTAAAAGTCAGCGGCTTGTAATTTATTTCTCTTCTTGTACAAATTGGCTTATATCCCGTAAGGGTCTTCTATAGAACACTGCAAAGTGTCCATTCGAATGCTTGTTTCTCAATATTCCCACGATTTGATGTGCCATCCTGGAATTTGTAAATTGTAAATACACACACACAACTTAAAAAACATGGTAATGCTACATACCACAGGTCAACCTAAAGGAACGGCAACGCTAAAGACCAAGTAGCCACATATGAAAATTCAGCCAACACATTTTCAGAGGCAAACCAGCTGCGATGTTCTATTGGAAAATCCAATACATGTGATGATTTCGTCCCTCCTAGTACACTTGCGAGTCCTGCCGTTTATGTAATAGGGAATTTAGGTGATTTAGTTTTATTCCTGGCTTGGTAAGGTCGTTTCTATCCGACAGTCCATATAATCGTCAATATGCCCGTTTCGTGCACATATATAATATTTTTGTTAAACTCACTCACACGCACACGCCTAAACGTATGTTAACTTTAAACTGTTATATTTTAAATGTTAGCAACTTTCACAGGGGTTGAATGAAGTGGAGACGGGTGGATGGACCTTGTTGCAGTAGACCAAAGTAGCGTTGTTTGCGTTTGGAATTACTTTTTCAGATTTTCTAAAGCCATGGAAATACACAATTTTGTTTATAAATGTTTACCCTCCATGAGCAACTAACCATATATTCAACACACTAACTCAGCATGCTATTGGATGTGGTTTTAAGAAGCTTGTAAATTTTAATAACACGCGAACAAACTTCTGCATATCGAAAACAGAACTCATTTAATCATATCTACATATAATCGGCTCTTCCCGTTACGACTTTCATAAAATACAAGAGGGGGATGATTGTAGTGCAGCAAAGAGGACGAAATTCAAATATGCTCTCTTTTTCAAGGGCTCTGGTGGTGTATTTGTATTATTTTAATTTTCTCACTGAAATGAAAATGTCCCTTTCTATTCAAACTCCTCCGCAATCCGTCACACCGCGAAGGCACATGCGCCAATGTTAAGATTCATTTGGCAACTAAATCCAAAAACCTTCTGTTGGATGGAACGTAATGAGAGTATTCCTTTTTATGAAAGCTTTTACTCATTTTTACGCATGGTGGGAATCCTCTCTTTCAATGCAGCACAACTGCCGACATACACGTACAGAAATATGCACTCTGTTTATTCACATTTAACAGTTAGACAGGTAATGACACGGGATATGGTCACTATGGAAAACATTGCTATATGTGTGTGCTCTTGGCTGTTATTTTCAAAAACATATTCAATTACTGTGGCAACTAACAAATATCGCTGAGCAAAAAAAAGGAATTTATGAAAGCGCTTATAGGGTTTGCACACCAAGACTAATCTCAAAATCAAATGTGAATACAACTTCCAAGTTATATTCTAACACCGTGTTGAATATTTTTTTGCTAGGATCGATATTCGACGTAGTATGTATATTCATGATCAGCATGAATCAAGTTGATTTAACGATGTCCGTCTGTCTGTCTGTTGAAATCACGACTTTGGCAGACCAATTTGTATTGTGTTTAGGATGGTTGGTATCATGGCTCAATAAGAAGGGTTGTTCAACTTCAAAGAAACTATAAAAATGCAAATCTGTGCTGGAGTCTAATAGTGTCAAATAGACTTTTAAATATGCAACAGTTGGTTTTGTTTATTTTTCATTTTTTAAACAAAATTCATATATTGGGGGAAAACCCGCGAAACAAGAATGCAGTTTTGGGGTTATTCCACCAGATTGAATTCAAAATAGTAGGACAATACAATTTGTTCTAAAATTGTACAATGGGCTGCCCATTAACGTCGAAAATATGCATTTATTTTGCAACCGTATTTCAATTAATTTCAAATTCTTGCATTTTTATTGATTATGTTTTGACCAAAAGAAAAAAATTGTATTTAGGGGGTAGCTTTGTTCTACCTTCTGTAATTATGCCATGGTTGGTTGGTATTGAAAATGAGATATATAGGTCTACGTTGTGGTATATAACGGTTCCTTTCATTATTCGGTATTTTGATGATTTATGCCATGGTAAAAGAATACAGTTAGTCGCATCGACAAAGCTGCTGGGACAATGAACTGTCAAATCAATTTTGAAATTGAAAATTTTTGAATGAAAAATTGTTAAAATTCGTTAAAATTGTTGACAAATGCATATCATAACAACCTCCGATTGGCGTCGAATAATAATACATATAAAAAACTACTTATTTTTGAAAAAAAAAAATTTTGACATATCAGGCGTTGATGCATCTACTTGTATCCTTTTACCATGATTTATGCCACATTTTTCCAAAGAATTTTTCTAAGAATTGATATTTGTAGTTCGTGTTTGTTTTAGTCACATTTTTTACCGATTTGTCGAAAAATTGGCATTTGTAGTTCGTAATGGCTTCTAGCTCTCTACTTGAAAATGTCAGAAGGTTTTATTGGCATTTGTAGTACGTAATGCGTTCATTGTACATATATGTCCACGTTTTCGTATAGCCCCTATATAACAGTACCTCCCGATGTTAGGTAATTTGGGTTCTATCTTCGGTGGCAGAATTGCGAATATCTAGGTCCACGTTTTCCTATAGCTCAGATATACCCACCGATTTTCAGTATTTTGATAATACTATAATACTAGTCACATTTACCCACGCAAGACTCGCAATAATTAACAATGCGTGTAGTATAAAATTGTTGATATAGATTCCCGTTTTGGTATGACTCCCATATAACGGCATCACCCGCATTATGGTTTTTTGAAAAGTTAAACTGCATTATCCTGACGTTCTTACTGGTATTGGTTGTTGAAAGTGGAATACGTTTGAATTCAAATACTTTTATATACAAATATTTTCTTTGTCCAATGGTAGAGAGTATTAAAAGTTCGGTCCGACCGAACATTTTTCCAAGAATATATACATATAAATATATTCTCGAAACTAATGTAACTTCTTTTTGCTGTTTTTTCTGCTTTTTAGGGCGGATATTAATGATTTTTTTCCTTTTTTGTGGTTGGAGTATTGCACGGTAAGTAAAAAACCTATTTCTAACTGATAATTTTCAGAATTATTTCTTTTTTCTTTCGGTACTTAAACAACTTTGACGTCTTCAACTTCCTGATACCAAGGAATGAATAATTAAAAATAAATAATTTGGCTTGAAATGTTAATTAATGTTTTAGTCATTTACGGACAAGCACAGGAATTTATTTATACCTTAAAACTAAACTTGTTACTAAAACGCTTACTCTGCACTGGGGTATGGCACGTTGTCCGAAGCATTTCACAAAATTCATCCGGCGTATTTTTTCAGTTTTGTGTTTATTACTTCGCGCTTCGATTTCAGAAACAATCGAAACTCCCGGCATTATGTAATAATTAAATAAACTATCTTTTGAACTGAATATTTTTTACAATTTCCAATTCTACAGTAATTTCTAATCATATGCTTAGTTTTGATTCTTCTAATGTTGCCACTTTACACTAAGGTATTCGTAATTCACCAAATCAATCAGGATCTGAAGAAGCTAAAACCAAATCGTTCGATTTTACAATACGGAATTAAAATCATTCCGATTGGAATTTGTGAAATGTCTGACGAATTGAAAATTTTATAAAATGTATATTTTTCACCCATTCGAATGCATTGACCCTATGTTTTTTTATTTATGCTGGGAGCTATAGATGTATTAGAAGTCAGAATACGAAATCCAGTGAAACTATAATGGACTTATTACATGAAAACATGTTTATGAAATCATGGGTTTTTAATCAAAGTTCAAGGAATTTAACGATTTTAAGGACAATGACAATAAATGACCAGACTTACTACCATAGACGCATGAATATATGTAAACGAAGTAAAGCTGTTAGCGCTAATCATCGAAACAATTCGGATTATCGATATCGTCTGTATCATTTCAGGGGTATGAGTGAAAATATTGAAGTGACTTAATTCTGAAATGTTAAACATATCATGGACTGCATTTTTTTTTTTTTGTCAGCTGAAAATTGTTCCAAAAAAGTGAACATTTCGTGGTGACATTGAAAAATTCGGGAATAACAATGTGAAAATCTTGCAAAACGATGAGATGTATTTTCGAAGTCGAGTGGTCTGTACCAATTAGCATATTGGCTATGCAAAGGCTTGGTAAGAGTCTACCTGCATGAAAAGACATAACTATGTCTATGCTACTACTGCACACTTCTCGTTTTATTTCCGAGCACCATTAGAACATTTCATTTATTTGTAATTAAATTGTAATATCCATTACAATTTTGTTTATTAAGACATTGCTTTGGTTTCATTACAATACGTACATGTACTTACAAGTTTACGACTTCAAATCAAGCACATATTACACATTAATTCCAATCTCATTTGCCATCGGTTATTTCATATCTACTGCCATACAGTCGCTCACACAAAAAGCATGCAGCAATGGAAACTAAAATACATACATACAACCAGCGTTTAGTGTTTAAGAACAATACCATTGATCGTACTTATACGAGAGTTTTGAGACCAATTCTCATTTGTTGAGACCAATTTAGATATTCATTTGTTGTTTTGTTATTTCAATACTGTAGAAATTGTAAGGCCAACGGGAAACCTAAAGAACACACAGTGGTAACAGGTCATATGTATTTCTTCTGAGCTTACGAATCAAGTAATCATTTATAAAAGTTTAGAGGCATCGTGCCCTAAAAAAGGAACCGACTAAAATTCTTAGCTAGATCGAAAACTATAGGCTTATCGGTCTTAGCTCCGAAGGAAAACGTAAAATTTCCCCAAAAATAAAAAAGGAAATTGTTGACTTGCAAAACAAATAAACACAATGTAGCTGTTTATGAACCACACAATTGTGTGTCCACGACAAATCATTAGTTACAAAATGATGCATATTTCGGTTGAATGCTTCGTTAAAAATATCTGCGACGATTTTTCAAACAATTTGCTCAAAACTCTCGCTAAACTCGAAAAGTACAAATCGGCGCCCACGATAATGCGTATCATACACGAATATACATACTGCTTCTGTAATATGTTCAGCTGCATACTTTCAGTGTGAGTAACCTTAATCAGTAACAATGTATCTAAATATAAATAAATAAAACTTATAGAATAGGGACTGCATACACACAAAGTATTGTTTTATAATTTAACTAATTATTAAGAAACTAAAACAGTCACATTCCAATAGGAATCGTTTTCCTCCTTAAAAACCTATTTACCTTCCATGGATACGGAATAATGGATACTCAGACGGAGTAGTATTTCTAAGGAATAAATCCTACATTACTTGTATCACTTTTGTCTTTCATGCAAGAGAAAGACATTGAGAAATTATTTTTTAAATGCTGAAATCTTTCAAAATTATACGTCATGGCTTAGAAGAGGCGTATCATAGTAGCGTAGCGAGGATGAAGATGTGAAACTCGTACAAGGACAAAGCCAGCACATGGGATGACCTCTACCAAATACATCTGCTAGAAGATAGATTTTACGTCTATTTGGTCGATACGATCCTTTTTGTTGTGCCTGTTCCACGGCAGTCTCGTCATGCAAGATGGCATGCATTTGGTCAACCATGATAGCCAAAACAAATAGACCAAACAGAGCTGATTCCAAAAGCAAAATTACACTGTGTAATCTGAAAAAAGACATACAAAAATTGAAGATTACATCCATAGGTATGAGTATTCGATTAAAACGATTATTGGCCGACTTCTAAAACGTAACAGCACAGTATAGGCGTTTAAGCCTCAAGTATATTACAAACTATTCAACAATGCCAATTCGATATTAAAAACTGGGTATATTTGTGTGACGAAATTAAAGAGCTCCATAGTTGGCTGGTCCAAATGATAGTTTGGAAGTCAGCCATTCTGCAATATTTGCACTCAAATGTTTAACACTTTTATTATAAAGATACGGCTTATCTTACAGTCTTGTTTGGGATTCCAATGTGTCTGATTCACACTCTACACAAGGGTATATCCACGATCCAACCACTAGAGCAATGGAATACAATGCCAGCATACCCACATATACAAGAAACTGTAGAAAGAATTTCTGGTTACGTTCGCCAACACAATTGTTAATCCACGGACAATGATGATCCATCCGTCTAATGCAGCGCTTGCAAATCCGACAATGGTGAGCTCGAGGAGGCCTACATATAATTGGAGATGATTTAAAGAGCTGTTTGCGCGTTTTTGCAGTACTATAAGTTACCTTTTGCTATCGTTTGAAATTTTGAGGAAAAAATAAGAGTGCATGGATAATTTTAAAGCGTACAGTTTAGGTAAATTTAATCCTAAATAGCAAAAGGTAACTTGTAACAATGTCCCTATGTCTCATACTACCTGTAAGTCTCGCATCTTGTACAAACTGTCCAGTCATTATGACTATTTCCGTTATTTTTCCCTACAGTATGTAAATCGGAAAAGTCTAGACGATTGACTGGTAGTGGCACAGTTCCCGGGTCGGATAAAACCGCTTTCAAATGAGACAGGGCAAGAAGAAAAACCACCGTGTTGAAGAAAATTACGTGTATCGGACCCCATATACTGTGAATTATAAAAAAGCAGTACATTTACGTGAATGCAGGCATAACAAACAAATATTAGATTACCTTGTCTGCATCGTCTGAAGTATTATCCACCGCATTACCACGTAGTCTGCATATACCACCATTAAATAAGTAATGATTAAACAAGCAATTCCACAAGGATCCTTCACAAATCTCATTTTTGTATATTGCACTTTACTCTTGCAGATCTACAGTAGTGTTTAAATTCGCCGCACATATAAAAGAATTCACCATTAATTCGTGCTGCTAGTTTAAGTTTACCGAGTTATTGTATGTATTTTATGTTTACTATTTGGAATTTATATTCAGAATCATGGCCCAATTATAAGGTCTTCCTTCAAGCGAATTAATCTAAAAACAGCTGTTATTTTACCAGATGAAATGTCAAAATTCATGCTTGAGGCGAAAATAAATATTTTCGCCTGGACAGATGTGGCGACTATGTTTGTTGTTATTTTTTGTATGTATAACACATGGTAGAAAAATACACAGGTAGACGCATCGACGCAGATGCTGGGACAATGAACCGTCAAACCGAATTTGAAATTAAAAATGTTAAACAAAAAATTGTTGATATTTGTAAAAATTGCATGTCATAACAACCTCCAATTTGCGTCGTATTAGAAAACAACGACATAATTTTGACATATCAATGTTCCCAAGCATTGCAATAATTTTTTGAATAACTTTTATATACCCTACACCACAAGGTGGTCAGGGTATTATGTCTTTGTGCATTTGTTTGTATCAGGCAAAGGGAAACGAGACAGACACATAGGCAAAGCGCAATCGTTCTACATTTTCACATTTCGTTGTTATTGACGAAACAATCCAAAATGGCTGGCATGTCAATCCTTTTTGTATAATGCAGGGCAAGGCAGAGAGCCTCAAAAAATTTTTGTGATTATATGTGTTTTGAAATAACAAAATAGTTTTAAAAACAACTTCGTTGTTAAAAATTAATATTTTGATCAGACAATATATAAGTTGACATTTTCAAAAATTTTAAATTTTATATAATTTTTATTAAAAAAATTTAAAAAAAAATTATTAAACACAAATAATAACTTCGGACTTAACACCCTAACCATCTAAGTTGATCCTTTAAAAATTAATACCGATTACCACAGGCTGACATACGCAAATAGTTATAGAATTTTATGCTGATCAGAAACGCATATCCTGCGTTGGGTCCTAAAATATTATGTCATTACAAACAGAATGACAAACATCACATCCTGTTATTTTCCCTAATATTGACTAAGAATCTACATATAATTTCAGAGAAATCAAGGGATATGAAAATGTCTCTAATTTGGAAGGACAATAAATTTGATAAATTTGTCTAACAATATGAAATAATTTAATTTTCTATTCCTAACATGTGAATTCGTATTTTGTCAAATAGAATTCAATCAAAAAAGAAAAATCTTAAAATTTAAATTCGGAAATATTTGTTCCGAATATGTAGTAAGATTATATTTGTGCTCCAATATTTCTTACGGTGTATTCACCTTCACGACAGCACCTTCCTCAACGACTTCACACTTACAGCACAAAGTACCGAATTATATGGTGGCGAAACTGAATAGATGATGTCGAAACAGCGCGGGCATTCTATGAGAAAGGACCCTTAATTACTCAAGTCAGCTTGAAGGACAGATGCCATGGCAATGTTGCCAATGCAAAAACCGCCATTGCAGCAACAACTGTTGCAGCATAGATTCCGCTTTACTGGTCGTTTAGTCTTTAACGTAAAGACTAAATACATTTCAAAAATGTCAATATAGGTTCACGTACCTGTACGTACGTGATCCCTGATCCTTTTTTCCAGCCAAATCCTTAGAAGTATACATTAACTGTAGGTTCGATTCGCTACTAACATTGAAATAATTAATGTTATTTTGAAACTTAACAGTGCTCTCCAACCAATATCACTGGTATTTGCAGTTTAGAGTGGAATACGGTTAAATCTAGATGCTTTTTTAATAAATATGTTTTCTTTTGCTTATAATGGAGGATATTTAAAGTTCGGCCCGGCCCAACTTAATGCTTTTTTGCTTTTTATTAGTGGTTACTATTATAACCTTGTTAGCAGCAAACTTTCTTTCAACCATTTGTAATACTTTTGCTTCAGAGATTAGTTTGAATCTTCCTGAATGGTCGCTACAACAGAAACTTCAATTTTTGACACCCATCTATTTTTTTTATCATGTGAAATTTATTAAAGATATGACAAACAGAAGATAAATTAGTTTCCTTGAAGCTTGTAAGTCGGAAGTTTTTGATTTCACGAGACAGGAGTTCTTCTGATTGCAGCCATCTGTGTAGCATTCACAACACAGAGAAGAAGGAAAAGAGCCACAGCTTGAATCACCACATCCTCTCGATAAAACAAAATTGCCGAGAATTTCCGCTGTAGAATACTTTTTCCACTGAAGTTTATTATCTTTGAGACACAAAGGGTAAGTAAAAACTTACCGTGTTGTTCTTCTTTGACAAAACATTTGCCAGCACTGCACTCTTCCAGAAACTTTGTTTGGCCCTCTTCAATGACATCGCATCCATCATTGCTGCATACATAGCATTTTATAGCTGCAAATGTTATAAGTATTAGCAATAAATTGCAGCGAATCAGTCAAATGGTACTACGTTTTTCCTCTGTCTCACTATCAGCATTCAAAGATTTTAAAATTGAAATCACAATCAAGAATATATGAACGTGCATTTTACAAAGAAACAGCACAAAATATTGGAACCAAGGCAATTAAATACACCTCGATTTAAACTATGAGTATACTGATAACATAGACAAAGCCTACTTTTTTTAGTGAGTTTTTAAAGTCAACCATCGCAATTATCAAGGTGTATGTTACTAATATTTATACCCTACCACATATAGATATAAATTTTCCTATTTCGCCACGATGAGTCAGTGTGTCCGACTATCCATGCTAACTTGTAATCACACTACTGATCGCAATTATGACATGGAGAATCGGGGCAAAATAAAAAAACGTCTTGTTTTTGCTGTTGCCCTAAGGGTCACAATCTCATATATTAAATAGAGGAATGTTAGTTAGGCCGCTTATAACTCAGGAACGACTGGACGGATATTGACAATTCTCACTAATTCAGAATAGCCTCACCAATTAAGAATGGTCATATTTTTATCGCATGATAATTTCAATTTGACTTACAATATTGTAATTTTTCTCACTTTACACAATATGTGTTGGGGGTATTATATTCAGGTGGCAAGTAGGTTGTTGGAAAATGTTTAAAAGATATTGGAACTTAGCACTTGGATGATCACACACAATTTCGTATGAAAAATACCAAAACTAATGAAATCACAAATACGTGAAAGGAGCACCTCTGGCCTTTACAAATACTGCGAAGAATTGCATGACCTCGTGGTTTCGGTCTAAAGATAAAACTTTCACAGGACTAGGTAACATTATTTCAAGAATAAAAATAAAACTAAAATGTTCAATGTTGAAAACCTTTTTATGAATGGGAAATTTCTATTCTTTCCGAAAGAGTAAATAGGGTACTTTACGTAGTACTACTACTACTATGTCAAACATCGATGAAGATAAGGAAAATATTGGTTCCAGATACATCATGATTATTTGAAAAGAGGAACAATAGGATTCAGCATTTGCTTCTATCATGTAGTAGATCTTCATTCTAGTCAAGAGGATTTCAGATCTACAGAAACTTTATCGCAAATTGTAGTGTTGTAGGACATCAGATGGTCGGCCCGCCTGACTGTAGCCTTTGCTTACTTGTTTTTAATTTAAAAATTACATGCTTCATATGTATTAATTTCATCCTTTTGTCCATGACAACATGGGACATCGAAAACGAGTTACATTTGCGTTAAGTTAGTACTTGGTAATCAGAAGGCTTGACGCAACTGTGACTACGAGTTGCGCTTTTTTACAAGGTCAAGTCACTAAAACCAAAAAAATAATAGTGTTTTGATGTATATTTTGCGGAATCCTTATTCAGAGTTTGATTTAATTATTATTTTAACATGTGTTCATTACATCGTTTGTAAAAAGTTTTTTTTTATATTTAAATGAGACTAAATATATCTTGACTTGAAAATAATTTATATAAATCTTTAAGGTTTGGAGAAAATTTAATCCATATACAAAATATGACTTTTAAAATTATGCTTTGAATTTGTCTTAATTCCTCTTATTTGTATTTCCTTTTCCAAGGACATTTCATTTGCGGTTAGTGACAAAAATTCTTTAGTTTTCTTGGCCAATGTTTCTAGACCAACCGATGCGTGCAAGCGAATTTTTTCATCCGTTCTCTCTGAGGATGCTAGAAACTTCAATAGTCTGTATATGGGTAACAACATTTCTTGGAAATCTATCAAGTTATCCATTCCTGATAAGAGCTCACTTAACACCATAACGGCCGCACGTTTAGCTGGAACGTATTTTCCAGAAGTCAATTCACAGTTGATCAAATTGAGAAGCTGAAAATAAATGAGTTTCAGTTTTATCGATAGTGTTCTTAGCACTAACTTTTAATTACATACCTCTTGGAAGTACTTATGAACGTCATACGATAATATTTTGCACATTTGTGCCAAATTCGAGAATGAAGAAAAACGGAACTCATCCAGCGGAGATCGGCACCCAAACATGTAACAATTTAAGAGTATGTTCTTGTATTTGTAACAAAGCGGCCCTGAAATTGGACAATTTTGTAATTGCGAAGTACTTTGAGAGAAATCTCCTCAAATCTTACCAATTTCGTAGCAAACTTTTAGTAGCGCCTCTCCAATCAATAGCCTATCATCCATGCCGGCCGATTCATTTAGGTATTCTTCAGTCAATGTTTCTAATATTATGTGCTCGTCCAAGTAAACCATTGACGCAAATAGTCGGACGCAATTCAGGAATGTGTAAGACTCTGGTGATTTCAGCGCATTAAGTGCTAATGCCATTATTACATGGACATTGCTTATAGTTAATACATCTTTACTCTTTATTAAATTGATAAATAGTTGAATTCCTTCGACTTGTTTATATGGTTCTTTTGACTCTAGAAGTGTCCTGGCCTCTTCAAACCTTTCCTCGTTTACTTTGATCCCTGGCGTTGCACCAGAACCGTTTTCGATTTTTTGTTTAAGATAAACAATATGCAAATTTAAGTCTCTGTCTCTAGTTGTGGCCTGCAGTTTTAATAAGTGCCCTAACAAATTACGCTTCACGTTTTCCGATTGAACAGGACCGTTTTCCACAATCTCCCTTATTAAAGTCAACAATATGACAACAACGTTTTTGTCCAATTGGTGACTGTTTTCGTCGCCGATTTCTGTGCAAACTACCAAGAATTCTTCAATAACACTTATAAGCTCACTAATGTTTTCCATTAAGAGGCTCTTAAGCGGTTTGTGCTCTATTAGTATGTGCAAAGCATTAATAATTTGAATTTTTCCATTGTATTTGTTAGATATTTCCCAAATCACTCTGCTTTGAATATCTTCATCACATATAAGCAAATCCATATTGTTCATGGACTCATCTACCAAAGACTTTTTCATACTGCCAACAGTGGGGAACAATTTGAATAAAATAATGAACACTTTCAACGCAAGTGTGCTAAAAGAAGATTTCTTAAGGAGTTCGGCCAGGCTATTCACGTGACTGCATGAGATGAATGAGTCGCACTCCTGCTTCTCCTCCCTTTGGACTATCTTCAAATGTTGGGAATTTAATATGTCCTCCTCAATTCTCACCCTCGAATTTACTTTTAGCCATTGTTTGGGATATTCGTCACTTGCCATGTTCATAATAATTATATTGAGCTCCTCTGTAGTACGGTTGTTAAGAATTCTTAATATTAAATGGGATAGGTGGTTACAAACAACATCAACAAAAGGTTTGGTTTTGTATTTGTCTATATACTGGTACAACGTAATGAGCAATGGTATGAATGGAACTAAAAACTCACTCGGCAAACATTCAATAGTGGAAGTGCAAAAGGCCTGGAAAAACAGGTGCACCATTGAACTGAATTCACTCCACTCCATAACAGTTAAGCAGTCCTTTTGCAAATCCAACAATGGTTGTACTTGTTTTATCAACCAATCTTCAACTATTTTTCTATTGTAAATACTATTCTCACATAGCTTCCTAAGCGATATTAATCCTGTTCCCATGTAGGATATTGCGTCTTTATTGTCAATACTAGCTTTTAGAAAGCATAGAATTTGATTCACTATTGATGCCTGCGCTCTTTTGGGGTAAGAAGGCTGTGAAACCAATTTTACAACAACATCTTTGACGGATTGTTCTTCCTTATCGGATTTTTGCATGGCAAACAGAAGGGCGACAAAACCTCCTGGAGACCACAATTTCAACAACAAATCCCGGTGTACTATCGATTTTTTCTCATTTTCGACCATTCCATATAGCATCATTAGGTTGCGAAAAAATGTCACTTTGGGTACACTACCCCATAACTTATTTAGTTTTGCCTTCGTGCTCACGACATTCGACTCGTTCATTTCATCGCCCTTTAGGTCTGACACAAAAATCAATGTGTATAAAGCAGCTATATAGCAGAGTGTAATCTCGTCCGAAGATCGAATTATGGGCAAAGACGTAATACACATAAATGATGCTATCCCCTCTACGAGTAGCTCTACAAGGCAAAGGTTTGGATCTTTTCGAAGACTTTCCCCAAAAATGGATTTTCTATCTCCACGGAACGCGCAATGTATGTTCGGCTTTAGTCCGTTCTCGGCTATATCTTCAATACAGTAGCTTATTTGCCTTCTGTGATGTTCCGATATCAAGTCCTCAACCTTATCGCTGTTGAAATTGGTATTTTTATAAATAGTTCGTATGGTCATAAGCAAATAAATGGAGTATATTGTTTTTTCATCTACATTGCAGGCAACATATTGTTCCTTGTTGGTCAAACGGGATACTTCAAGATCCTCTATCAAAATCTTGGCCACTTCTGTTGGCGATAACTGCATACTTCTTTGCAAGACTTCATTGTTTTTCGCAATACGCTCCTGTTCCGAAATTGTTGAATCGGAATTTTTGGCATCACCTAGATAAACAAACGTTAAAATGGATTCTTAGCAGATAATCACTAACTCACCCGGAAATATAAGCGATTCCAATAACAACCAGTATTTCATTACATTCGGCGACGACATTTTACAAATATTACTTATTTGACTAGTGTTTACATCCGTAAACACTAGTAAATAAGCATTCCTCCCTCCAATTTGTCAAAATGCTTATGCTGAACCAAGGTAGATATAACAGGTAACCGCATCGGCGAATTGCTACAACAAAGCAACTTTTGTGGTACCCTCAAATGTCAAAATTGGCATCTAAGGCGAAAAACATAGATTCGCCATGACATTTAAAGGTTGCGGCAAATTTGTTTCAACCAATCAGAAACGAGGTGTATGTTTACATTTTATTTTGTGTCGTCGTTTTTATTGTAAAACAAATAAGAGTGTGTAGTGGCGCTTGCCCTACTGGATTGTTTCTTCATTCTTTTGTTTTTTTTTGGAATTAAAACCAAACTTAAAAATACCTACTGTAACGTATTTTGAAATGCCACCTGGATATGAAGTTGTTATAAGGCAACACTTTATCCATAAGAGCATTCGTTTCTCGCTACTATTTGTGTGCTACATTTTTACTCAAATACTGGAATTAACTCGCTAGCATTTGTAATTGCCGAGGGTTCAAGCTGATAAAGATTAGATAGAATCGTCCATTTTGTCATCTAACCCTTAAGAGGAAGAATATAGTTCATCCAAAAATTTCTAAAAATAACCTTGTTCACCTTCAGAAAGTCATTAAATCAGTTCAAGTTGCGGTTATAATTTTGGTTGTGTGACTGTAAGAAAATCTAAATTTGCAAATATTATTAAATAATATTTATCAAAGCATACAATTTGTTTAGTGGCCACATAATTTTATGCATTTGGATGATAGCCTTTGAATCTCTTTAACAATTACCCTATGGAATAAAATCCATAGTCAAAGAGGAAGGTAAATCAAACATTATTTCCTAAAAGTTCTAAGAAACCCTATTTAGTTTCTCTCCTCAATCATTTATTTCTTTCTACTAGACTCGCATTTGATTACAACAATTGTTTTGTGAAGGAAGAGATCTTATTGAACAAAAGCTTTTGTTCTCACAAAACACATTTTTCGGCCTCACATATTCCCAAACCGCAACGCAGCGTCAGTGTGATTTTTAACTTTTACTCCAACAGCGTCGATTACATCAAGACGGGCAAATGCCCTGTGTCAATCAATAACCAGAAATATGGGAGAAATGTGAAATTTGATGTATTATTACAAACTGCTTTGTTTTCAAGATATGAAGAAAAAACCAATTTCGGCACGAATCGGGATATATTCAACCAGATCAGCTAGATATCACCTTGTGAATCTGGTGGAAGTTTTTTATGGTAGGATCAAATGTGTAAAGAGATCAGTTATCAAACATAAATCATAAGCAAGTAATTTGTTTTAAAACGAAAACTTCAAATCAAACAATATTAATAGTGTTATACCCCAGTGATTAAGAAAAATTACGCGAGATTATTTGTCTACCACATCAGTAAAAATAATTAGAATATAATTTTAAAGTGATTGTGATTCTTTAAATATTCATATTTAATTATATTTTATATTTATAAAATCAAAAGTTTAATTTATTGGTTTGTTAAGTGATACAGTTATAATCCATCAAAGATCATCATCTACATCAATTACCACATGTTTTTTTTTCACTTACATGGTCTAATGATCATTACTAAAATTATTCCATTCTTCTTTATTACATGGTGTAAGTGATGTAGAAGATAGTCTTTGATGAGACAGAAAAACGCTGGTCATGATTAATTGAGAACCATTCAGGGACGACTCTCATTATCAACATCAATATTCAGCAACCGATCTCGAACACATTCTCATTTATTCTAAATCACATACTGTTAACTTAACATGCCTCTCTTGCCAGCATAACATCATCATTAACATTACCCTGTAAAGGTCAGTAATTACACCCTGAATTCGCCGAAAGTACTTTCTGCGTGGGAGCCACAAAATGACCAAGTAAGTTTTTATTATCATTTTTGTTTTGATTACATACTATGAACAACTGTTGGTATCATGGAGGTATCGTCAAAGAAATAAAGCAAAAGAATACACCAATTGAGTTCTTTGGCTTCTATCTATCTCTGCTACATTATTTACATTTTTGTTTTCTGTTTTTTTTTTTTATTTTTGTGATCGGGTTTGAAAGTGATACCCTGAAGAAGGTTTTGTTGATTGATGAAAGTCATAATCAGTTCGACTCAACTATCTTTGGGATCATAATATTTTGAGTTGCTGTGTAAGAAGTTGATAAGCAATAATAGTAACTGGTTCAAACATAAACAGCTTTTGGATTTATATTATAAAAAATTACGTTTCTTATTCTAAATTGTTTATTTAGTTTTTGCATGCATAATTGATAGATATTATTTTTTCCATTGTTAGAACAAATACTTATATTGAGCTCATCGCAATGCAAGTTACATTTTTGGCGTTCGCAAATGTATACTTTCATAAATCTAATTTACAATTTAATTTTATTTTTAATTTGAAACTCTAGTTATGATTAAGGTTAAGGATTCTGTTTTTTTTTTTTTTTTTTTGTAAAATCCTTTAATATGAAAATAAAATTAATTATGAATTCTGAGTAGATCACTTTTTTTTAACTTTTTGATTTCCCCGTATAAAGTTGCTTGCTTCATGAGGTCCTGGGGGTCACTAAAATGTCTTTTATCTCCGTTTGGATTAGTTATTAATGTGACCATGGTTGGGAGGGCGCAAGAGCACATCAACAGCTGTAGCTCTGGATCATTTGTAGTGTCGTCTTTCTCACTCATCAGTTTGTCTCCTACCTTTTTACTTCTTCTCCTTCCCCTTAGAAATCATCTTCGAGTTTAGAAATCATGGTGTATCTTTTCGTTCAATCATTAACAAGTACACTCGAAGAAAAATTTTAGTGCACGCAATTTGTTTTATGTATTTATTATGTTCAGTGGATTTACAAACATGACAGTAGATGAACCCAACCCCACCGGCGAGCTAATAAGGCCGTGTATCTGCGTGCCACTGTCACAAAAAGTTTGTTGTCAACATCAGCCACAATAATTCAACCGTTATATGTTACATAATAAATAAAATGGCGCCCAACGTGGGGCCCGAACATCAATATACTATCAAAAAAAAATCTATCATTTAGAGTGCAGTTCTTGTACCTAAAACCCATGTTCGGCCTCAAACTATTTTCAATATACTTTTTTATGTCTGTTTACTATCTTTCCTTATCTTTTAGCTTTTCCTTTCCAAGAAAATTTTTCAAATTAATTGGATTTTGTTTTTGGTCCCAGATATCCTCTAACAACCAATAATTAGAAAATTTTCGTCTATATTTGTTTTTGGAATTTCTTGTTTGTACTAGTTTGCATCTTTTGGAATACGGATTCTGGGTATTACCATAAACTAGATCTGGCCAAGATATAAAACAAGTCAATCAGAATTCTCTCTTGTATACTTCCGTGGATTTATAGAAGCGTTGACCTATACCACGGAGTAATAAATATCACCTGTTCTGTATTTTTTTCTTATTCTATAAACTTTAAATGATCGATCTTTGGTAGCAAGCACTTTTATTATGGGGAAGAATCAAAAAGTTATAAATAAATTGAAAATTTTGGCCATCCGATTTTCCTACAACAAATAAATTACATTAACTTATTTAAACTTATTAAATTATTATCAAATTCAGTATTCATTTTGCTATCGTTTGAAATCTTTGAAACTCAATTTCGAAACTATTGTTGAACACCGAAATTTTATTTTGTTCTTTTTCCATTGGATCTGAAATACATAATCATATTCCACTATTACGGGATCTTTTGGCGTAATATCATTCGAATCCGAAATTTTGATTATTCTGTTTTGGTTCTTAGGGATTTACATACTTATATCCTTTCCGTTGTTGTATTGGTTCGAAAGCTTCGAAAATGTCCTTAGAATCTGCTCTGGGTGAACTTAACAATGAGGTCTCCGACAATCCTGCATGTGGGGTATGCGGACAGAGTTTCTCTGATGCCGCTCAGGGTAGACGTACCAATTGTGGACATTGCTTTCACAAGTCGTGCTTAGAAAAGTGCCTAAAGTTGAGACCATACTGTCCAACGTGCAACACACGCCTATTTAGTGAACCACCCCCAACACCCTCAGGTGCGAAAACTAGATCTCAATCTAAGCAATCAGCTAGTGCTCAGCATGCGCCTAAAGCTTCAGGTAGCACTGCGATATCCCAAAGTGGATCTAGTGGTGCTGTCGGTGGATCTAGTGGTGCTGTCGGTGGATCTAGTGGTGCTGTCGGTGGATCTAGTGGTGCCTGTGGTGGTAGTGATCATGCTAGTGTAGATCCCGACAGTCTTACAGAGATGATAATGAGTAGAGTTGCAGCTCAGCAAATGCAATTGTTTTCTGCCTTTAGTAGTCAAGTGGCCAAGCTTGTGCAAACGAACATTGAAGCTGGTTTGTCTCGCTTAAGCGTTCAGGAACCACATAGAACACCTACGACATCGCATGCTCATACTCAATACACTCCTCCTCAAATTCCTCCTGTTGATCAGCTCGCACTTAGGGATTTGTTAGGTATTCCGGTTGACAACTCTGGGAACCCAACTAGGTCGAATAGTATTCGGAGAGATCCATTAGCAGAGACCACTCTGTCAAACGTGTCATCCTCTTCGGATCTAACCTCTAGGCCCGATAAGGTACTCCATATAATAACCAACTGGAAGCTGAAATTTTCGGGTAGTTCCAGCGGGTTATCAATAGAAAATTTCATTTACCGCGTCGAGGCTCTTACGGTGCAGACGTTGCAGGGCAACTACGATCTTTTATGTAGAAATGCCAGCCTCCTGTTCGATGGTAAAGCGGCAGATTGGTTCTGGCGATACCATCGTTCAGTGAGAAATCTATCTTGGCAAGATTTATGTAGTGGCTTAAGGAAGCAATATGGAGATTCACGAACTGACGTGGATATTCGTGAATTAATTCGCGACAGAAAGCAGAGGAATAGCGAGAATTTTGATACTTTTTACGAATCTGTCGTGGAGCTGACAGATCGTCTTAAAGAGCCACTTACTGAAGACACCCTTGTTGAGATCCTCAGAAGAAATTTGCTGCCTGAGATCCAGCATGAAATCTTGAATCTCAAGATTTCATCCCTTCAGGATTTAAGAGATATATGCCGGAGACGGGAATTCTTTTTACAGGATATACGTCGAAAGCATGGCTCCTTTGTTTCAAAACCCCCTGTATTTTCCAAAAGAGTCTCCGAGGTTAACGAAGTTGTAGATCAGGATGAGGTTAATCAATCCATACATGGAGGCGAGGAGATCTTTGCTTTCGGCTTGGTCTGCTGGAACTGCAGAAAGGAGGGTCACCGCTATCAGGATTGTTTGTCCAACAGAACCATATTCTGTTATGGATGCGGCACCCCCGATGTTTATAAACCCAACTGTAGGAAATGCAGTTCAAAAAACGAGAGAGTAGGTGCACATCTGAGTGCACAGAATCAAGGGAAGGTTCAGGAATTGGACCTCGAATAAATATTTTAAAAAGGCATGCCTTTAATAATCCCGAATCCGATATAGATTCAAAAACACCCACTTTAGATACAGACATACCTAATACCAATAAGTTCGTTATAAAACCACTACATATACGTTTACGAGAATACTACAAGGCAAGAGATAGAATATTTGGGGAAAATGTCAGAACTTCGAGATCGGCAGAGCGGATGAGGTCCTTCTGGAAGAGTGTGCGTAATATGAGGAAACAATTCGTGAGTTCGGTGTTCGATAGACCCTCAGATGTTCGTCCTTACGCTGAGGTTACCTTGTTCGGAAGAAAAATGTTAGGGCTAATGGACACAGGAGCCTCTTTAAGTTGCCTTGGTGGCAAAGCAGCTGAGGAGTTTCTACGTTCTGGTAAACCATTTAAAAGAATCAGTTCTATTGTGAGAACTGCAGATGGAAGTAGCCAGGAGGTTGTAGGTTTTATTAAAGAGAACATAACTTTTAAGGGCATTGACAAGTTGATCACTATTTTCATAATTCCCAGTCTGGATAAAGAATTGTTTTTGGGTGTAGATTTTTGGGAGTTATTTGATTTGCTTCCCAAAGGTTTAGTGAAGGGTAATTACCTTTCCGACAACTTGTCATATGTCTCCACTGTATCCACTAAAGTTTCACTTTCACCTATTGAACTTCAACGTCTCGAACAGGTTGTAAGATTGTTTCCTTCATTTTCTAAGGAAGGACTTGGCAGGACTAGTGTTTTGTGCCATTCAATTGACACTGGTTCTGTCAAGCCCATTAAACAAAGACATTTCCCGGTGTCACCTGCAGTTGAAAAACTGATTTATAGCGAATTAGACAGGATGTTGGAGCTAGGCGTTATTGAGGAATCCAATAGCCCTTGGTCCTCACCTGTTGTCCTCCATCGCAAACCCGGAAAGAACCGTCTTTGCTTGGACAGCCGTAAACTTAACTCCGTCACAGTGGGTGATGCTTACCCGCTGCCACACATTGACGGCATACTCAGTAGACTGCCCAAAGCTAGTTTTATTACCGCCTTGGACCTCAAAGATGCCTTTTGGCAGATTCCTCTTGACCAACAATCGAAAGAAAAGACAGCATTCACCGTTCCTGGGAGGCCGCTGTATCACTATACAGTGATGCCATTCGGGCTTTGTAATGCCCCACAAACTATGTCCAGATTAATGGACAGAGTGATACCCCCGGCTCTCAGGACGGAGGTGTTTGTTTATTTGGACGATTTGCTGGTAGTTTCGGAATCATTTGAGAGGCATCTTGAGGTTCTAAGGTTGGTTGCTCAGAGGATCAGAGAGTCAGGTTTGACTATTAATATTGAAAAATCTAATTTCTGCGTTGAAGAGGTAAAATATCTTGGACACCTGGTAGGAGGTGGCGTTATACGGACGGATCCTGAAAAGGTATCCGCTATTTCTGAGTTCCCGGTACCTCGATCTATTAAGCAGGTCCGTCGATTTTTGGGTATGACGGGTTGGTACCGGAAATTTATCCGGGGCTACGCTACTATTGCCACACCCTTAACTGACCTAACTAAAACTAAGCGCAAATTTGTATGGTCCGAAGAGGCCCAAACCGCCTTTGAGACTTTAAAGACCCACTTGAGCACCGCTCCAGTTCTACATAGTCCAAACTTCTCACAGCCGTTCTTTATACACTGTGATGCAAGTAGAACTGGTATAGGAGGTGTTTTGGTGCAGAAAGATGCGGAGGGTGAAGAGGTTCCTATCGCCTTTATGTCGAAGAAGCTCAATCAAGCCCAACGTAATTACTCTGTCACCGAACAAGAATGCTTGGCAGCAATGCTGAGCATCAAGAAGTTTAGAGCTTATGTTGAGGGGCATGAGTTCACTGTCATCACTGACCATGCGTCTTTGAAGTGGCTCATGTCCCAGACGGACTTAAGCACACGGCTAGCTCGGTGGGCCCTAAAGCTTCAGGGGTATAAGTTTAAAATTGAACATAGGCGTGGCAATCTTAATGTAGTACCGGATACTCTCTCCAGGGCCAATTCTGATGACCTGTCTGAGCTGGAGATAGGTAGTTTGTTTTCCTTAGAAGACCAGTCCGGAATGTTCGTGGACTTAAATTCAGCTTGTTTCAAATCTAAAGAGTATTCCCAGCTTCTAAAAAAAATAGAGGAGAATTCGTCACAAATACCGGATTTAAAAGTCATTGATGGTTATGTTTATCGGCGAACCGAGCATGCCTCTGGCGACCAAACCGTTGATGATTTATGCTGGAAACTTTGGATTCCGAAGGATCTTGTTCCCGAGGTCCTGCGTAGGGCTCATGATGACCCTTTGGCATCTCACGGTGGTATAAACAAAACACTGTGCCGGATTAGGAAGTTTTATTTTTGGCCAAACCTAGTAGTTGACGTACGAGATTACGTCAACAATTGTGAGATATGCAAGTCCTCAAAGCACCCGAACACTTCTCTTAGACCACCAATGGGGAAGACAACCGAAACCCAACGTTTTTTCCAAAAAATTTACGTTGACTTTCTGGGACCATATCCTAGGTCCCGTTCTGGCAACATTGGGATCTTTGTCGTTCTTGACCACTTTTCGAAGTTCCCTTACCTCAAGGCCGTTAAGAAATTCTCGTCGGATATTGTGGTACAGTACCTAGAGCAGGATTTATTTCATACTTTTGGCGTTCCAGAGTTGTTGGTATCGGATAATGGGTCGCAATTTCGCTCTCATCACTTTGGCCAGTTTTTAAAACGTTACGGGGTACGGCATATATTTACAGCATCACATGCTCCGCAGGCTAACGCCTCGGAGCGTGTCAATAGATCAATACTATCTGCCATAAAATCATATATTCATACGGATCAGAAGAACTGGGACGAACTGTTAAGTAGCATTGCTTGTTCCCTAAGATCTTCTAATCACGCTGCCATCGGAACCTCTCCATACTACCTAGCCTTTGGCCAGTCAATGGTGACGAATGCCTCGACGTACCCTTTATTACGCCAGCTGGAGGTACTTGAAGATAGGTCAGTTCGATTTGACAAAAACGATTCTCTTGCCTTAATGGGTGACCGTGCCAGGAAGCATATGCAAAAACAACATGAGCGTAATGAGCGGACTTATAATCTCCGATCACGGGAGGTGTCCTACAGAGAAGGCCAAGAAGTTTTCCGACGCAACTTCAAGCAAAGTAACTTCGCCCAAGGTTTTAACTCGAAGTTGGCGCCTACTTTTATAAAGGCCAGAGTTCGGCGTAAAATCGGAAACTGTAATTACGAGCTGGAAGATTTGAGCGGTAATTTAATAGGAGTCTACCACGCTAAGGATATACGCCAATGAGTCCTCTTTAAGGGCAAGCGGAATCAGCTTTGTTGGACAAGTCTATTCCCCAAAGTCTGATCTTGCCAGGGGGGTGTTGTAGTGGCGCTTGCCCTACTGGATTGTTTCTTCATTCTTTTGTTTTTTTTTGGAATTAAAACCAAACTTAAAAATACCTACTGTAACGTATTTTGAAATGCCACCTGGATATGAAGTTGTTATAAGGCAACACTTTATCCATAAGCGCATTCGTTTCTCGCTACTATTTGTGTGCTACATTTTTACTCAAATACTGGAATTAACTCGCTAGCATTTGTAATTGCCGAGGGTTCAAGCTGATAAAGATTAGATAGAATCGTCCATTTTGTCATCTAACCCTTAAGAGGAAGAATATAGTTCATCCAAAAATTTCTAAAAATAACCTTGTTCACCTTCAGAAAGTCATTAAATCAGTTCAAGTTGCGGTTATAATTTTGGTTGTGTGACTGTAAGAAAATCTAAATTTGCAAATATTATTAAATAATATTTATCAAAGCATACAATTTGTTTAGTGGCCACATAATTTTATGCATTTGGATGATAGCCTTTGAATCTCTTTAACAATTACCCTATGGAATAAAATCCATAGTCAAAGAGGAAGGTAAATCAAACATTATTTCCTAAAAGTTCTAAGAAACCCTATTTAGTTTCTCTCCTCAATCATTTATTTCTTTCTACTAGACTCGCATTTGATTACAACAATTGTTTTGTGAAGGAAGAGATCTTATTGAACAAAAGCTTTTGTTCTCACAAAACACATTTTTCGGCCTCACATATTCCCAAACCGCAACGCAGCGTCAGTGTGATTTTTAACTTTTACTCCAACAGCGTCGATTACATCAAGACGGGCAAATGCCCTGTGTCAATCAATAACCAGAAATATGGGAGAAATGTGAAATTTGATGTATTATTACAAACTGCTTTGTTTTCAAGATATGAAGAAAAAACCAATTTCGGCACGAATCGGGATATATTCAACCAGATCAGCTAGATATCACCTTGTGAATCTGGTGGAAGTTTTTTATGGTAGGATCAAATGTGTAAAGAGATCAGTTATCAAACCTAAATCATAAGCAAGTAATTTGTTTTAAAACGAAAACTTCGAATCAAACAATATTAATAGTGTTATACCCCAGTGATTAAGAAAAATTACGCGAGATTATTTGTCTACCACATCAGTAAAAATAATTAGAATATAATTTTAAAGTGATTGTGATTCTTTAAATATTCATATTTAATTATATTTTATATTTATAAAATCAAAAGTTTAATTTATTGGTTTGTTAAGTGATACAGTTATAATCCATCAAAGATCATCATCTACATCAATTACCACATGTTTTTTTTTCACTTACATGGTCTAATGATCATTACTAAAATTATTCCATTCTTCTTTATTACATGGTGTAAGTGATGTAGAAGATAGTCTTTGATGAGACAGAAAAACGCTGGTCATGATTAATTGAGAACCATTCAGGGACGACTCTCATTATCAACATCAATATTCAGCAACCGATCTCGAACACATTCTCATTTATTCTAAATCACATACTGTTAACTTAACATGCCTCTCTTGCCAGCATAACATCATCATTAACATTACCCTGTAAAGGTCAGTAATTACACCCTGAATTCGCCGAAAGTACTTTCTGCGTGGGAGCCACAAAATGACCAAGTAAGTTTTTATTATCATTTTTGTTTTGATTACATACTATGAACAACTGTTGGTATCATGGAGGTATCGTCAAAGAAATAAAGCAAAAGAATACACCAATTGAGTTCTTTGGCTTCTATCTATCTCTGCTACATTATTTACATTTTTGTTTTCTGTTTTTTTTTTTTATTTTTGTGATCGGGTTTGAAAGTGATACCCTGAAGAAGGTTTTGTTGATTGATGAAAGTCATAATCAGTTCGACTCAACTATCTTTGGGATCATAATATTTTGAGTTGCTGTGTAAGAAGTTGATAAGCAATAATAGTAACTGGTTCAAACATAAACAGCTTTTGGATTTATATTATAAAAAATTACGTTTCTTATTCTAAATTGTTTATTTAGTTTTTGCATGCATAATTGATAGATATTATTTTTTCCATTGTTAGAACAAATACTTATATTGAGCTCATCGCAATGCAAGTTACATTTTTGGCGTTCGCAAATGTATACTTTCATAAATCTAATTTACAATTTAATTTTATTTTTAATTTGAAACTCTAGTTATGATTAAGGTTAAGGATTCTGTTTTTTTTTTTTTTTTGTAAAATCCTTTAATATGAAAATAAAATTAATTATGAATTCTGAGTAGATCACTTTTTTTTAACTTTTTGATTTCCCCGTATAAAGTTGCTTGCTTCATGAGGTCCTGGGGGTCACTAAAATGTCTTTTATCTCCGTTTGGATTAGTTATTAATGTGACCATGGTTGGGAGGGCGCAAGAGAACATCAACAGCTGTAGCTCTGGATCATTTGTAGTGTCGTCTTTCTCACTCATCAGTTTGTCTCCTACCTTTTTACTTCTTCTCCTTCCCCTTAGAAATCATCTTCGAGTTTAGAAATCATGGTGTATCTTTTCGTTCAATCATTAACAAGTACACTCGAAGAAAAATTTTAGTGCACGCAATTTGTTTTATGTATTTATTATGTTCAGTGGATTTACAAACATGACAGTAGATGAACCCAACCCCACCGGCGAGCTAATAAGGCCGTGTATCTGCGTGCCACTGTCACAAAAAGTTTGTTGTCAACATCAGCCACAATAATTCAACCGTTATATGTTACATAATAAATAAAATGGCGCCCAACGTGGGGCCCGAACATCAATATACTATCAAAAAAAAATCTATCATTTAGAGTGCAGTTCTTGTACCTAAAACCCATGTTCGGCCTCAAACTATTTTCAATATACTTTTTTATGTCTGTTTACTATCTTTCCTTATCTTTTAGCTTTTCCTTTCCAAGAAAATTTTTCAAATTAATTGGATTTTGTTTTTGGTCCCAGATATCCTCTAACAACCAATAATTAGAAAATTTTCGTCTATATTTGTTTTTGGAATTTCTTGTTTGTACTAGTTTGCATCTTTTGGAATACGGATTCTGGGTATTACCATAAACTAGATCTGGCCAAGATATAAAACAAGTCAATCAGAATTCTCTCTTGTATACTTCCGTGGATTTATAGAAGCGTTGACCTATACCACGGAGTAATAAATATCACCTGTTCTGTATTTTTTTCTTATTCTATAAACTTTAAATGATCGATCTTTGGTAGCAAGCACTTTTATTATGGGGAAGAATCAAAAAGTTATAAATAAATTGAAAATTTTGGCCATCCGATTTTCCTACAACAAATAAATTACATTAACTTATTTAAACTTATTAAATTATTATCAAATTCAGTATTCATTTTGCTATCGTTTGAAATCTTTGAAACTCAATTTCGAAACTATTGTTGAACACCGAAATTTTATTTTGTTCTTTTTCCATTGGATCTGAAATACATAATCATATTCCACTATTACGGGATCTTTTGGCGTAATATCATTCGAATCCGAAATTTTGATTATTCTGTTTTGGTTCTTAGGGATTTACATACTTATATCCTTTCCGTTGTTGTATTGGTTCGAAAGCTTCGAAAATGTCCTTAGAATCTGCTCTGGGTGAACTTAACAATGAGGTCTCCGACAATCCTGCATGTGGGGTATGCGGACAGAGTTTCTCTGATGCCGCTCAGGGTAGACGTACCAATTGTGGACATTGCTTTCACAAGTCGTGCTTAGAAAAGTGCCTAAAGTTGAGACCATACTGTCCAACGTGCAACACACGCCTATTTAGTGAACCACCCCCAACACCCTCAGGTGCGAAAACTAGATCTCAATCTAAGCAATCAGCTAGTGCTCAGCATGCGCCTAAAGCTTCAGGTAGCACTGCGATATCCCAAAGTGGATCTAGTGGTGCTGTCGGTGGATCTAGTGGTGCTGTCGGTGGATCTAGTGGTGCCTGTGGTGGTAGTGATCATGCTAGTGTAGATCCCGACAGTCTTACAGAGATGATAATGAGTAGAGTTGCAGCTCAGCAAATGCAATTGTTTTCTGCCTTTAGTAGTCAAGTGGCCAAGCTTGTGCAAACGAACATTGAAGCTGGTTTGTCTCGCTTAAGCGTTCAGGAACCACATAGAACACCTACGACATCGCATGCTCATACTCAATACACTCCTCCTCAAATTCCTCCTGTTGATCAGCTCGCACTTAGGGATTTGTTAGGTATTCCGGTTGACAACTCTGGGAACCCAACTAGGTCGAATAGTATTCGGAGAGATCCATTAGCAGAGACCACTCTGTCAAACGTGTCATCCTCTTCGGATCTAACCTCTAGGCCCGATATGGTACTCCATATAATAACCAACTGGAAGCTGAAATTTTCGGGTAGTTCCAGCGGGTTATCAATAGAAAATTTCATTTACCGCGTCGAGGCTCTTACGGTGCAGACGTTGCAGGGCAACTACGATCTTTTATGTAGAAATGCCAGCCTCCTGTTCGATGGTAAAGCGGCAGATTGGTTCTGGCGATACCATCGTTCAGTGAGAAATCTATCTTGGCAAGATTTATGTAGTGGCTTAAGGAAGCAATATGGAGATTCACGAACTGACGTGGATATTCGTGAATTAATTCGCGACAGAAAGCAGAGGAATAGCGAGAATTTTGATACTTTTTACGAATCTGTCGTGGAGCTGACAGATCGTCTTAAAGAGCCACTTACTGAAGACACCCTTGTTGAGATCCTCAGAAGAAATTTGCTGCCTGAGATCCAGCATGAAATCTTGAATCTCAAGATTTCATCCCTTCAGGATTTAAGAGATATATGCCGGAGACGGGAATTCTTTTTACAGGTTATACGTCGAAAGCATGGCTCCTTTGTTTCAAAACCCCCTGTATTTTCCAAAAGAGTCTCCGAGGTTAACGAAGTTGTAGATCAGGATGAGGTTAATCAATCCATACATGGAGGCGAGGAGATCTTTGCTTTCGGCTTGGTCTGCTGGAACTGCAGAAAGGAGGGTCACCGCTATCAGGATTGTTTGTCCAACAGAACCATATTCTGTTATGGATGCGGCACCCCCGATGTTTATAAACCCAACTGTAGGAAATGCAGTTCAAAAAACGAGAGAGTAGGTGCACATCTGAGTGCACAGAATCAAGGGAAGGTTCAGGAATTGGACCTCGAATAAATATTTTAAAAAGGCATGCCTTTAATAATCCCGAATCCGATATAGATTCAAAAACACCCACTTTAGATACAGACATACCTAATACCAATAAGTTCGTTATAAAACCACTACATATACGTTTACGAGAATACTACAAGGCAAGAGATAGAATATTTGGGGAAAATGTCAGAACTTCGAGATCGGCAGAGCGGATGAGGTCCTTCTGGAAGAGTGTGCGTAATATGAGGAAACAATTCGTGAGTTCGGTGTTCGATAGACCCTCAGATGTTCGTCCTTACGCTGAGGTTACCTTGTTCGGAAGAAAAATGTTAGGGCTAATGGACACAGGAGCCTCTTTAAGTTGCCTTGGTGGCAAAGCAGCTGAAGAGTTTCTACGTTCTGGTAAACCATTTAAAAGAATCAGTTCTATTGTGAGAACTGCAGATGGAAGTAGCCAGGAGGTTGTAGGTTTTATTAAAGAGAACATAACTTTTAAGGGCATTGACAAGTTGATCACTATTTTCATAATTCCCAGTCTGGATAAAGAATTGTTTTTGGGTGTAGATTTTTGGGAGTTATTTGATTTGCTTCCCAAAGGTTTAGTGAAGGGTAATTACCTTTCCGACAACTTGTCATATGTCTCCACTGTATCCACTAAAGTTTCACTTTCACCTATTGAACTTCAACGTCTCGAACAGGTTGTAAGATTGTTTCCTTCATTTTCTAAGGAAGGACTTGGCAGGACTATGTTTTGTGCCATTCAATTGACACTGGTTCTGTCAAGCCCATTAAACAAAGACATTTCCCGGTGTCACCTGCAGTTGAAAAACTGATTTATAGCGAATTAGACAGGATGTTGGAACTAGGCGTTATTGAGGAATCCAATAGCCCTTGGTCCTCACCTGTTGTCCTCCATCGCAAACCCGGAAAGAACCGTCTTTGCTTGGACAGCCGTAAACTTAACTCCGTCACAGTGGGTGATGCTTACCCGCTGCCACACATTGACGGCATACTCAGTAGACTGCCCAAAGCTAGTTTTATTACCGCCTTGGACCTCAAAGATGCCATTTGGCAGATTCCTCTTGACCAACAATCGAAAGAAAAGACATCATTCACCGTTCCTGGGAGGCCGCTGTATCACTATACAGTGATGCCATTCGGGCTTTGTAATGCCCCACAAACTATGTCCAGATTAATGGACAGAGTGATACCCCCGGCTCTCAGGACGGAGGTGTTTGTTTATTTGGACGATTTGCTGGTAGTTTCGGAATCATTTGAGAGGCATCTTGAGGTTCTAAGGTTGGTTGCTCAGAGGATCAGAGAGTCAGGTTTGACTATTAATATTGAAAAATCTAATTTCTGCGTTGAAGAGGTAAAATATCTTGGACACCTGGTAGGAGGTGGCGTTATACGGACGGATCCTGAAAAGGTATCCGCTATTTCTGAGTTCCCGGTACCTCGATCTATTAAGCAGGTCCGTCGATTTTTGGGTATGACGGGTTGGTACCGGAAATTTATCCGGGGCTACGCTACTATTGCCACACCCTTAACTGACCTAACTAAAACTAAGCGCAAATTTGTATGGTCCGAAGAGGCCCAAACCGCCTTTGAGACTTTAAAGACCCACTTGAGCACCGCTCCAGTTCTACATAGTCCAAACTTCTCACAGCCGTTCTTTATACACTGTGATGCAAGTAGAACTGGTATAGGAGGTGTTTTGGTGCAGAAAGATGCGGAGGGTGAAGAGGTTCCTATCGCCTTTATGTCGAAGAAGCTCAATCAAGCCCAACGTAATTACTCTGTCACCGAACAAGAATGCTTGGCAGCAATGCTGAGCATCAAGAAGTTTAGAGCTTATGTTGAGGGGCATGAGTTCACTGTCATCACTGACCATGCGTCTTTGAAGTGGTTCATGTCCCAGACGGACTTAAGCACACGGCTAGCTCGGTGGGCCCTAAAGCTTCAGGGGTATAAGTTTAAAATTGAACATAGGCGTGGCAATCTTAATGTAGTACCGGATACTCTCTCCAGGGCCAATTCTGATGACCTGTCTGAGCTGGAGATAGGTAGTTTGTTTTCCTTAGAAGACCAGTCCGGAATGTTCGTGGACTTAAATTCAGCTTGTTTCAAATCTAAAGAGTATTCCCAGCTTCTAAAAAAAATAGAGGAGAATTCGTCACAAATACCGGATTTAAAAGTCATTGATGGTTATGTTTATCGGCGAACCGAGCATGCCTCTGGCGACCAAACCGTTGATGATTTATGCTGGAAACTTTGGATTCCGAAGGATCTTGTTCCCGAGGTCCTGCGTAGGGCTCATGATGACCCTTTGGCATCTCACGGTGGTATAAACAAAACACTGTGCCGGATTAGGAAGTTTTATTTTTGGCCAAACCTAGTAGTTGACGTACGAGATTACGTCAACAATTGTGAGATATGCAAGTCCTCAAAGCACCCGAACACTTCTCTTAGACCACCAATGGGGAAGACAACCGAAACCCAACGCTTTTTCCAAAAAATTTACGTTGACTTTCTGGGACCATATCCTAGGTCCCGTTCTGGCAACATTGGGATCTTTGTCGTTCTTGACCACTTTTCGAAGTTCCCTTACCTCAAGGCCGTTAAGAAATTCTCGTCGGATATTGTGGTACAGTACCTAGAGCAGGATTTATTTCATACTTTTGGCGTTCCAGAGTTGTTGGTATCGGATAATGGGTCGCAATTTCGCTCTCATCACTTTGGCCAGTTTTTAAAACGTTACGGGGTACGGCATATATTTACAGCATCACATGCTCCGCAGGCTAACGCCTCGGAGCGTGTCAATAGATCAATACTATCTGCCATAAAATCATATATTCATACGGATCAGAAGAACTGGGACGAACTGTTAAGTAGCATTGCTTGTTCCCTAAGATCTTCTAATCACGCTGCCATCGGAACCTCTCCATACTACCTAGCCTTTGGCCAGTCAATGGTGACGAATGCCTCGACGTACCCTTTATTACGCCAGCTGGAGGTACTTGAAGATAGGTCAGTTCGATTTGACAAAAACGATTCTCTTGCCTTAATGGGTGACCGTGCCAGGAAGCATATGCAAAAACAACATGAGCGTAATGAGCGGACTTATAATCTCCGATCACGGGAGGTGTCCTACAGAGAAGGCCAAGAAGTTTTCCGACGCAACTTCAAGCAAAGTAACTTCGCCCAAGGTTTTAACTCGAAGTTGGCGCCTACTTTTATAAAGGCCAGAGTTCGGCGTAAAATCGGAAACTGTAATTACGAGCTGGAAGATTTGAGCGGTAATTTAATAGGAGTCTACCACGCTAAGGATATACGCCAATGAGTCCTCTTTAAGGGCAAGCGGAATCAGCTTTGTTGGACAAGTCTATTCCCCAAAGTCTGATCTTGCCAGGGGGGTGTTGTAGTGGCGCTTGCCCTACTGGATTGTTTCTTCATTCTTTTGTTTTTTTTTTGGAATTAAAACCAAACTTAAAAATACCTACTGTAACGTATTTTGAAATGCCACCTGGATATGAAGTTGTTATAAGGCAACACTTTATCCATAAGAGCATTCGTTTCTCGCTACTATTTGTGTGCTACATTTTTACTCAAATACTGGAATTAACTCGCTAGCATTTGTAATTGCCGAGGGTTCAAGCTGATAAAGATTAGATAGAATCGTCCATTTTGTCATCTAACCCTTAAGAGGAAGAATATAGTTCATCCAAAAATTTCTAAAAATAACCTTGTTCACCTTCAGAAAGTCATTAAATCAGTTCAAGTTGCGGTTATAATTTTGGTTGTGTGACTGTAAGAAAATCTAAATTTGCAAATATTATTAAATAATATTTATCAAAGCATACAATTTGTTTAGTGGCCACATAATTTTATGCATTTGGATGATAGCCTTTGAATCTCTTTAACAATTACCCTATGGAATAAAATCCATAGTCAAAGAGGAAGGTAAATCAAACATTATTTCCTAAAAGTTCTAAGAAACCCTATTTAGTTTCTCTCCTCAATCATTTATTTCTTTCTACTAGACTCGCATTTGATTACAACAATTGTTTTGTGAAGGAAGAGATCTTATTGAACAAAAGCTTTTGTTCTCACAAAACACATTTTTCGGCCTCACATATTCCCAAACCGCAACGCAGCGTCAGTGTGATTTTTAACTTTTACTCCAACAGCGTCGATTACATCAAGACGGGCAAATGCCCTGTGTCAATCAATAACCAGAAATATGGGAGAAATGTGAAATTTGATGTATTATTACAAACTGCTTTGTTTTCAAGATATGAAGAAAAAACCAATTTCGGCACGAATCGGGATATATTCAACCAGATCAGCTAGATATCACCTTGTGAATCTGGTGGAAGTTTTTTATGGTAGGATCAAATGTGTAAAGAGATCAGTTATCAAACATAAATCATAAGCAAGTAATTTGTTTTAAAACGAAAACTTCAAATCAAACAATATTAATAGTGTTATACCCCAGTGATTAAGAAAAATTACGCGAGATTATTTGTCTACCACATCAGTAAAAATAATTAGAATATAATTTTAAAGTGATTGTGATTCTTTAAATATTCATATTTAATTATATTTTATATTTATAAAATCAAAAGTTTAATTTATTGGTTTGTTAAGTGATACAGTTATAATCCATCAAAGATCATCATCTACATCAATTACCACATGTTTTTTTTTCACTTACATGGTCTAATGATCATTACTAAAATTATTCCATTCTTCTTTATTACATGGTGTAAGTGATGTAGAAGATAGTCTTTGATGAGACAGAAAAACGCTGGTCATGATTAATTGAGAACCATTCAGGGACGACTCTCATTATCAACATCAATATTCAGCAACCGATCTCGAACACATTCTCATTTATTCTAAATCACATACTGTTAACTTAACATGCCTCTCTTGCCAGCATAACATCATCATTAACATTACCCTGTAAAGGTCAGTAATTACACCCTGAATTCGCCGAAAGTACTTTCTGCGTGGGAGCCACAAAATGACCAAGTAAGTTTTTATTATCATTTTTGTTTTGATTACATACTATGAACAACTGTTGGTATCATGGAGGTATCGTCAAAGAAATAAAGCAAAAGAATACACCAATTGAGTTCTTTGGCTTCTATCTATCTCTGCTACATTATTTACATTTTTGTTTTCTGTTTTTTTTTATTTTTGTGATCGGGTTTGAAAGTGATACCCTGAAGAAGGTTTTGTTGATTGATGAAAGTCATAATCAGTTCGACTCAACTATCTTTGGGATCATAATATTTTGAGTTGCTGTGTAAGAAGTTGATAAGCAATAATAGTAACTGGTTCAAACATAAACAGCTTTTGGATTTATATTATAAAAAATTACGTTTCTTATTCTAAATTGTTTATTTAGTTTTTGCATGCATAATTGATAGATATTACTTTTTCCATTGTTAGAACAAATACTTATATTGAGCTCATCGCAATGCAAGTTACATTTTTGGCGTTCGCAAATGTGTACTTTCATAAATCTAATTTACAATTTAATTTTATTTTTAATTTGAAACTCTAGTTATGATTAAGGTTAAGGATTCTGTTTTTTTTTTTTTTTTTTTTTGTAAAATCCTTTAATATGAAAATA
This sequence comes from Musca domestica, assembly GCF_030504385.1. Lineage (NCBI taxonomy): Eukaryota > Metazoa > Arthropoda > Insecta > Diptera > Muscidae > Musca > Musca domestica. Next base: position 150,543 of record NW_026712358.1, read on the forward strand.
AAATTAATTTTGAATTCTGAGTAGATCACTTTTTTTTAACTTTTTGATTTCCCCGTATAAAGTTGCTTGCTTCATGAGGTCCTGGGGGTCACTAAAATGTCTTTTATCTCCGTTTGGATTAGTTATTAATGTGACCATGGTTGGGAGGGCGCAAGAGCACATCAACAGCTGTAGCTCTGGATCATTTGTAGTGTCGTCTTTCTCACTCATCAGTTTGTCTCCTACCTTTTTACTTCTTCTCCTTCCCCTTAGAAATCATCTTCGAGTTTAGAAATCATGGTGTATCTTTTCGTTCAATCATTAACAAGTACACTCGAAGAAAAATTTTAGTGCACGCAATTTGTTTTATGTATTTATTATGTTCAGTGGATTTACAAACATGACAGTAGATGAACCCAACCCCACCGGCGAGCTAATAAGGCCGTGTATCTGCGTGCCACTGTCACAAAAAGTTTGTTGTCAACATCAGCCACAATAATTCAACCGTTATATGTTACAAGTGAAATAAGTATTAATTGTAGTATTGCGATATTTTTTAAACCAAGAAACTTATAATGACTATATTTTACTGGTTTAAACCGAAAGTGTTCCGGAACTGCAAATGACAAGAGTCGAATTCTTGCACTACTTCCCGTGATGTGCTTTGGGAATCTTAGATGTTGAGGCTAACTTAATTCTTAAAGCTGCACTCCATTCTAACCTCCTTCCTTCATTTTCTTTTAATTTTTTTACTGGTTTCACTCTTAAATTGCTCTTAAATTATTTGAAATATTATAAAAAGGTACTTTAAGGGAAGACAACATAAACAAATTTGTTGTTCCATTCATTTAAGGCGAATTATTCATTACAACAATTTGTTTTGCCATTTAATGGTGTCGTCAGCTGGGCTGATGCAATTACCTAGTACATCTACCTTGTGCTGAACAGTAGCAAATTACAAGCATGCAAACGTAAATACAAACATATGTTAACCAGGGTTGTCAGACATGCCGAATTATCGACAAATGTGGCGATTTTATGTGCGCTTGATATTTTCATTTTTGATTTGGCGACATGGCGATTTTAGCGGATTATAGAAGTTTTTGATTTCGTTGGATTTAAAAAAAAATACCATTCTAGCACATACTACTTTAAAAAAATATCATTAGTTGTTCTCAATAAGCATGGTACAATGAAGACAAGGTAGGCCAACTTTGAAAATTTTGCAAGTATAGAGGTCTACCTGTTTGTCTATATATATGTGTTTTCTTTTCAATAACAAAAAAATTGTTCAGAAAATATTCAAATTCGGTGTTTTCAAAATGTTAATTTCAACATATGCATCGACAAAATCTATAGTTTTGAATAAATATTCAAAAACCGCGAAAACTGAATCAAAGGTGGAAATTTATTTTAAAATCTTGTTCGATATATCTCTAAATTGCTACAAAAACTGTAGATTTTGTCGATGCATACGTAGATTTTGTCGATGCCATGGTAGAAATAAGAAGATAAAGTCATGTAATTAAATGTTTACATTTTTTTTTTTTTTCAAATTTATACATTTGACAAAATCTCATTGTCAGGATTTCTATTTATAAATCCACTGTATATATATAAATCCACTGTATATATAGATCAGAGGTATATATATATAAATCAGAGGTGGGGACCTATTTTTTATTCAGTGAAATTTGACAGGGTAAATTACAGAAAATGCAGAGATGGATAGTCTTTTTTGAAATGACTTCACATTCTTTATTCTACCACGAGCCCTACCGTGATTTTATTGTACAATGTCAATAAGTTAATTAATAATTCAATAATTTAATTGTAGAATTAAGAAGGTAAAGTTAAATGTTCACAATTTTTCGAAATTATTCATTTGACATCTTATTGTGAAAATTTATGTTTACAAATCCATTGAAATTAGAGATGGGAACCTGTATTCTATGCAGTGAAATTTGATTTACAGAAAATACGGAATGCAAGTACATAGAAGCCATGGCATATTACTGTCAAATTATAATGAAAAACGACGGCAGGATTTTAGTGCGGCTCTGTAATCCCTTTATGAAATGTCGTAAAATATGCCTAGCCATGACTTCAAGCTTCTTCTGTACTTACCCTAAATCCTGTATTGATAGTATTTTAGCCATTATGAATTATACCGAAACAAGAGTGGGGAATAAGATCCAACTTGATGTTTGGGAAGATCTTTTTTGATAATTAAATCATTTTAATACAAACAAAATATTGTTGTTGCAAAATAGATAGGCTAAGGCTGCAAATACATAAAAAGCTTGAAGTCATGGCTAGGCATATTAATGCCAAATTATAATGAAAAACGACGGCAGGATTTTGGTGCGGCTCTGTAATTCCTTTGTGAAATGTCACAAAATAGGCCGTACCATGACTTCAAGCTTCTTATGTACTTAGCCCTTAAATTCCATTATTTTTGTTTTTATAAAAGCAGCGTTCATTTAATATGGAGAAATATGGTAATCTTTTCAGGACGGTAAAGGAAGAACACGAAAATCTCTTTTTTGACTGGTTCAAAGGTGAGAGCACATATAACGCTTTTCTGAGTGGTTAAAAGGTGAGAGCGCAGAAAACGCTTTTCTGACTGGCCCAAAATAACTGAAAAAATCAGAGATGGGAAGTGTTGTTTAATACATTAAAATTACACAAGGTAAATTGCAGAAAATTTAGAGCTAGGAATGCTAATTTGAAAGAAGGTCATCTTTATTTCATTGTACCATGTTTGTATTTTATAAAAAATTTAATATTTAATGGACGCATTTTTACAGGTAATTTCATTTTTTTAATTTTCGCATAACAAACTAAAGGTGAGAATACATAAAATTATGGAACAGTAAGGAGGTAGAACAGCTCCGTAAAACTACAAAAATACAGCCCTGAGGCTATATCCGCTTCCTGTCAGGCAGTAAGGAGGTAGAACAGCTCCGTAAAACTACAAAAATACAGCCCTGAGGCTATACCCGCTTCCTGTCAGACTCATTCAAAATTATATACAACAAATTGTTTTCATTTTTTTAATGAGTTAAATAGCGCGAAAAATTAATGAAATGTCTGCACTTAGTCTGCACTTTTCAATCGTTCAATTTCATGGTTAAACTGGTTAAAAGCTTTAATGCGCGAGCCGCTATGTACGTGCCTTCCAATCATTGGTTTTGAAAGTATTTTGTTTTCATTTTTCAAAGCAATAAACACATACACAAAATTGACAGAAGTCGGGCACACTTAGAACAAAAGCTCTACCTTACCTTTTTATTGTACCATGCTTTTTTGACTTGGGAAAATTAAGAAGATAAAGTCATTTCAAGCAAGCATTCCCATCTTTGCATTTTCTGTAATTTATCTTTTCAAATATCACTGCATAGAAAGCAGGTTTACATCTCTAATTTGTGTATGTACAATGGATTTATAAAAAAATATGTTGACAATGAAATGTTTGAAAAAAATGTAAACATATGATTGCATGACTTTACCTTCTTTATTGTACCATGTCCATTAGCTTGTCTATACTTACTTACCTGCGCTCCTTTGTTCTTCTCAAAGAAGCCAGATGATGAAGCCAGTTAAAGCCTTTTTCTCACCTTTAGTTTTGTCTGTTTATGCAGGTGACATTGTCAACATGCTGATTTACGTGGTTGACTTGCTCGACTTCGAAAGCACACTCAAAATTTTCACATGATTATTATTATTATTCATCTGATAAATATCCCACAGTTCATAATAATTTTAATATTTTAGAATTAAGTGACTTCAATATTTTCACTCATACAACTGAAACGACATCTTCTGATGCGAATTTTTTCGAATATAGACAAAAACAACATGGCGAAAATGACAACGACGATGACCGTTGATGTGTGTTAAACCTAAAAACGAGACAACAGAGGTCTTTATCGAATTTTTATTGTTTCTCTCCACAATTTGGCTGGAATGTCAAAAATTTTCAGCATTTTTCTGTCTTTATAAATTTCTGTTGCATGTAAATTTGAAATAATTCCAAATTATTGTATTTTTTATTCAAAACAATACACACACATACACAAAATGGGTATATGATCTGGTTTATGTGGAATTTCAGACAATTCCATGGAAAAATGTGGCTGAAATAATAAAAATACTGAATATCGGAGGGTACCGTTATATGGGGGATATACGATATCGTGGACCTATATAGACAATTCTCTTTCAGGGAGTAAAGTACTCACAAAGAACTCCTTGTGTCGATTATCAGACAATTCCGTTGAAAAATGTGTGTAAAAACATCAAAATGCCGAATACCGGGGTGGGGGGGGGTACCATTATATGGGGGCTATACGATATCGTTGACCGATATAGCCCATCTTCGAACTTGATCTGCCTGCAGACAAGAGAGAGATCTGTGCAAAATTTTTGTTTCCTATCTTTATTCGTTTAGACTGTAGCGTGATTACAACAGACGGACAGATTCCGTTTGTAAAGGACGGACAGGGCTAATTCGTCTTAGAATTTTACGCTGATCAAGAATATATATATATATACTTTGTTGGGTCTAAAATGATTATTTCGATGAGTTACAAACGGAATGACGAACTTAATATACCCTCCATACTATGTATGGTGGAGGGTATAAAAAATGTTTTTAGAGTGTAGCTTTGTTCTACCTTCTGTAATTGTGCCATGGATTACAGGTAGATGCATTAACGCATGAGAACATTGATATGCCAACAAATTCTAAATGTTTCTTCAAAAATATGTAGATTTTTATACGTTTTCCTATGCGACGCCAAACGGAGGTTATTAGGATATGTATTTTATAACAATTGTTACAAATTAGAATAATTTTTAATTCAAAAATTTCAATTCCAAAATTGGTCCCAGCAGTTGTGTCGGTGCGACTACCTGTATTTTTCTACTATGCTTGAGACATTTGCGACTTTGAAGTGTACGGCAATACCATGGTAGAAGAATATAGGTAGATGCATCGACACAGCCGCTGGGACAATGAACTGTCAAACCAATTTTGCAATTGAAAATGTTGAATAAAAATTATTTAAATTTGTAAAAATTGTTTGAAAACGCGAATTATAATAACCTCCGAATGACGTCATATAAGAAAACATATACAAATCTTCTTATATTTGGAAAAATATTTAAAATTTTTGGCATATCAATGCTCCCAAGCGTTAATGCATCTACCTGTATTCTTCTGCCGTGGGCAATACTGATGATATACCTAGTGATGCCTTCCGTTAGATGTAGATTCCACACTTGTTTTAAAATAATTCCGGTCGTGGGAAGTTATATTTTTGTATGGTAAGTCCGGTTGAACCGGATAACGCAATAAATCCTGATAGTGTTGGTTAGTCCGGTGTAGCTAAACACACAAGGTTAAACCACCAGATCTTTTTAACCGAGTGCGTTTATTCACTGTCATCTAAAAATCTAATCAAATAATAATAATCGGTTTTTATCCGCATCGGTTTTTATCCGCATCTGTATATACATGTTCATCCTCATAATAATTGAAATAAAACTCACATGTTAGTATTAACTAAACATTGTTAACGGTAACAGCAATAACCACTACATTACTAATTGCGACAATTTGAATAGTCTAATTATTGTTTTAAATTACTGGCTATGATGTGGCGAAGTTCATGCTTCCATATATGGTATCTGGTTTATTCAGCTCGACACAGGAGTGAGGCAAAGCGAAAAAGGCGCATCCAACTAAATAGCTTTGATTCGACGAAGTTTTCGTCTGCCTGTGATGTTGTCATGCTGACCCGTGATGTTGACGAATTTGATGATTGGCTGACTCTATTCCCTTGTTTTAGAGTAGGAGAGGCCATCTTTGGGATTGTTGTGAATGTAATTTCAATATGATGTGGCAAATTTCAGCGTCTGAAAACATATTCATATATATGAGTTACGTACATAAGTTTAACATTCCTACCTAATACCTGACGTACGCCTTCAACGTCCTTCACCACAAGAATTGAAAACCTTATTTTCATACGCAATGTGTATTTGGGTAATACTCGCTAAAAACATAATTGATTGTTGTGAATTAAATATACGGACGCAAGCATTTTGGTAGAGCATCAAACAATTTCAAATTTGTCGTAGTCGGTCGACGTTTTTTCAGCGTTATTAGTTATTTGCTTGTTGTTTTTGTTTGGTTGGCTAGAAAATGTGAACATTGCGTATTTTGGTAATACGGCAGGAGGAAAAATGTTACCATAGTGGTGAAGGTGAGTATTTTTGTTCGGCACGACGGGTATTAGGTATTGTCGAACAAAACAAAAAAAAAAAAAAAAACTTATCTAAACCACAGTCATAAATAGGACTTTTCTTCTTTATGACCTCTGAGATAATTATACCAGAATAAATTCTAAGGCGATGTAGTGATATCCGTCCGTTCGTCTGTTGCTATCAGTCGGTCTTCCGAACCCTAATTTTGTACTCTTCTGTCCTACCACACAAAGGTACCTCCCAAAATTCCATAATTTTTAAATGTCGGTATATTAGCTATCAAACATTCGATATTTTGTTTATTTTAGTTACGTTTTTCAACGTTGTTGTAACCCTCTTATATTTGTATAAATATAAACCATCAGGAGAAAAAACGGTTACAACTTCGTTGAAAAACCTAAGGAATATATATATATAATTTTTTTTTCATTTTTTACCTTGGCGATATGCTCGGTATTTTGAATTGTTTCCATTGAATTAATTATAAACCACTGACAGGATATTAGAATGCAGTTCCTACCCAAATCTTAGTTGAGTACAGGAAACGAAATTTCGTAAATGACTTTCAATGTGCACCTATCATATTAATTTGTATAAAAGCAAACATACTTTCGTACGCATTGGTACCTTGAAATGATTAAACTATTTAAATTTTCTAGGCTAGTAGTTTATTACCGTTAAAAATAACTCCAGCATTTCGTCGCACCAATTTGTATGCAAGTTCATATGAATTTATGTAACGAGCCACGACAGATACATACTACATAATGTGCACAAACACATAAATAGGCACTGCTGCAGCAAAAACTATCTCTTAAACGAGAAACTGCTTCCAACTTAGAACAGAATATTGTTAATTTTCAAGAGAGTTTATGCCTATATCCAGAAATTAAAATATTTTGTAAAGCCATGATGCCGTTTATATGCGTATGCGAAAAGGCAACTTACAAACTTCCTTCCTGTGATTTGATGTGGTTCTGCGTGAGGTTGTTGTGGATATGCTGATAACACCGAATGCTTAGAACAATGAAATGTTTTGTTTTGGGCTGTTGTCCAAGCGTGGAGCCGCGAAGCAATACCCGAACTTACAAAGTCAGAGACACTAATGAAATCCGTTCAAGTTGTTATAAACAAAACAACCCAAACAAATGCTCCGAGAAAAAGCTTTTATAGAACTTAGAGCTTTATTCACAAAACATCAACGAATTAACGCCTCGCCAGAGAATATATTTTCAAGGTTCTCCGGCCCATGTTGCATACATATTTCTAAATAAGTGTGTCATCTATCTAGGTATGTATCTTGGTAAAATAATACAGGCATATGCACTAGCACTTCTAAATATTGGGATCGAGGCATACGGTCGGTCAAGAAGACTGAAGACTGACTCTCTTTGAATGTCAGATCAAAACTATGTCTTTTAACAACAAACTTAGTTGGTCGACCTTATATAGAACATGATTGGTATGTACTGATGCGGTGTTTTTTTTATGTTGGTATCATGGCAAAATGATACAGGTAGCAACGCATATTGCAGCAACGCAGCTACTGGTACAATATTTTTGACATATCAATGCTCACAAGTGCTGATCCATCTACTAAATCTACTCGATTTCAAATGTCAATTTCAAAGCATATACTCCACGTAAATCGTGGATCCAGTGGATATTGTTTGACGTATGTATACGCTATCGGTTTGACATTTGAAATCGAGTGGATTTCGTAAACCTAGAGTTTATTAGAGTATGTTTTCCATAGTCAAATTCATTGTAATCGGTCAAATGTCACTGTTATTCTGGATAAAGTTTTTTTAGTTCAGGCATGACAAAACTATACAAGGTTATTACATATGCTTATACATGATATACAATTTTTGTCATATTTCATGGACAACAATTTTTTCTATGCGGAGCTCTACTAAATTAGCAAAGTGGTGTAGGGTATCATAAAGTCGGCCCCGCCCGACATTAAGACTTTCTTTACTGGTTTGTCACTGAATTACCAAATTGGAAAAAATCCACAAAACATGAATTGAATATTGGGCCTTTTTCCAAAAAAAGTGAATCCAAGATAGAGGGACAATATTGTTTTATCCTAAAATTATTTTTAGGAGATATGTAGCTTCGTCCTAAATTCTGTAATTGTGCCATCATAACAACCACATGCAAATTTGTTTATGTACGAAATACTAGATTCATAGTTATACAGGGTGAGATAAAAAAAGTACAACCAACTTCAGACTGCTGTCATTTCTAAGCCACTCGTCCGACAGCTGTTAAATTTTGGTGAGAATTTTCCAGAAAAAAGTTATTCGTGATGGAATTCAAGCGAGATAGTGTGAATTCTTTATATTTGGCTGGAAAACCACTAGTGGCTATCGATAGAGCACTCCAGCATTTAAAGGTGAATAAATCTTTTGTGTCTTGTACTATCGCTCATTACAGTGATACTGGTAACGTAGCCCGACGTCAAGGAAGTGGACGGAAGAAAACAGCAACATCAATAGAAATGGTTCAAAAAGTAAAGAAGCGACTTGATCGAAACCCGCGTCGCACTGGCCGAAAAATAGCTCGTGAGCTGAACATATCGCAATATTACATTTGGCATATATTGAAAAATGAGCTCGGGGTAAAGCCATTGACATTCCAAAAAGTGCAAGAACTTACATCGCAACAGAAATAAAATAGACTCAAAAGAGCTAAATTGTTACTTCGCTTGGCCGAAAGTGCTGAACTGCCGAATTTGGTTTTCTCCGATGAGAAAACATTCGTTGTCCAGTAGTTTGTAAACAAACAAATTGATTGTGTCTACGAAAAGGCCAGCTGAAAATGTGCACCTTCGGTTGACCACCAGAACTCAAGCACCGGCCATGGTGATGGTGCGGGCCGCCATAACAGCCGATAGTCGCTCTCCGCTCGTATTAATCGACCGTGACATCAAAATAAATGCCGAATATTATCGCGAAAATATTCTGGAGGGTGTATTAAAGCCTTGGGCACGTAAACATTTTGGCCACAGACCTTGGACATTCCAACAGGACTCAGCACGCGCCAGTCAAGAATGGTTACAAAATGAGGTGCCCTGCACAATGGCCACCAAAATCTCCGGATACCAATCCGTTGAACTGGGACTGTGTCTAGAGTCTTTTTTTTTTTTGGAAATCAAGGTTGGCACTAAGAAATACCAAAGTGTCGATCACCTCAGGCAAGCGTTTCGCCGGGAATGGGCCAAAATACCGCAGACCAACATTCGAGCAGCGTGTGACGGTTTCATTGGCCGTTTGAAGGCCATAATTCGTGGCAAAGGCGACCAATTCGAAAAAAATCTAAACTTATTCTACAATTTGATGCTATTTCCGACATCTTTGCTTTCCTTCAATAAAATTTAAGAAAAGTAAAAATTATGGCGTTTGACTTTGTTGCAGTTTTTTATTTCACCCTGTACGTGCTAAATTCTCAATTCTTTACTTGAGCGTTTAAAATTTTTAAGATTTGAGTAAAAATTGCCGTATCATATCCTAGTTCCCTTTCTTTAGTCGCGATAATTGACCAGTCACAATAAAGTTAGCGCCCATCTTAAAAAGTCTAAGGGTGCAAGTACATAAACGGCTTGAAGTCAAGGCTAGGCATATTAATGTCAAGTTGTAATGGATAATGACGGCAGGATTTTAGTGCGGCTCTGTACTCCCTTTATGAAATGTTACAAAATGCCTAGCCATGACTTCAAGCTTCTTATGTAGTTGCAGCTTAATTTGTTGGGATTGGCCAATTTATTAAAATAAAGGAATAATTATTACATAAACATTGTTGTAACCGTCTATTATGTAAATTAAGCCTGGTTTCATTGTAAAATTAAGAAGGTAAAGTCATTTCAAATAAGCATTCCCATCTCCGCATTTTATGTAATTTACTTTGTCAAATTTCGCTGCATAGAAAACAGGTTCTATCTCTGATATGTGTTTGTAGATTGCATTTATAATTATACACTTTGACAATGGGATGTTGTCAAATGAATAATTTTGAATGCAATTGTAAACCTGCTTTACCTACCTAAGCCTGGTTTCTTAAATATGACAGTTTTCGTTTCCAAACTCGTAGTCAATCCATCTCAGAGCACCCAATGAAGGACAATTTATTTTAAATAGGTTTAGGAAGCCCGCGAAAGTCGTTGAAGAACAGGAAAATCTATTCAAATAGCGTACGATTCACTCGTTGTACACAACAAAGCCAAAATCTTACATTTTTCAGCTGCAATCCATGTCATATTATTTTTGGCAACACTTTTCCTTCAGACACCTACATTTGTTTTCGTTTGTTCGTGTTGTTCTGTTCTAGTTCGACAGTCGTTTTGTGTATCTCGGTGCCGATGTAAGTATTTTGTCGCGGGGCAAAAGAACGTGCAAATTGTTCGAGCAACGTAATTCCAAACAAAACTCTTCAAATAGTGGACAGAAGGCGAAAATAATATTACCTCGAAAATTGGTCAGGAAAAAAGCCTCGGAGAAAAACTGTTGATATTGTGATGACCCGTTTTTGGAAAATTCCTTTCTCAAATGCACCATGTTACATAATTCTAATGTAACGATTGTCCCGGCGACTTAATTCGCTTTGTTTTTTGAAGTTCGATCAAATACCATTGCTATAGTTGATTCATTAAGACCTGTGCAAAGCTCCCTGTGATTATCCTTTCTAGAGATGATTGCAAAAATATGTATATTTATATGTGTATATACACGTAAACACAACAGATTATTACATAAGTCGATATCATCGAGTAATGTGTAAAATTACCTGAGTAGGGAATCGCCGCGGAATTTGTCCTGACAATGTCGCAAACATTTCTAGTATTTCTCTGTGGCGAAAGGAGCACTTTTTTGGCATTGCTGCCTTCGGCCTGTACATACGTACGTTCATAGTAGTAGAGAGGTTATGCAAACACTTGACGTAAGGCATGTAAGGGGGTGCATTCGAAAAACTTGCATAATTTTCCTTGACACTGTCCCAAGCTAGTTGTGCTGCAATACATGTAAAAGTATGTTGAAACAGTACATGCTCAGTATATCGCACAACGTTTTCCCAGCTTTCAGAATTAAATGTAGTCATTTGTTGAAAATGTCTACTGTATTCATTGAGTTTATAAAATTTGGCATGATTCCATTTAATTGTATTATAAGTATTTTTATACTTTTTTTTAAACTGAAATGTCGTTCAAGGTTTTTGTTTTGATGTGTGCACAATCTTCGTAATGGACGGGAAAAGTTATAAACGTTTTTTAGAAAAAAGCACAATGACCTTAAAGTACTTTAAAATAACAACTATTTGTATTGGAAGCATAGGTTAACATTATTGTGACTGAACAGTTATCACGGTTAATGGCTTCGAATATTGTATATAAACACCCTTTTTGTCAATGTTGTGGGTAATGAATTTCCGAACATTCAAGATACATTGAATAATTACACATCGAACTCGTATCAACCGATATGACTTTTTGGGAGTTTCATTAGCACTGATATTGAATTAGCAAGATTACATTTTCCTCTACATTTATATGTGATCTTGACCGAGACTAAACGCGATAATTGTCCAATCACAATAAACTTAACGTATGTTTTTCACAGTAGAATTTATTGTGATTGGTCAATTATCAAAAACATTACCTCAGTAACAAAATCAATTTTTTGTGTACGGGTTTGAGGACAAATTATTCTTCTACTTTGAGCGAGCCAAGGGTAACCAGCAAAAATTGTTTGATTGAATTGAACGGATGTATTATCGAGTATCATCCGAAGAATCTGTTATGTTATTTCCTCTAACAATTTTTAAGATTACGAATTGATGAAAAAGAGAAACAATTGAATACTGGCAAAATATTGAATATTGTTCCTAATATTTTTATGATGTCGAAAAAAATTGCAAAACTAGTAGATTCATTCCGCTTCTGAAACAGAGGATTTATTTCTATTCAAAGCAATACATACACATCAGAGGGCTGCAATGAGTATGATTGAGCAGGCTTGATAACACTTAGTGGAAATACAATCAAATTCAAACAGTCGTTCAGATGTAACGTGCTTATTCAAGTTGCTCATGCGAAACGAAAAAGTTGTGAGCGAACATGAACTGATCGAAGCTTTGTATTCGAAATCAAACAGCTCACATGAGTTATTTGTTTAAGAACTTATGTTGAGTTGTTCATATCGGGGCGATCATCTATGATGAGTCTGATCGGTTTGATTCATCCTAGTTAAGTGAGTGATTTGATTTGATTAAAATACAAATGTTCGAATCTGAGCGAAACCATGATTGCAATTTTACTAAAGTTTTCATAACTAAAAGCTGCTCCGTTAAAGAAATTGGTACAAATTATATTTAATAAATAGACAATTTATTAATTTTGTTTGGGTTTTTGGTATGTTAGTGACTTCTTTCTAAGAAAACAAAATTAATATTTTTAATAAAGAAACACATCAATGGCATTTAGTAAATAAAAATTGTTTAAATATTTTTTTTTTATTTTACAATATTGGTAAAGATTTTTCACACAAAACTTCGACCATATCGTTTTTCTACACAGTGAGTTATTTCTACTTGCAATAATTTCGGTCGCACTATCACAATATTCTTCCATTTCAAATATTATAAAAGTTGAAATAAACTGTCCAACTTAATTTAATGGTTGAATAAACAATGATGCTGTGCGAACTCGATTGAAAGAAAACAATTTAAAAAACAGTAAGTTCGTCCGGGCCGAACATTGAATACCCTCCATCATTTGGAACGAATTTGGAAATAAAATCCTGAAAAAAATTCTGTTAAAATTCTAAAAATACCGAATATAGCCGTTATATTTGTGTCTATACGACATGGGCATTGTTTGTCATAAGTCATTACCATATTCAAATTCAAAACTTGAAATAAACGGTGAATAATGAAGCTAAAATCATCAAAATATCGTAATCAAATATCAAAATTTCGTTGGGTATTGTACCTAAACTCGTCAAAACACCGAATATAAGGAGGTACTGGTATGTGGGGCCTATACGAAGACCTGGAACTGCATAGACAATTTTCTGTTACAGACTGTAGTTCCCATTACGAGCTCTAAATACGTAATTTGAAACAATTTTGGTGAATAATGCCGCTAAAATTATCAAAATACCGAATATGGGGAGGTACCGTTATATGGGGGCTATACGAAGACGTAGACCTGCACAGACAATTTTCTGCCTTAGGCTGTAGTATCCATTACGAACTTCAAATACTAAATTTGAAACAATTCCGGTTAATAATGTCGCTAAAATCATCAAATGCCGAATATAGGGAGGTACCGTTAAGTGGGGGCTATACGAAGACGTGGACCTGCATAGACAGGTTTCTGTCTTAGGCTGAACAGAACATATTATTGGCATTTTTTCAACATCAACTAAGAAATGAAGACATTTATCGAAAAAAGATCATTTATGAAATTTAAAAATGCTAAATAAAATAATTTATTGAAATTTTAAAAACTTTCAGGAAAAATAATTGTTATCAATGAAATGTATAATGTTCAATGGTGTATGTACATTCAAACGAAAGTACATGTTGTCTAATCTTTCATCTGAGGTACGCTTCTTGTCCAAGAGTTCGAATTTCCGCCAATTGCACGCTCACCGCACACAATACTGATTTTAAGTTCTTCATAGAACTAGATAATGAATCACACTCTTTTCAGAAGCTTTCCTTAAACATATTAATCTACAATGGGAGTACCTGCTGGCGATGTTGAAAAGGGCAAAAAAATTTTTGTCCAGCGTTGCGCCCAATGCCACACTGTGGAAGCTGGAGGAAAACATAAGGTGGGTCCAAATTTGCATGGTCTATTTGGTCGCAAGACCGGCCAGGCTGCTGGTTTCGCCTACACAGATGCCAACAAAGCCAAGGGCATTACATGGAACGAAGACACCTTGTTTGAGTATCTAGAAAACCCAAAGAAATATATCCCAGGCACAAAGATGATATTTGCCGGTCTAAAGAAACCCAATGAACGCGGAGATCTCATTGCTTATCTTAAATCTGCCACCAAGTAAACGTAGGCTGAAATTACTACAACTAACACTACCAACTTATCCACCTGTGACATCAATCATACCAGAATTCAATTTACCACAAGCACGATGTATTTAAGATCTTGGCTCCTATATTCGAAATGGACAAATCTTGTACGGCTTATATGTTCTTAGTGGAAATTTGTCATCTTGCAAACAAATACGCATGGATACAAGAAACCAAGTATTTGAATCCTACCACCATATTTAAATTTTAATATAATAGTAAATGTAAAAAAAACTAAGACGTCAATAAATTATACAAAATAAACTAACACTATAAAGTTTCAAGTACATTTTTATATTTTAAATCCTGCATTCATAATTCCTATCACTTGGGGGTATATCAAATGACAGTCAATAGACCATCCACCACCACCACCACTACAAAAACGAACACTTGCTGCCTGTTAAATAAGAACGTCTATATTTTCAATAAGTGTGTACAAAAGAATGAATACCTTTATTTTCAGTATGGCTTTACATCAGGGGTAGGCAGAGAAATTCAAAATTATTCTGTCATTGTATGTGTTTTGAAATAAAAAATATTGCAAGTGTCTCTCTATAAACAGAGGAAAATAATTTGTAAGTTTTAATTTTTCAAATTTAAATTTTCTGTTTTCAAAACAATTTTGTTGGTAAAAATAAATATTTAGATCAAACAAATGCGAGCTATATTTGCACATTTATTTCAATTATGCTACATTTTAAAATAAAAAAATGATATAAACGTCCTTCAAAAATATAGAAGTTGATACTTTCAGACATTTTATATAATTTTGATGAAATTTTTGTTTAATAATTTCGGACATAACACGCTAACCATCTAAGTTGACCCTTTAAAAAATAATACCGATTACCACCGGCTGACATACAGACATACACAAATAGTGGTAGAATTTTACGCTGATCAAAAACCCATATCCTGTGTTGGGTCCTAAAAGATTATTTCTATGAATTACAAACAGAATGACAAATATCACATCCTGTTATTTCTCCCAATATTGACTAAAACATACATATCATTTCATTGAATTAAGAAATATGAAAATGTCCAATAATTTGGAAGGACAATAAATTTGTCGATCAATATGAAATGAATTTTTATTCCTTATATGTGAATTCGTATACAAATGCTGTCAAATAGAAATCAATCAAAAAAGAGTAAAATTTCTCTTTATTGATTGATTTCTAGTTGTAATTTTTGTAGTTTCTCAAATATTTGTTAGTTTGTGGTTAGATATATAGACCAGAATCACTTTCTGAGTTGATTTTGTTTGCCCCAAGGACGAACCCTATTCAAATTGGAGATAATTGGTAAAAAAATAGATATAGCTCCTATATATCTTCGTCCGATTTGCATTTTATTGTCCACCAAACGTGTAATATCAGCCCGAATAGTATGGAAATTTGCACATACAACCAAATTTGGCCTGAGAATAAGTATGTCAAATTTGATCGAAATCGGTTCAGATATAGCTATAGCTCCCATATATATTTTTCATTCGATTTGTATTTTTTGTCCTCCGCAGCTGTAATATGCACTCTGTAACAACAATATTTGGGGAAATATATCAAATGTAGCTCAGAAATACATTTGCTAAATTTTATCGAGATTGGTTTAGATTTGGAAATAGCTCCCATATATAACTTAGACCAAACGTCTAATATTTGCCCAAATAGTATGGAATCGACCGAATTGAGTCTAGAAGCTAGTATGCCAAATTTGGTGAAGACCGGTTCAGATATAGCTATAGCTCCCATATATATTGTTCATTTTATTTGTTATATTTATTCCCCACAGCCATAATGTGCACTCCGTAACAACGATATCCAGGGAAATGTATCAAATATGTATCAAAGCTCAGAAATATCTTTGCCAAATTTTATCGAGATCGGTTCAGATTTGGATATAGCTCCCATATATATCCTTATCTGATTTCAAATTAATTTTGCACCAAATGGGCAATACAAGTCCGAATTTAAAAGATACAAATGCTTCGGCATATTTAGTCCTTTGAACTTTAAATTACAACTATAAACATAGCGTGTATGATTAAATTCTCCCATAAAATCTTTTAATTGTTATGTGGAGCTCTCTCATCCGAGGTACGCATTTTGTCCACGAGTTGAAATTACCACAGAAAACTGGAAACAAAAGAGGCAATATTTTCAAAATGTTTGTATCGGCAGAAAAAATGTTTAACAAGTGTCTCTCCAGCAGAATTTAAAAATAGAAAAATACAAAAATATGTTCAAAATATCAACATTTACACAAAAAGTTGAAAACGTGAATGAAAATTATAAAATTAATGATATAATAAATCTTTGGGAGAAAAATAATCATTTCTTCTATTCATATTAGTGAGAATTTAATGTATTTTAGCATAAATTCCCATTAAAATCAACAAACAAAATTTAAAACAAGTAAAAAAGCTGTAATACCCTCCACCATTTGGTACAAATTTGGCAATTTCCAAAAAAAAAAACCGTTAAAAATTCTGTTAAAATCTTAAAAATACCGAATGCTTATACGACGACATGGGCCTGCATAGGCAACTTTTGTCATAAATTATTACAATATTTAAATGCGAAACTTGAAGAAAAATCTGTTTATTATACCCTACAACACTATGTGTTGGGGGTATTATAAGTTTGATTGGGCCAAAAATTATGTAACACCACGAAATATTGATTTCCCACATAGGAAAGTATATATGGATCTTCCTATCTCGCCGAGCTGAGTCGATCTAGCTATGGATGTCCGTCCGTCCGTCTGTCCGTCTGTCCATGTTAATTTGTAATCACTCTACAGGTCGCAATTATGGTCCGATCTTCACGAAATTTAAAATGGAGGTGGGGCTAGGGTCAGAATAGGCATATTTTCATTTTGAATTAAACATTTGGTAATATTTCTACAGCTAACAAAACTAAGTAGTTAGGATATCAGGATATCATATACAGATCGCATTTATGGCCCGATCCTTACGAAATTTTGCATGGAGATAAGATGAGGGTCAGAATAGAAGCCTACTCTTTTTGGAGATGATCGCCATATATTTGAAATGGACCAAAAAACTGCAAAATTGTCAGGAGGTCGTAATTATCGCCCGATCCTCACGCACATTTGAATGGGGGTTACTGGACATTGCAAAGCCAAGCAGTTTTGGATGGCCATCCAAAAATATTTGTATTTGTAGACAAAATACGAAAATGTCCACTCCTGTGACTTTTTGGAGAATTCACAAACACAGGAAAGACGCACTTCTGACTATTTCGTTAACGCTGATTTCGTTGAAGATTATAGTCAATTGTCTGTATCTCATATAGATGCGTTTCAGTCAAAAACTAATAATAAATGTTAATCTTTTGCCACTTCTGAGAGATTATAGGTCTTTGGGAAATATTGGTTCCAGATTTAGGAAGACCATTTACGTGCAACATCTACCAATAAATCGGAAATGAGCAAATTAGTTTAAGTTGCTATTATTCGAAAATTAGAGAACGAAACCTGATGGTTTTCTTTTATTATTTGTCACAATATCTTGTGAAATTCTGTCGAGTATTTCGCCTAATAAACTGTATGGTTTATTATAGTGTTGTAGGGTATTCAACGGTCGGCCCCGCTCGACTGTAGCCTTTGCTTACTTGTAATGTAGCTAAAATCGTCAAAATACCGAATATGGGGTTACCGTTATATGGGGGCTATACGAAGACGTGGACCTGCACAGACAATTTTCTGGCATGGGCTGAAGTATCCATTACGAACTTCACATGCGAAATTTGAAACAATCCCTGTAAATAATGTCGCTAAAATCATTAAAATACCGAATATCGGGGGTACCGTTATATGGGGGCTATATGAAGACGTGGACCTACATGGCCCATTTTTTGACTTTGGATGAAGTATCCATTACGAACTTCAAATACCAAATTTGAAACGATTCCGGTAAACAATGTCGCTAAAATCATCAAAATACCGAATATCGGGGGGTACTGTTATATGGGGGCTATATGAAGACGTGGACCTGCACAGATAATTTTCTGTCTTAGGCTGTAGTATCCATTACGAACTTCAAATACCAAATTTGAAATAATTCTGGTGAATAATGTCGCTAAAATCATCAAAATACCGAATATCGGGAGGTACCGTTATATGGGGGCTATATGATAACTTGGACCTACATGGCCCATTTACGAACTTAACCTGCCTACTGGGAAAATATACATGTGTGCAAAATTTTAGCCTTCTATCTCAATTTGTTCGAAAGATAGCGTGATTACAACAGACAGACAGACAGACGGACATGGCTAAATCGTCTTAGAATTTTACGCTGATCAAGAATATATATACTTTGTTGGGTCTGACATGAATATTTCGAGGAGTTACAAACGGAATGACAAAATTAATATACCCTCCATAGTATGGTGCAGGGTATAAAAAAAGGAATTATTTTACTATGAATTACGAATCGTGCTGTATGAACGGGTTAATTCGTGTACCTAATTCTGAGAGCGAACAACGTTGTTCGGTTTCCAATGGAAACATGCTATTATTGGTTTACAATTGTGTTGGGGAACACACAGATATCCCATGGGAAGAATAATTCAGGTAAAGGCAAGTGTTGTTGTACAACAATCATAACAACAACCACATACAAATTTGTCAGAGTTATGTGTCCAAAAATGTAAACAAAATAATTAATTTTCAGTAATTTATTTTAATTACAAAAATATACATTTTTGGAATATGGAATATTGAAATATTATATCTTAAATATATATCTTAAAATATTTATTTTTAATGTTTTCACATCATTCCCCTGAATGTATAGTTTAGTTGTTGGTCCTAATCTCTCAACACTTCAAGCAATCGCTAGAAAATCTCGAAAAATGCAATATAACTTTCAAGTTGAAAGCAAACCGCAAACATTCATAAAGTATTCTAAATTTTGCAATTTTAGGAAATATGAAATATACGAATATATTATCTAACGTGGTGTCGCTGTTCCTTAACCACAAAAAAAGTATCCGGACCATCGCCTTTGGCGTTTTGTTAAGTACAACGGCGATTTGTTCTATTATTAGACTTAAAACATTTCTACATTGCCCTGCAGAGAAATTTTATATCAAAAAGGGTATACCTATTGTATATCAAGAAATAGAATTAAATCAAAAAAACGATTGAAACTACTATTACTATTGAGTCAAATCATGGTAGAAGAATATAGGTAGATGCATCAACGCTTGGGAACATTGATATGTCAAAAATTTTAAAATGTTTTATGAAAAATAAGTAATTTTTCAAATGTTTTCCTATACGACGCCATTCGGAGTTTGTTATAACACGCATTTTTGAACAATTTTTACAAATTTCGATAATTTTTCATTCAACATTTTCAATTCCAAAATCGGTTTGACAGTTCATTGTCCCAGCAGCTGTGTCGATGCGACTACCTGTATTCTTATATATTCTTCTACCATGAGTCAAATCAACTGTGACTTGCTGTTACCTGTAATAATTATACCATGGGGATGCTATTTGCCTAGCGCTGCTTTACATTAAGTGCAAAACGGCAAAGGTAACTTTGATTATAAAAATGCATTAAATGTTTTAAGACCGATGTAGTTGTTTTGATTATATGGAGGGCTCACTGCTATACCGAACCAAGTCATGAAAAATAAAAAATGCCGAAATTAGTGCCAATGTCCCCGTATATGGAAACTCTGTTTACTCTGTAAACCACAATGTCAAAAAGTGTTTCTTTCCAAAGATAACGGTAAAAAACCTAAGTCAACGACTGTCATTTTCGACTTTTTTCAAATCAAAAATGAACCAAGTCAGCGTGTTTCACTTTGAATCAGTACTATTAGTGTTTAGTTTACAGCAATATTAAAAAAAACATCAGTGTTTTCTATAAATGGATAGTAATTATAGCAGTACTAGTGATTTTTCCTGTTATGAAAATGAGGAATATTTGCCAGCCCCAAAAATGATGAAGACGGAAATAACGAATTTTTTATGTGTAAATATTTGTTGAAACCATGGTAAAATTAAGAAGGTAAAGTAATTTCAAATAAGCATATCCATCTCTGCATTTTGTGTAATTTACTCTGTCAAATTCCCTGCATAGATAGCAGGTTCTTATCTCTGATTTGTATGTACAATGGATTTATAAGTATACATTTTGACAACGAGATGTTGTCAAATGCATAACTTTGAAAAAAAAAAACAAGTAAAAAAGCTGTAAGTTCGGGCCGAACTTTGAATACCCTCCACCATTTGGTACAAATTTGGCAATTATCAAAAAATTAAAATCCATTAAAAATTCAGTTAAAATCTTAAAAATACCGAATGTAGCCGCATATTAGGGTCTATACGAAGACGTGGACCTGCACATAATATTCATTATGAACTTCAAATACTAAATTTGAAATAGTTCCGATAAGTAACATCACTAAAAACACCGAATATCGAAGGTACCGTTATATGGAGGCTATACGAGGACGTGACCCCGTTTGAATACCAAAAGTCCTGCAGACATAATACACATTTGAGTAAATTTTTATCAACTTACTTCATTTCGTTCGGAAGCTAGAGTGATTTCCACAGACGGACAGACGGATTGATATTGTTAAATCGACATAGAATGTTATACTGATTAAGAATATTTCGAGGTGATACAAACAGAATGACAAACTTACTCTCCATACTTTAGTGGAGGGTATAAACATGTAAACATATAATTGCATGACTTTACATTCTTATTTCTACCATAGTATAAACATTAAATTTTAACATTAATTTATTTTTTTTTTTTTAAATTAATTTTGGTTAATTCTGTTTTTTATCGGGCTTTTTTGGTCGGATTATTTTAAAATTAAAATAAGATTTTATTTCATTTTTTGCTTTTTTCCAACATTTTCAAGAGCTTATTTATTTGAAATTCTGGTAACAAAATGAAGAAAAAATTATATTATTTTTATTTTCCTAAAAATCACAATGGTTCTCAATTACAACAGAAGCACTCGCAGCTGCCAGCCGCTAAACCAAGACATGACTCAAAATAAAACTCCGAAACTAGTGGGAAATTAATCGCTAAAGTCAACTATATTTAGTCATATAACGAACACTTTATTTTATTTTTTGACTTGGTTCTCTTTAGCTGTGAAACCTTCAAGTTTTATTCAGAGTAATAATGAACCAGAGTAGATTTTTTTGTTTTTGAAGATTTTTTTAGTAATATATTTAAATAATTTTTATTTTAAATTGATATCATTAGTTAATTTTGAATATAGACTTTTACATTTTCTTTTGGTAGACTAAAATATTCCTTCCAGAAATTAATAGCAGTGCATTTACTTTACCTCTAAATATCTTCGAATTATGTTTTTATGACTTAGTTCGGTATAGCTGTGAGCCCTTCATATGTAATGTATCATGGTACAACAAGGAGGTAGAACAGCTTCGTAAAACTACGGAAATACAGCCCGCTTCCTGTCAAATTTGTATGCAACATATTGTTCTCATGTATTCAATATTTTTCCTCATATTTAAAATCAGTTAAACAGCAGGAAAAATAAATGAAATGCCTGGATTTTCTTTCAAAAATATTTTCAAAGCAGTTCTATCTTTCAATTCCATGGCAAAACTGGCGAATAGATTTAATGCGCGTTTCGCAATTCACACGCCTTCCAAACATTGATTTTGATAATATTTTGTTTTTATCTTTCAAAACAATAAATACATGTACAAAATTGGCAGAAGTCGGGCACACTTAGAAAAAGATTGTAATTTGCTGGTAGCTCTACCTTAGCTTCTTACATGGTAGAATCAAGGAGGGGAAGTCATGCAATCATATGTTTACAAATTTTTCAAAAATTATTCATTTGACAACATCTCGTTGCCACAATTCGTATTTATAAATCCATTGTACATACACATATCAGAGATGGGAACCTGATTTTATGTAGTGAAATGTGACAAGGTAAATTACAGAAAATGCAGAGTTGGGAATGCTTTTTTTAAAATACTTTACCTTCTTAATTCTACCATGGCTTTTTAATGTACCATGATAATGTGTATTCATGACATACACATACTCTTACATATATTAACATAAACAATATCTTTCTTTTACACACCAATAAGTCTTATATTCCATGATATGTTATATTTCTACGGAACTACCTTTGGGTGTCGTTTTTTTCTGCAATAAAGCTAGATTGGGATCAGAATTACTCTCGGACGATTTCAACAACATTTTCTTAACTGTCTGCCCAGACAATTCTGCTAAAGCATTTAACCATGGTGAAAACGGACTCGAGGTAATTTGCTCAATTCAGCATTCCCGATAAAAATGTTTAAATTCCTTCCTAAAAGACAGACAGAAAGTGTCCGCTAATGCCGTTCGCGTACCCACACAGGCTTTGTAATTTATTTACATAACGCCACAGAAAATAATTGAATTACTAGATGTTTTTATAATATTATTTTTCTTCAAATAAAACGAAATAGCGGGGTTTTCACAAATTAGGTGTGTCTATATATTTAACTAAGCAAAATAATGAGCTAAATAAAACTATATTAACACATATAGCTCTTACAAAATAGTGCTTTAAAGAAAAATTAAAGCGAAAGCAAAGCTGTAAGAAAAACTGTAATACAAAAAAAAACAGGAAATAAACACTGCTTAAAATATGAAAAAATAATACCAATACATAAAGACTTTAAAAACTCAAAGGAACGCGAAGACAAAAGCAACATCAACAACGACTGGAGGCCACACCGGGAGTCCACTCAACACCGTTCAATCCACCGAGGGAGGCGCAGTGTTTATGCATGACCAGACTGGCATGCATGGGTATTATTCTCGATCCCAATAGACAATCTTACAACATACTCGGACAGACCGACGGACGACAAGCCAATTAATTAGATTCCGCATATGAAAAGAAAAGAAAGAGAGATTATTAGGAAAGGCTAAACAAAAGGATTTAGAGTTAGTTTGACTTACCGTATTTGCGGAATAGGTACAGAACTCCGAATCGAGCTCAATTCAGGGTTAGGCTACCCTAGCATCTCTACTGTTGCCCTTATCGCCGACAAATTTAGTGTTGGTTATCCTTTTTGTTCGCCCTTTTTACCTAAAAAAAAAAGAAAGAAAAATTAAATTAAAAAAAAAAACAAGGAAGCAAAAAAATAAAATAATAATAAGCGTGAATATAATTATAGTGCAACTACTTTAAACGTACGAAGACATACACATTTATTTGGGAAAAGGTTGATACCCGATGTACGCCACTTCCACAGCCTCCTCTAACTCTAAAGGAGAGGAAAGAATGTTCCTGGTGCCATCGAGCCCTGAAAAGAAATAAGAAATATTTTATTGTTTTTTTAAGAGCACAATTTATATATTTATCATGAATTCAATTTAAAGAGGATGAACTATAGCGTTTTTTTTTTTTTTTTTTTTTGAATACTTTAAAATTAATAAATTTTATAACGATATTTAGAAATTCTTGATTTTCAATATGGAAATACACTAGACACAAGGTAAGAAAACGTAGGTCCTAAACAGGTAGGGCGAAGTATGGGGTATTCCAGGAAATAGAATAGGAGAACAGGGATACCATGGTGGGGTGGGAATTTCTCCAGGCACGGTGCATTACAAAACCGTGCCAAATTAACCGGTTATTCAAACCTATTATAAAAGCCATATGATTCGTTGTCATTTTTTGTCATCCCTCTAGCAATAATTTTTAGTTTTTTGTCCACTCTTCCAAGGTCTAGCACATTGACAAGAACTGCGGCCCCATAGACTGAGCTGTCGCCGGTGCAAAAATTTGTCAGCTAGCCAGCCGTCAGTGTGGTAGATCTGCCCCCAAATGATAGAGGTCCCCAGGACAGGACAGGACAGAACTTGTAAAATTAGTATTGGTTCCTTTGTTTTAATTCTCCTTATGGGGGACAAATGAGGGATTCTTGGCAAGACCTTAGCTGTGTCTACAGCATTTGTGTATTTTTGTATAAACATTTGGATTACATTATTGGGTCTCCACAGTGTCAGCAGCATGGAGTTAATTCAAAAAACCCCTTTTCTTTCATATTTTCAATTTTTTTGGAATGTAAATAATAAATGTTTTGACAAAGAAAGCAAGTATTATTGACATTTGTGGAAGTTGTAAAGCGAATTCGAATTATATTGACAGAAAATGTAGTTATCAGCGGGTTTTGCTTGTCGACCTTATAATTGGGCCATGTAAAATAGTAATTCTCAAGGTGCAATTGACAATCATATGGTTTTTACCTTTTTTCATTTTTGTTTGTGAAAAAACTTTTCAAATTCAATTAAATATTTTTCCAACTTTTTGTTTCATTAAAATTTCTAATTTCCAATGTTGTTTTTTGTAATAGATACTTATTTTGGTTTTTGAAGGCTGCTTTGGAGTTTGTGGTAGCTATTGAAACTGATGCTTAAGAAAAGGAATTTATAGAGTTAAGTTTATGGCGGTAATAGTATCTAAGTTAAAATCGGACAAGAGGCTATTTATACGCATTGATGATGTCAAAAGGTAATGGCTGAGTATTGCTTCTGCCGATGACGCTAGTCGGAACTTGAGCACTTTTTGCCTGATGTCGCTGCTGTTGTGTTCACTGTCGAGTCTGAAAACTAACAACCTTGGCGTGCCAAATATTCCTTTTTTATAGTCTCCAACATCCTTTAGCGATTATATTATTAAGTTTATCATTCGATTTTAACTCCTCGAACTTAACGTCCGGATGCTGATTTCACAATAAAACCCGAAAATGTTTATTAATCTCGACATGTGTCCACTTCCCTTTGTGGGGAAATTACCAGAAAGAAGACAACATTTCACATATTCATTGAAGGCGTAAAGTTGGTAGAAAATATTGGACGCTCGAAGTTTGAAGAATATCGGACATTGATTTCATTTGAGGGAAAGGTACGCTGCCGAGAGTGCCAATATTGTCCATAGTCGCACCTGACCTGTGTTGTTTATACATTAAAATGTGGAAAGTTTGAAAAATATATATTTATTTTTAAAAATTTGGATTTGATTTTTTTGGAGGGAGATAGCCACCTCCCAACTTGATCTTTGTTTGACAAAAAACAGGGCAAAATTGAGAAGGTAAAGTAATTTAAAATAAGACTCTACATCTCTGCATTATCTGTAATTTACCTTGTCACATTTCAGTGAATAAAAAACACGTTCCCATCTCTGATTTCTGTGTATAGCTGATGCACACGAGAGCTATCGTGTGCATCAGCCGGACGGGTATTTCTAGATCGACTCCAAATCTGATACGGATTTCTTCGAAAGGGATGTAAAATATAAAACCATCCAGATTATGTAGACCAGAGGGCTGCAACGAGTATGCAAAAATTCAAGCATACTCGGTTTCTTACATGATTTTTGTTGATGCAGTCGTTTAGTTTGATCTGAATGAAATGACCGTTTTCGCTTCTGATCGAATCGAACGCTCAGTTTGAATCACTTCACTCACAATCAAACATGAGCGTTCGAGACGGTTTGATGTGATCAGCAGCATGAGTTGATCTTACACATGAATGTAAATGAGCAATCACAACCGTGATTGTCTTCTTTGAATCGAGTTCGCTCTGCGTCATTGTTCATTCAACCATTTAATCAAGTTGGGACAGTTTATTTTGACTTTTTTTGATATTTGAAATGGAAGAATATTGTGATAGTGCGACCGAAATTGTTGCAAGTAGAAACTACACAGGTGTAGGTAAACGAAAAGGTCGAAGTTGGTGAAAAATCATGACCAATATTCTAAAAAAAAAATATTTAAACATTTTTAGTTTTCTAAATACCAATTATGTGTTTCTTTATTAAAAAATTTAATTTTTTTTTTTTTTTGCAAATAAGTTACTGAAGTCTAGCATACTCAAAAACCCAAATAAAATGAAAAATTGTATGCTTATTAAATATAATTTGTATCAATTTCTTTAATGGGGACATCTTTTAGTTATGAAATCCTTAGTAAAATTACAATCATGATTTCGCTCAAATTCGAACATTTGTGTTTTAATCAAATCAAATCACTCACTTAACTAGGATAAATAAAACCGATCAGACTCATCATAAATGATCGACCCGTTATGAACAATTCAACATAAGTTCGTAAACAAATAACTCATGTGAGCTGTTTGATTGCGATCACAAAACTTCGATCAATACATGCTTGATCACAACTTTTTCGTTTGGCTTGAGTAACTCGAATGAACATGTTGCATCTGACCGACTGATTGAGTTTGATTGTATTTCCACTGTGTGTGATCAAGCCTACTCAATCATACTCATTGCAGCCCTCTGATGTAGACATTTTTAATGCGCTTGAACGCGCGGGAATTTGCGAGTTTAAATTTCAACAGAATTTAAATTTTTTATTCAAAACTATACATGCACTTACAAGTTGTAACATTACAAGACTACCAAAAGAAACAATTGTATTCATGGCTTTTTTATATATATATATATATATATTATGTTTGTCATTCCGTTCGTAACACCTCGAAATATACATTGTAGACCCTACAAAATATATATACAATTGATCAGCGTATAATTCCAAGTCGATTCAGCGTTGTCCGTCTCTCTGTAGTAATCTTTCTAACGAATTGAAATAGAAGGATAAATTTTTGCACACGTGTTTATTTTGCCAGTAGGCAGTTTAAGTTCGTAAATGGGCCACGTCGGTCCACGTTTTCGTATAGCCCCCATATAACGGCAAACGTTAGATACGGCACGGCAACTTACATCCGAAGTACATTATACTAGACTTGTTTGTGTACATCTGGCATAGAAATGTGTGGGGCTTAGTGCGAGCGGTACGTAATTCGTATCGACTTTTATATACTTCTGCAGCTACTTCACATTTAAGTTTGCGAACATATTGAAAATTGCAGGATGCTAATTTGCATATTTCATTGAATAATATTCTCCTCAAAACATTAATATTAAAATGATAGATCAATGCATTTTATTAACCTTTTTCTAATTTATTAATATATGTATGTAATATGACAAGTTTTAAATAACATAGTTTTAATATATATATATTTTTTTAATTATGAATGTATGCAAGAATAATATTGAATACCAGATAAAATAACATTGACGTCTCTTCCATTTTTAAAACATGTGGCCAAAGCGTAGGAAAAAAACTCTTTTAGGAAACTGCGTTCTAGCGTTACTAGAATAAATTCATATACATTAAAAACTGTATGATTTGAATAACTTCTGTACGGGGGACGATAGAAACGAAGATGATCCATATCTATATTTCTGTTGACAACATGCATTCTACTTTTTTTAGTGTTTTACCGCTGTTGATTGTAAACTGGAATGTTTTGTTGCATATTTGTCTGATAAGGTTGCGAAGTAACTGTCATATTTGCCATTTGGTGCTGCAGCTGGCCAAATTGGTCGTCTAGTGGAGGTGGCAAGTGCGAAGCCTGTTGTTGAGGACCTACAAATGTAGATTGAGGTGGACCATTTGTTGGCAGATTTTGGTGGACATATATAGGGGTAGGGTCTGACAGAAGCTGAGAGGAAGAACTATTTACATATGACTGTGGTGTTTGTTGAAGAGAACTTTGCTGCGGAGAACTGAAGTATGATTGCGGATGATTCTGAGTGGGATGTGTTAGTGGCGCCTGTTGGTTTGTCGGCATGGTATTTGTTGGAACCGAAGGAGATTGAGTTTGTATGGCATAATGTTGTGGAACCTGATACGTTTGGAGCTGCTGTGTATCAACTGAAACAGGTATATTTGCAGAAGATCCTTGTATTTGGCCATTGGATGCCATATAAATCTGCTGCTGGGAATGATTTTGTGGTAAAGATAAGGGCTGTTGGGAAATTATCTGCGAATTCGATTGTCCATTAAGACCTTGATGTTGAGATGATTGTGAGTTCGATTGGCTGCTTTGGTACGGTTGCATCGATATATTCATTGATTGGTAATTAGCAGTTGTTGGAAAAGCCACTGATGGCAGACTACCCTGTAAACTGTGCGGTCCACTATTAAACCCTCCAATAAATCCTGCATTGGATCCGTATAACATGTTGTAGCCATGTTGGGGCATATTATGGTAATTCGGCATGCCAGGAACACTAGACACGTTATTCACGCCGTAAGGAGATCCCATTAAATTTCTATCATCTCTCATTAAAGAATGGTACAAATTGATAGCGTCCACCAAATCGCTAGATAGTTGCGACAGTTGGGCGTGCTTTCGGTCGACTCTTTCAAGCTCTGTATCAATTAACGGACCCATTTGATGTACTTCTTGTTCCAATCGTAACATTTCTTCTGTATCTTGCGAAGGGTCTTCAGGGTTGGCTTCATTAATCAAATGCAACAGACGGTCAATTTTCTTTTCGTCTATCTCAATCTTCTGCGATGCAGCAGCTGCCGCTGCGGCTTCAGTCTTGTGCTGCAGTTCCTTAGTGTCTTCTTCAAATTGTGAACTTTTTTTCATTTTGTGTTGCTGATTAATCTCCAATTGTTGAGGATCCACTGATAAATCTGCGGTGACGAAATTCGAAGGAAATAAACCTTCACCGCGTTGATTAAACCCTTTCCACCAATTAGGATCCGAATCATCGAGTACGTGTATAATATCTCCTGCAGCAAATGTCAATTCATTTTCCTCAGCGGCTTCAAAATCGTATAGTGCACGAACTTGGCGAGTTTCCACTGCATTACTTACATGTGATGTAGCATTATTGGAAACCGATGGGTATAATGATGGCTAAAAATATATTAAAAGTCGCAATTAATTAACTTGTCAAATGATCTATATGGAAGGATGTTTAAGAACTCAACAATTACAATATTAGATGTAACAAATATATGTTTGATGGGAAATATCGTCCATAATTCTTGAGAATTCTTTTAACATTACCAACAAATTGGGAGTCCTATGAATTTAGACTAGAGTAAAAACTAATTCTGTTATCCATGGGGGACACAATTTCGAAATTCTCAACATGAATAACAAATCTGTTGGGTTTTCTGTTGTCCATTTGCAATGGGAGTTGTGACGGAAGGTAGGAAGCAACTTATAGAAAATTACCGAATTCTAGGATATTCTGCACTCAGCACTGACGGCGTAAATGTGTCAATTGAGAAACGTATATGTGAAATTACTTACATAACTGGATGAACTGCCACCGGATGAAGAACCAATGTTTTTCGGGCTATTTTTAACGTCTTTTAAAGACAATTCTATAGCTTTGGCCAAGTCGTCTTCCTCTTGTTGTCGAGTTGCATTTGGATCTTTAGCTGTGACCATTTTTGCAGTAGATTGTGTTGGTTTGTCACTCGAACCACTGAAATCATAATTTTCTTGACGTAGTTTAGTGTATAAAGATGGGATAAGATTTAGTTCAGGATCGCTTTTGAAGTCGCCCTCCGCCCATCCTTTCAATACATGGCACATTCTCTGCACAAGAAACATTATACAATATATATTATGGATAATGAAACATATTTCCAACTTACCGCAGCTACTTTCGGTTGCACTTTTCCTAATAACCTTAGAAATTCGTTCTGAAACTCGCGAGACGCTATTTCCAAATGAAATGGTTTGCCACAATTGTTTACACATGCATCCAGTAATGTAATGGCTTGCATAACGACATGCGGGTCGTTGTGGCCCATCCTTTTCATAATGGCCTTTAAACACTCTTTGGCATTGCGACTATTCGAAGACGTCTTGTCACACACATCAAGTATTAATGCCCAATTTTCATTGGTGTTTGATTCGCTTGTGGCCTTTTCTAAAACAGGACAAAATAAAAAAGGGGTTATAAATAATAAAAAGTTGAACATCATCGCGAAATTTTATCTTTATTTATTTGCGCATTCGTAATTTATTATATTTTCCAGGCTTTTGAAGAAATTTTGTGCGTGGTCAGGTCAGCAAGTATTTTGTCGTCTATTGCATTTGACGAAGCAAACTAGATGCGCAACCAAAATCCAATTAATTCCTCGGCTTTCTGCGTTTATCCCCCACTTTATCCTCCACTTACCAACATCCGCATCAAATCCGGAGGATTGTCCAAATATTCCCATTTTCCTTTGTTCGGTTTTCGGAGCGACGTTTAATATGTTGTGATAAATATACTGACTTCTAAACAAATGATCCTAATTTTCCTTAGCGTAATTATGAATTTTTGCAAGTATTTCCCGAATGTAATAAGTAAAGTCTTATACACTGCTTCCTCGTTCAGATTCTTTTTTTCGCAAATTGCAATAATGACTAACAAAAGAAATACACACACAGGTATATACTAACTTTCAGTCATTGGACCTAGAGCTGGCAAACAACCGATGGCAGTATCGATAGCATCGATATTTTATTTTGGGTTTTTCTTTCGATATTATACGACAAAATGCCAGTAATTCATGCGAGCGTGTATTTTTGAAATTAAAAAATATATTTTCAAAAATTTTTTCTCTATATATCTAGGAGCCTGATCCACACCTCTTGTAATAATTGATGCAAATTGTTACTGTTTGCAGACGTTCTGTAAAAGAGATCGATTAGAGAGAGAAATTTTGACAGTTCCTTTACTAAGAGTTTGGAAATTCTTGTTGTACAAAATTTCTTCTTGCAACTCTTCATCTTGTTCCGCTAATTTTTTACCCTGTCCTAGTACCATGAAAGAATCTCCTAGTTTTGCAATTTCTTTCGATATCATAGAGGGAAAATCGGTGGTAGCTCTACCTTACCTTTCTATTGTACCATGTGTGTACGTAAACAAACATCAGCTGAGAGGAACAAACATGTGTATTTCGGTGTGTATGTCAGAATTTTAGATATGACATCAAATTCTTTCTTTCACACACTGACATGTTTTTTATTTCCTTTGATTATATTGTGTTATTATATTGTTGTACCTTGTTTACCTTTGTGGGAAAAGAAGGTAAATTTTAATTTTTATACAATGCTCAAAGTAATGAATAAAATACTGAAAAAATACGGCGGAGGAAACCCTTCTTTTGCATTTTCTGTAATTTACCTTGTCTAATTTCACTGTATAGAATACAGGTTGCCATCTCTGATTTCTGCATTTACAATGGATTTGTAAACATAAATTTTGACAATGAGATGTTGTCAAATATATAATTCGAAAAAAAATTTAAACATATGATTGCATGACTTTATCTTCTATTCTACCATGGTAGTTTCTAACCGCAAAAAATGTGGTTATACACACGTTCCTTATATATTTTCTTTTACGTACCATAAAACGTGTTAAAAAGGTTTCATAATAGACCACTTATTTATATATAAAGTAATTTCAAATAAGCATACCCATCTCAGCATTTTCTGTAATTTACCTTGTCAAATTTCACTGCATAGAAAAAAGATTCCCATCTCTGTAATTTCTAATAAACATACCCATCTTTGCATTTTCTGTAATTTACTTTGTCAAATTTCACTGCATAGAAAAAAGATTCCCATCTCTGGCTTGGGTATGTACAAAGAATTCATAAATATACATTTTGACAAAGAGATGAAAATTATTGTAGTAAAAACTTTTTGCAGTTCTGGAACAGGCCAATTGTAAACATATGATATGATATATGACCTTACCTTCTTAATTCTACCATGATACCATTGGTCTGTTTCAGAACTGCAATAATGTAAAAGTTTTTACAAAGATTACCGATTTTCCCTTTAGGATATCAAAGAAAATTGCAAAAATTTCAGATTCTTGCAGGTTCTGGAACAGATCACATGGTAGAAGAATAAATGTAGCCGCATCGACACAGCTGCTGGGACAACGAACTGCCAAACCAATTTTGAATGGAAATTTATTCAAATTCATTAAAACTGTTGTAAAATGCATATCACACAAACTCTGATTGCATTATATTAGGAAACATAAAAAATCTACTTATTTTTGAAGAACAATTTTAAAAAAATTTGACATATCAATGTTCCCTATGTTCTTCTACTATTCATGATGCATTTCCATGGGCTACATAAAAGCAACAAATATATGATATCTTCCAGAATTGCAAGGGTTTCAAAATGTTTACTACGATAACCGATATCGAAAATCAAGTAGATTATTGCAGGTTCTGGAACAGAAAAATAAACAAAATAGACATGGTTTGCATTGTAGTAACCATGGTAGAACCATGGTACAATAAAAAGGTAACGTAGAGCTACCAGCCGATAATAATTTTTTCTAAGTGTGCCCGATTTCTGCCAATTTTGTGTACGTATTGTTCCAAATATTTTCAACATTAATGATTGGAAGACACGTACAATGCGGCTCACGCATTAAAGCTATTAACCAGTTTAGCCATGAAATTGAAAGATTGAACAGTTTGGATCATATTTTTGAGAGAAAATCCAGACATTTCATTCATTTTTCGCTCTATATAACTCATTTTACAAATGAGGGAAAATATAAAAAAATTTAAAACAACTTGTTGTATATAATTTGAACGAGTCTGACATGATGCGGGCATAGCCTTAGGGTTATATTTCTGTAGTTTTACGAAGCTGTTCTACCTTCTTATTGTACCATTGGTAGAACTAAGAAAGAAAAGTCATGCAATAATTTGCTTACATTTTTTAAATGATTTCTTTGACAATATCTCAATGTCAACATGTTTATTCATAGCTCCATTGAATATACACAAATCAAAAATGGGAAACCTGACGAGATAAATTACAGAAAATGCAGAGCTGGGAATGCTTATTTGAAATGAGGTTACCGGCCAATATCATATGCATAGCTGTTTTGTTAATCTGACTATTATTATGTTAATATTAACCCTGAATATTTTATTGTGATCAATAACATATAAACTTAACAATGACCTTAAGCTCATTATTTAAAAAAGTAAACTTTTTTACCCTCACTCTCAGACCAAATTTCGGTAATGTGCTACAGATACCACTCAATTACTTTTATAATTTTATGGAAAATGGATGTAAGTGGAAAACCATTGGGGCAACACTTTGGACAAATCCAGATTATTTTTTTTAGATAGCATTTTTCTATTGACCTTGGAAGTCGAAGCTCAAAGGCGGTTTTCAGCATATTGCTTATCTATTTTTTTTTACTATATTTTATGCAAGACACTTATCTTTACATTCGCAGCCACAGTCCAATCAAAACTATGTGATATGGAATTCATCGCAGTAGAGAAAGATTTGTGTTAGTGACTACCATCCGTGCTGTGTTGTTTTCACAGTCATAGTACAGTGAAAGCATGTTAACATTAAGAAGTTTAAGTCATTTCAAATAAGCATTCCCATCTCGGCTTTTTTTGTAATTTGCCTTGTCACATTTTACGACATAAAAACAGGTTCCCATCTCTGATTTGTGTATGTACAATGGATTTATAAATACACCTAAGTCTGTTTTTACACGGTCTTTTTGTACACGGTTTTGATATAACACGGTTTGAAAATTGAATACTTTTAATTTATTTACACGATTTTATTCCATTTAGCACGATTTGAAATTTTATGTACTTAAATTTTTTTGTCAAATTTAATTTTTGCGAAGTATGTTCATATCACAAAAAAGTATTTATGAAAGAAAAAAGTCTGAAACCATCCATAGTATCGATAGTTTGCGAACACTAGCTTAAAGATTTAAGTGAATTCCCCTTTAGCGTGTGCAAACAATTTTTACTGGTCAAAGCAAATGTGAATAGCACTATGTGCATACAATAAAATTTACTGGTCAGAGCAATTGAAAAGTGTTAATATTTTGTGAACTGTTAATGCAATAAGACGTGTTTGGTAAAGAAAAAAAATAAAAATTCTTGTTTTTCACTAATTTTAATAGGTTTTAGAGATTAGGAACAAATCACCGATTTTTGTATAAGATCAATGTCTTTTTTACACGGCTTCTTCTGGAACCAATCTACCGTGTAAAAACAGACTTAGGTGTACACATTTTGACAATGGGATGTTGTCAAATTAATAATTTTTGAATATATTGTAAAAATATGATTGCATGACTTTACCCCTTGATTCTACCATGAGGGAAAGTTTTCTGATTTTGAAATGTTGGCAGCACAAAATTTCGATCATAGTGCAGTAATGAATCAAATGCATTGTTTGTTTACACCTTTTTGGACATTGTGGCCACAAGCTAAGTTTAAATAAAAAAACTGTTTGAGCTATGTTGTTTAAAATATTTTATTTAGGAAATGAAATTAGATTCATGTTAGTGAAAAAAGTAAAGTACATATAAAGTGCTTGAGTGTTGTGGCTTTTTTATTGCGGTACAGTTTTTGAGCTACC
This sequence comes from Musca domestica, assembly GCF_030504385.1. Lineage (NCBI taxonomy): Eukaryota > Metazoa > Arthropoda > Insecta > Diptera > Muscidae > Musca > Musca domestica. The sequence goes on from NW_026712358.1 coordinate 185,224, forward strand.
AGTCGCAAATTTTTAGAGAAATTTTATGGGAGTAGAATGGAAAAATTGCAAAATAAACTAGATAACGAAATACAGTGGTATAAATTTTGAAGCTCGGGCTACGCTTGTCTTGCTGTTGAGCACTATAAAGATGCATTATCCATGTTTCTAGTCAAAAATTCTTGCCGTTTCTGAACCCAATTGATGGCATGAAAATCCTTGATCAGATGCCAATTAGGAGAGGCCACCTCCGACGAAAGCCAGTTAAAATCGGCAATATCCGTATAATTGTTGACTTCTTTATTGATTTTGGCATGATTATAATCTTCATCAATGCCCGTGTAGTCATAGTTGTAGGGTGCCACTCCTATTTTACTGCAATCCTCAATAATGGCACGACAGGTGACGTGCAGATATATTTGACACTGTTCAGAGGAGTGTAGTCGCATTTGTTGGCATGCAGCACTTAGTGTGCTGTTTGTACAAAAATCTGCAAACAACGAACGGGCTATAGGCCCACAAAGGAAAGTGCTGTTGGAGCAGTGAGATATTTGAACTGAACCAGCCGGCCCCTGGAGTTCCACGAAACAATTTTGTAAATGTGCAATAGTTATATCTTTGCTATGAACTTCATCGCCCTTCAGACAAATGTACTCATTAGTCCTATTGCTGAGTGTCCAGCTAACTTTGCTTCCTGTAATCGTGCTTATATGTTCATTTTTTTCTGCTCCGTCTACATTGTCAGTTTTACTAAGTTTGGGATTTAGACATGGTTTTGGAGTGACTTTCCGTCCACTAAATCCAAACTTCTTTTTCGGCATAAGTTTTACTTTCGCCTCTTCGCATGACTGCAATAAATCATTTACAATACTTTGGCATGCCTTGATCTTGAAGTCTGTAAGAAACATTGTTGAGTTAGTTAGATATCGTTGTAATTCCTGTATCTCCAATGTTATTTCCGTGAAATGCCGTGCCAAATCAATGCTGGAATTTTCGCCTGGATTCTTCTTTGCCGATGTTTCGCTAAGATTTTTAATGCGTGCTTCGATTTCCCTTACTTTATCGGCAAATGCTTGTGAAAAGTAATCCACGCCTTCCGCATCTGAAGTCTCCTTATTTCGTTGTTCCAATTTCACATCCAGATAATTTTGACGTTCCTTATTGCGCTTATTGAGTCGTTCTAATATTTGATCCTTTTTTGAAATTGCGTTGCCATCTAGTGTTTCGTTATCCACATTGGGTATAGATAGTCGAGTGCTACTCATGTTTGCTAATAGTATTTAACGTTTGAAGGTAAGATATGTCTTTAATTGTCTTCCTTCTTTTTCGAATACACGGGGGCGTTTTCTGCAGCAGCTGATTGCAATTTCTTTAAAAACTGGATCTTCTTCTGTTCGTCTTCGCTTAAATAAACACCTGCTGTAGTTGAACGTATTTTAGCAAGTTTTTCCTCCGAGGGTTCAGTTAAACGTAAAAGCCCATAACCTATGCCGCCAAAAGCCACTAACCATATTAAAGACTTTACGTATGGGTTAGAAGCCATTTACACTTTCCACTCTTTAAAATAAACTATTTTATTATTGTGATTTTTTAGTTATTCTTCTTTTGATCCGATTTCCAGACTGTTGCGTCAATTTCACGCAAATTGCTATTGCCAATTATCTCACCAACTTTATAATAATAATCCAGCACGAATGGATAATTTTCGTTAATATACTGTCGGAATTCTGAAAAAAAAAAAACAAAATTAGTGCGTTGATCTTGTTAAATATTATAAAGTGTGGCATATGTACCAAAACTCTTACAATTCCTAACATATTTTCTCCCTTAAATACGCCACTTTCTGTTTTTTAATATCACAGTACGAAATTAATATTCTTCTTGTCTTACTATTTGTTGGATAGGCATTTTTATAATCTTTCAAATGACAACAGAAAAAACCGGACTTGTCGTAGTAAAAACATTTACATTCTTGCTGCAATGAAAGAGCAATTTAGCCAATAAGTATCACAACTAGTTGAAAACTACAAAAGTGTTGCTTTATTGTCGGTTAGGGCTAAATAAAAATAGTTACCTTATCAAAAACGAGCTAAATAGTAATGCGCTGAGCTTAACAGCTTATCATTTGCTACTTTAGCCGTGGCTGTCAATATTTATTAACAATTGCACTTTAATGCTAATTTCAATAGGTGCTGGATTTTAAACCCTGAATATATATATATACATACCGGTTCAGACGTAATATAAGAAAATCTATAACTCCAGAAGTCCTTTAAACTCCCTTTAAAATTTAGAAAATGGGCTCATTATAGGTTACGCAATAAGAAATTTATACAAAGTCTACACTTTAGCCCTTCCAAAGTGTGGCATATGTACCAAAACTCTTACAATTCCTAACATATTTTCTCCCTTAAATACGCCACTTTCTGTTTTTTAATATCACAGTACGAAATTAATATTTTTCTTGTCTTACTATTTGTTGGATAGGCATTTTTATAATCTTTCAAATGACGATGGAAAAAACCGGACTTGTCGTAGTAAAAACATTCCGTTAATACATTCTTGCAGTTCTGGAATACACAAAGTGTTAACAATATCGATCAGATCTGAACATAACCCCTAAACTAGGATGAGTTTTTTTAATGTGAGCCACTGCCCCTGCCCTAAACTCAACAAAAACCATGCATTCCATTGACCTATACAATTTTGGTGTGATCGATTCTAAACTCCACTATTGTATGATGACCAGGGTGAGTCATCCCAAGTTATACCGCTTTTTTTTCTTTGTCAAAGAGGCAATTAACATTGAGAGGCACATTGAAAGTCATATTAAGATGTAATATTTTTGTTGAGAATTGAATCAAATATTGTACTTTAGCATAAAACACTTTGTCCAATATTATTAACATAATCTTAATAGGCTTTGATATCAATATGTTTGTTGTCAAATATGTATTCTCAGTTTTTTCAGTTCAATAAACGAATTCAATTATAACAGGTTATGGGCCTTAGTCACGTTTGAAAAAAATATTCGGCAAAACAAAATAGATACATTTTTTTAATATTGAAAACTAGTGACGTTTGTGAAAAAAAATTAAAATGGCTGGTAATAACATAGCTTTTCCGCTAGAAAGATTGCGTGGACGCGAAAACTTTGATGTTTGGAAGAGGCAAGCGCAATCATATCTGGTCATTAAAGGGTGCTGGAAGGCATGTGTTGATAATACCGCTGATGCTGAATTGAATGCGAGAGCTTTAGCCGAGATAACATTGATGATTGAACCAGACAATTACGGCCACATTGCAACTTCAACTACCGCGAAAAATGCCTGGAGTGCATTGATGAATGCGTACGAAGATACGGGCCTTACCAGAAAAGTTGAATTGCTGAAGCAATTTGTGAACATCAAGCTACAGAACTATGGATCCATTCAGGAATACGTCAATGACATCGTTATAGTGGCTATTAAAGTGAAAAATGCTGGCTTAAACATTGACGATGAGTTGACTGCATCTCTAATGTTAGCTGGATTAACGGATGACTTTAAACCGCTTGTGATGGCCGTGGAAAATACCAAGGAAAAATTGACGGTGGATAAGGTGAAGAATGTTCTACTTCAAGATGCGAAATTCGATCGAGCTCCAGAAAAAGAATCGGCGTTACAATCTAAAGGTATCAAGAAAGGTAAGAAGCAAATCAAATGCTACAATTGCAGTGGACTTGGACACATCTCAAGAAATTGTCCCAGCAAATTGAAGCCAAATGACAATGGAGCTACAAGGAAGCATGAAAAGAAGTCGGATGTTTTATTTGCTACAACTACCGATGTGAGCGCGTGTGCAAAAGCTACGGAATCCACTTCAAGTTCAGATTGTTTAAATGCCTGGTACGTTGATAGTGGAGCAAGCAACCACATGACGAATGAGAAGAACCACATGTACAACATCCGTGATGTTTTTAATAAAAAGGTGATTATTGCAAATAAGCATGAACTCGTAGTGGACTCCATTGGATATGTTGATATTGAAGTTGGCTCTGGAAAAAATAAGAGATGTGTTACAATCAAAGACGTGGAGTATGTTCCAGATTTGTGTACCAACTTACTCTCCGTTCGACAAATGGCTAAGAATGGAAAAAGGGTGACTTTTGAAGGTGAAAAATGCCGCATTTCTGATAAAAATGGACGTGTTATAGCAACGGCAACTGCGCAGAATCAATTGTACCGGTTAGAATGCAATTCGAAAGAGGAAAAGGGTAAAGCTTTTACCATGGCCAATGATTTCAATTTGTGGCACCGAAGGATGGGGCATATCTGTAATGCGAAACTGGGTGATGTCAAGAGCGCAAATGTTGGCATAAATTTTGGCAAAGAATGTTCTGAACCATGTGTTGTCTGCGTGAAGGGAAAGCAAACCCGAAAAGTGAGTAGAGAAGTCGGTACTCAAGCCAAAGAGCTATTGGAAATTATTCATTCGGATGTTGTTGGTCCACTAAAAGAAAGTTCGTTCTCGGGAGCTCGTTTTTTGTTGACATTTGTGGATGACTACTCAAGAAAACTGTTTGTCTATCCAATCAAGAAAAAGTCTGAGGTATTTCCGAAATTTTTAGAATTCAAGGCTTTAGTGGAAAACCAGTGTTCTAAAAAAATCAAGATTCTACGATCGGATAATGGGGGTGAGTACACCGGCAAACATTTTTCTGAATTCTTGGAAAAAAGTGGAATAATACATCAAAAAACATGTCCATATACACCCGAGCAAAATGGTGTAGCCGAGCGAATAAATAGGACGATTATAGAAAGGGTAAGATGTATGCTTATCGACAGTGGATTAGATCAACGTTTTTGGGCAGAAGCTGCTTCTACCGCATCGTACTTGATAAATAGAGTGCCATGCCGAGGAAATGAAGGATGTCCCGAAGAACTATGGTCGGGTCGAAAACCAAATTTGAAGCATCTTAGAGTCTTCGGATGTCCAGCTTTGGTCCATGTACCAAAACAACGAAGATCTAAAATTGATCCAAAGTCATTAGAATGTATCATGGTTGGATACAGCACGGAAAGTAAAGCGTATCGATTATTTGATCCAAGTGATCAAAAAATAATTGTTAGCCGTGACGTGGTATTTCTTGAAAATGTTCACTCAAACATTGAAACGCCATCTTCTAATCTGTACAATCCTTTGCTAATTCAATCTCCAGATGAAGAAATGGATAATGTTTTGAACCAAACAGTGAATAATGTATCAACGAATATGGAGTCAACCGAATTGGATGGCAATAATGTAATTCAAAATGAGCCTCGTAGTGATTCTGAAACTGATAGTGAGTTTTTGGATTCAGAATGTTTTGATAACAATGGCTATGTGGACCCAAATGATGAAGAATGGGAACCAAATCAATGTAATTCACGACCAATACCAACGTCTGAAAATATTAGAAGATCAGAAAGGATAGCAAACCGTAATCAACGATCAACGGCATTTTCTGCAATAGAATATGTTTCTTCAGACCCCCAGACTATAAAACAGGCAATGTCGTCTGAAGATTCTGAACATTGGAAAAAAGCCATGCAAGATGAAATGAATTCTTTGAAAGTCAATAATACTTGGACTTTGGTTCAACTTCCTGAAGGATGCAAAGCTCTGAAGTCAAAATGGGTGTTCAAGACCAAGCAAGATTCCAATGGAAACACGTTGCGATGGAAAGCAAGACTAGTCGCAAAGGGATTTACACAGACTGAAGGTATCGATTATATGGAAACATTCTCTCCAGTTGTTCGGTATGAATCAATAAGGTATTTAGCAGCATTGGCAGCAAAATATGACATGAAGATTCATCAGATGGATGCCGTTAGCGCTTATTTAAACGGGATTTTAAAAGAAACCATATATATGGAACAACCCGAAGGTTTCCGTGATGCTTCTAATAAAGTCTGTAAGCTTAACAGATCCATATACGGCTTGAAACAATCTGGGAGAGTATGGAATGAAACCATAAACAAGGAACTTATCGATATGGGTTTTGTACAAGGAGAAGTGGATCAATGCGTATATTCAAAGGTGACAGATGAAAAGAAGATTTATATTGCAATATACGTAGATGATGTAATTATATTCTCCAATGACGAAAACGAAATAAATTCTGTCAAGAATACACTTTCAAGAACATTTAAAATGAAAGACATGGGGGAAGTGTCTAATGTTCTTGGTATGACAATATCCCGAACTGAAGATGGAATCAAAATTGATCAGTCTAAGTACATATCAGATGTATTGACACGTTTCGGAATGAATGACTGTAACCCTTCCTCAACTCCAATGGACTATAATAAGAAGTTATACGAAAGTATGTCCCCTAAAACCGAAGTTGAAAAGGAAAAAATGTCGAAAACACCGTATATGGAAGCTATTGGATGCTTGTTGTACGCTGCTCAGGTTTCGCGCCCTGATATATACTATGCTGTGAATATCCTGAGCCGATTCGGAATAAATCCTGGTAGAGCGCATTGGGAAGCTGTAAAAAGAATAATGCGTTATCTCAAAGGAACTATAGAACAAGGGCTCATCTATAAGAAAAATTTAGAAGAAGATATTACCGGCTATTGCGATGCAGATTGGGCTGGAAGTTTGGACGACCGCCATTCGACAACTGGTTATGTCTTTATTTTTCAATCAGCAGCAATATCCTGGTCCACAAAAAGACAAAAAACGGTGGCACTATCTTCAACGGAAGCTGAGTTCATGGCAATAACTGCAGCTATACAGGAGTCTGTTTGGTTGAAACGACTAGAAAAAGAACTCAATCCCAACAACAATGTCAACATGGTTTTGTATTGTGATAACAAAGGAGCTATACAAGTGGCTACAAATAACAAGTATTCGTCAAGGACAAAGCATGTGGATATTAAAGCCAAATTTATCAAACAGAAAATTGACAACAATGAAATATCTTTGAAGTATCTTTCAACAAAAGAAATGGTTGCTGACGTTTTTACCAAGGCAGTAACTCCACAGAAGTTGGAATATTTTAAAGGAGTTTTTGGCATTGCTTAGTTTCCAACTTGTATTGTTTTGTAATTATAATGTAAGAAATATTTAATTCAGGTAGAGTGTTGAGAATTGAATCAAATATTGTACTTTAGCATAAAACACTTTGTCCAATATTATTAACATAATCTTAATAGGCTTTGATATCAATATGTTTGTTGTCAAATATGTATTCTCAGTTTTTTCAGTTCAATAAACGAATTCAATTATAACAATTTTGTCCACTGTTAACAGATGTTCAAATTCCATGGAAAGTAAAATATTAGTTATATAAAATTACACACCTCGGTTCGTATTCATACGGTAATACACGGCATAAGAGGCAGCAAAGCAAACTGCTTCAATAACAAAAAGTGTCTTGGCGCTGCCTTTGACAAATTTCCAGAAACCACTTTTTGGCGCTTTAGGCAACATTACATAGAACAGTTACTTGATTAAATTAAATGTTAGTATAGGCACATTTGTTTTTATCTGTTTTGTCTTTATCATTTGCCACCTCAGAAAAATATTTTGCGTACTTACAAGGGATATCTAAATCGACTTTTGGCTGTTATAATTTGACATTTTATACAGTCGATAACAAGGATACTAGTAGAAGAATAAAGGTAGATGTGATTTATTAAATAAGTTATTATTACATCTTTCCGATAGATAAGGAAATGATGTTGTCGGACACATAAATATTTTAACGTAATGTTTACAGAATTCATGTTGTCATATTTTATATTGATAATATTGAAAGTATTATTCAATCTTTTTAAATTTTTTCCAGTGGTAGGTATTTTTACCTAATCCGGGTCCATAAAATGAATAACAAAAAATACCCCATCTTCTGACCACTTGTTGAAGAGGTATTTTCATAAGCTTTCAAACGATATATCCCATTTTGTATATATTGGGTAAGTTCAGCCCGGGTCTTGAACCCGGACTTTCGGGCCCGTTTCCGGAATCAGGGTAGAAATAACCACATCTGGAAAAAATTTCGAAAAAATCGAAGAAGTTTTACTAAACTAGAGTTGTTTCCAAAAACTGTTTTCATGTTATGACATCGCAAAACTACCATAAGAAAAAATTGTATTCATGTGATTGCTATGCCCGACCTTGTCTTAATTGTACTATGATATGAACTAGATGATCTCAAGAACTAAATTTGCTTCAAATAGCTTGTTTGAACTAGTATGTTGTGGAACGACACACCTCGACAATTCAACTGTATGTAGTTTCGATGGTTCCTTTTATGATTACGCCGTTATCTGCGATTGTAGTGTAGCGACGATATTTGACTCAACTAATTCCGCGGTCATTTTATGAATGCTTCCAGCTGATTGCGTTTTCCTCATGTCCCATTCGTAAACAAAAGAGGTACTAGACCTTATGCATTTTACTCGTTCGTAAACAAGATTTTGCATTCTCTTTATTATTTATCGGGCATTCCTTTTTGGCTTTCATATTTGTTTTATTGGGGACGTCTTTAATTTTGGTTTCCACGCGCTCATTTACTTTGGGGACAGCATTGGCACATTGGACTGTTTCCGTTGTGTATGGAGTATATATTATGTCACAGATACTATTTCTACGTAATGCCCAATATGTTAGGCGAATTGTTTTCAATAAAATAATTGGATGTTCGTACCATGGGAAAGTAAGGGAAAGAAATGACGGCAACAGTAGTTTGCAGGTAGGGAGTCAAGAAAATAGATCTTCCCAACTGTCAAACGATGTACGACCCTTAGGAGAAAAAATTAAAGAAACTACAAAGACGGCTAGCTATACGGCAGTTATACTTGCTGGAATCGGTGTGACGGCCGTTATGTTTTGGGCCATATTCCGTGAATTGTTCTCGAGTACGAGCCCAAATAACATTTATTCTGACGCATTGGAGAGAGTAAAAGAGGTAAACATTGCAACTATTGAAAGGAATAATAAAGAAAGCTAATTAATTTTTAGGATATTCGCGTGCAAGACGCTATCGGTGCACCAATAAAAGGTTATGGGGAGGAATCCAGGCGTGGTAGGCGACAGCATGTTATGCACACTGTATTTGAACGAAATGGAGTACCTCATGTACGGATGAAATTCTATGTGCAAGGTCTGCGAAACAAAGGAACTGTTCACTTGGAAAGCAAAGAGGTGAGCCTAGTCAACTCGAAATTCAAAACAGTATATGCATTCATCTATTTTTCTTAAACTTGATTTGAACTTTTCAGAATACGCAAGGCAAAATGATGTATCGCTATTTATTTGTCCAATTGGATCATTATCCAAACACAACCATTGTACTGGAGGATAATCGCGCTTTTGACAACTCATCATCCCCACCAACAACACCTGAGTTAAACGTTAACCAATCTTTAGTGGGGGGATCCAGTCTCTCCTTTGCCTCATTTGAAAGCAAGAAGTGACTAAAAAAATTCTATACCAAAAGTGTTGCTTTTATACCCAAAGTCAAATATTTGTAATGTGGAGAATATAGAGTGTTGCATTCAGAATTTATCCAATTGATTTGTTGTTGTTACAATTTTTTTTGCAAAATCAGAAAGGAAGACTCACGATCTATTTGAAAAAGCACACTTATTTTTCTTAATTTTTTTTTTTCAAAATACATTTAAAACTAAAATATAGTTGAATATTTGTGTATGAAAAGTCGAATAATAGGAAAAAATTTCTCTTTCCAAATGTACGCATAATTTCTGGCTTTAACATACTATAGTATTACATCGTAGGAGCAACGTGGATCTTAAAATAATTAAAATGCTCATGTTGCGATTACCGACAAAGAGACTTGTAGTGAGACTCTCCAACAGAATGAGAAAGGAAACACAACCGTTTCGTTTGGGTGTAGTTTCAACTCTGGTTTTATTTAAAAATATTTTTCTAAAGTACTACTAAAACTAATCTAAATTAATCCCAGCCATACAATTTGTTCTAATCTATTATTAGATTTTAAAGGGAACACTACATGGCTGCTTGTCCCTTCATTTAAGTGGTCTTAATTTTGGAAATTTTATTTTTAGTAGTTAGATATTCTCATGGTAGAATCAAGAAGGTAAAGTCATGCTTTCAATTGTATATAAATTTTCAAAAATTACTTATTTCATTTTACATTTATAGGTCCATTGTATCCAGTGAAATTTGACAAGGTAAATTACAAGAAATGCAGAGATGGATATTACTATTTCAAATGACTTTACCTTCTTCGTTTTACCATGGACGCAAAAGTGCGTACAAAGTATTTTGTACACTAACTGTTTTTAAAAACAAGGACTAACGACAAGTTAAAAAGTATCAGTCGGTTTTATCCTTAGTCTATGTTTATATATAAGGCTGATATAAATATTATGACGTGACCATTTGAACTGAATCAATGACTTTCCCCACTTCACATAAAATATTCGTGATATTTTGTATGTCGACTATCTGATACCCTAAACCACTCTGCATATTTAGTACAGCTCCTGTAACAAAATAATTTATTTGACTCTAGAGCAGTTATAATTTAGTTTCAGTGGAAAGTAATGTATGGGAGGCATATTCAATTCTGAATCGATTTTCACTAAATTTGACGGAGGCATTCTTATCTTTTATACCAAATAACATTGATGATATCACCTCGAGAAGCATTATATTAAAACAAGTAAACGAGCAGTATGTTCGGAAGGGCGGAACTTTGAATACCCTCCACCAATTGGAACGAATTTTGAAAATTTAAATAAAAATAATAATAAATAAATAAAATCCCTTAACGTTTTTGTTAAAATCTTAAAAATTCCGAATATAGCGGAATTGTATGTTGGCAATACGATATCGTAGATTTATAGAGACAATTCTTTGAACGTGATCTGCCTGCAGAAAAAAACAGATCGGTGCAAAATGTTAGCTCTTTATTCGTTTTGACTCTAGCGTTTTGACTCTAACTGAATATACCCTCCTTACTATGTATGGTGGAGGGTAAAAAAATATATATCGGAGCCGTGTTACACTAAACGGAGACGTACGTCCAAAAATTCACTCCATTTGGGCTGATATTAGCCATTATTTGCACAATAAACCTGAAACATATATATGGGAGATATAGCTATATCTGAACCGATTTTCAAATTTGATGTACTTGCTTCTGGACTGAATTCAGTTGGAGGTGCCAAAATTGAGGCCATTTGGACTTATATTGGCTATTTGGTCCACTATATCTAAATCTGATTGCGCCAAACAAATATTGTTTGGAAAATTTCATCTCAATCGGATAATAAATGCGACGTGCAAAAGAAAGTGATTCTTTGAAGATCCTCAAAAGTAACTATGGGTCTATCTCGCTTCCTGCTCCATGCCACAGACAAATGAACAAAGACATAATACCCTTACCACTATGTGGTGTAGGGTATAAAAATAGCAGAGGGAAGTGAAAGAAAGTGATTCTTTGAAGATCCTCAAAAGTAACTATGGGTCTATCTCGCTTCCTGCTCCATGCCACAGACAAATGCACAAAGACATAATACCCTTACCACTATGTGGTGTAGGGTATAAAAATAGCAGAGGGAGATACTGCTACTTGGAATCAACAGCTAACACAAAATAGCAGTCAGCGGCTGCAACAGAACTGATCTCAGTCCTAACATAGCTCAGCATCAAAATAGCAGCACGGCACCTATTGCATAACAAGGTATCTACCAACAAAGTATAATTTTTATTTTTGAGTTCAGTGTTGCTTATAAAAAGTTCATATTGCATGAAATGCTGGAATGCACAAATGTCCATCAAATAACATTTATTTTAGTTTTATTGGATATTATTCAATAAATTAAGAGCTAATATCAATTCAAACAAGTAAAAAAGCTGTAAGTTCGGCCGGGCCGAACTTTTAATACCCTCCACCATTTGGTACAAATTTGGCAATTTCCAAAAAAAAAAAATAAAATAAATAAATAAAATAAAAAAAATCCTTTAAAAATTCTGTTAAAATCTTAAAAAAACCGAATGTCTATACGATGACGTATACCTGCATAGGCAACTTTTGTCATAAGTTATTACAACATTTAAATGCGAAACTTGAAGAAAAATTTGTTTATAATGTAGCTAAAATCATCAAAATACCGAATATAGGGGGTACCGTTATATGGGGGCTATACGAAGACGTGGACCTGCACAGACAATTTTCTGGCATGGGCTGAAGTATCCATTACGAACTTCAAATGCGAAATTTAAAACAATCCCGGTAAATAATGTCGCTAAAATCATCAAAATACTGAATATCGGGGGGTACGGTATATGGGGCCTATATGAAGACGTGGACCTACATGGTCCATTTTCTGTTTTCTGCTGCAGTATCTATTACGAACTTCAAATACCAAATTTGGAACGGTTCCGTTAAATAATGTCGCTAAAATCATCAAAATACCGAATATCGGGGGAGGTACGGTATATGGGGGCTATAGGAAGACGTGGACCTACATGGCTCATTTTTTGACTTAGGATGTAGTATCCATTACGAACTTCAAATACCAAATTTGGAACGGTTCCGTTAAATAATGTCGCTAAAATCATCAAAACCGAATATCGGGGGGTACCGTTATATGGGGGCTATACGAAGACGTGGACCTGCACAGATAATTTTCTGTCTTAGGCTGTAGTATCCATTACGAACTTCAAATGCCAAATTTGAAACAATTCCGGTGAATAATGTCGACAGACAGACAGACAGACAGACGGACATGGCTAAATCGTCTTAGAATTTTACGCTGATCAAGAATATATATACTTTGTTGGGTCTGACGTGAGTATTTCGAGGAGTTACAAACGGAATGACAAAATTAATATACCCTCCATAGTATGGTGGAGGGTATAATAAACTTAGATTAGATAAGTTAGGCCAGCTCAATGTACATATGTACGTGTTTTATTAATTTGTACGTTGTCAACACACAACCATAAAGCAATAATACAAAATAGCAGCAGCCGAAATCTAAGCGATTGCTTATTTTGTGTGCTGAATTTGTTGCTATATTGGCGGTTAGGGCTAAATAAAAACAGCTAGGTTATCAAAAACGAGCTAAATAGTCATCCGCTGAGCTCAATAGCTGATCATGTGCTACTTTATCCGTGGCTGTCAATATTCAATAGCAGTTGCACTGTAAGACTAAGGATAAGGAGAGGACCGATATGTCCCAGATCTTGTGTTGACAGCAATTTTGCGATGTACGAAGTTTGAAAACAATCGGGCTCTTATTTCACATTTTATCGGAGGTATAATTATTAAAAATGTTGATCCTTTGTGGTGGAGGTACTTGATAGAGTGGACCGATATTGTCCATTTTCTCACCTGTCCTACCTAGGATACTCCTAGAAACTGTACAATACCTGATGTCGTCACGAATTAGTTACAAAACACAACCATTACCAAAATGAATTTTAGTGCCAGTTGAATGTAACACTTTGGTTCTCCTTCTATTCCGTTCACGACCTCGTCACTTGGGAAAAAAGTTTTTGTCATAGGAGTCATGGCATAATTACAGAAGGTAAAACAAACCTACCTACAAAATACATTTTGTTCTTCTGGTGCCCCTGTTCTGTCAAAACATATACCCAGTTTGTATATGTGTGTGTATTTATACCCTACAACACTATGTGATGGGGGTATTATAAGTTTGATTGGGCCAAAAATTATGTAATACCTCGAAATATTGGTTTCCCATATAGGAAAATATATATGGATCTACCTATCTCGCTGAGCTGACTCGATGTAGCTATGTATGTTCGTCCGTCCGTCTGTCCATGTTAATTTGTAATCACTCTACAGGTCGCAATTATAGACCAATTGACGCCGAATTTAGCATGGGACTAGAGCTGGGCAGAAGTCTTCCAATTTTGGTGGTCATCGGGTAATATTTAGTGGGTAAAATATATCATAACATTTGTGTTAAATAAAAGTCAAATCTTCCATCAAACCGCGAATATTTTTAATCGCGGCGAAATTACAAATAGACGAAAAGGTCAATCCTGACCCTTACGTAGATCCCGTTTGTAAATATATCGGATATATATAGCGAAATATATACAAAGGAAGGGGATGTTAGATAGAATGCTTATATCTCAAATAGGCTGGACCGATTTTCAGAAATTTTGTCAATTCAGAATGCCCTCTTGGCATAAAAGAATAAAATCTAAAAAAGATGCCAATAGTCACGTTAATATAGAGTTTGTAGTATTTTGTGACATTTTTTTTTATTTTTTCATATTTTTTATAGCATGCGTTTTTTTTAATTTGACTTATAATATTGAAGTGTTTGTTTTGTATTATTTTTTTTACCTTACAACACAGGTTGGGGATATTATATACAGATTGCAATTATCGTCCGATCCTCACGAAAATTTTCACAAGGGTAGGGTTAGGCTCAGAAGGGCTAGGCCTATTGTTTTTTAAATGGACCAAAAACAGAAAAAATTTCCTGATGACACAATTGAAGCCAATCGACACGCTTAAAAAGAGAGTTAAGGACAGGAGAAGATTTTGGCATTTTAGATGATATTTAGGTATAAAATGGACCAGAACAACTAACAGCACGACATATTGTATTGTTTAGCGTATCACATGGTCGACCCCGCACGACTATAGCCTTTGCTTACTTGTTTTTGAACAAAAAAGGAAATGATTTAGAATTATTTCCAATAGTAGGGCCAACAGAAATGCACATTTTTGACCTTAATGAGCAACAAATTGTAAATTTTGGGATAAAACTGTATTGTCCCCATATCTGAGATTCAATTTTGTGGAACAAGCACAACATTCCATTCATCTTTTGTTATTTTTGTAAAAAATCTAAAATAAACAAAACAAGTTGTTGCTTACTTCAAAATCTTATTGACACTAAATGTCTCCGATGCAGAATTGCATTATTCCTAGGCTCTTGAAGCTGAGCAACCTTTGTGGATGAGCCATTATAGGAGTTATTTTAAAATGACTCCTGGGGACAAAAAATAAGGTAACTGATGAGGATTTGTGGCTCTTTCCGAAACATGCCTTTCCAGTCTTACCCAATGGTAAACATTACCATTTCTATCCACTAATAAATAAACATTGTTTTTATAAAAACAACTATAATGGGATTAAGCCTGATTATTTTGCAGAAACAAAATATCCCGAACAAACATGCCGACGCTGTTCTAAAATGAAAAAATTGAAAATATGACTGCATGACTTCACCTTCCATAATGCTCAAATATTAGCTCCAAAATTCAATGAAGACTTGATTATGGAATAGTTGAATTTTTTGAAGTATCATTTTGCTGCAATTATGCCTTCTTACAGAAAACTTAGTGGTCAGGTGGGCATACTGGCCGACCATGATTGCTATCAACGAACATATGATTGCTTATGCCATGGTGTGTGATACTTTTTGCAAATGTTCAACAGTTACGCTGTCCTCGGAGCTCAGCTTGGAATAATTTAGAGGACAAATCTTTTTTTCAATAAAAATCAGTCACTTATTTCGAGTGGAACAAAGGCTTGCACAATGGTTAAATAAATAAATGTTTAAATACTGAAACGTGGTATTGGTGCACCGGGACGACCTTGTCCTTCAGACCTTTTTTAAT
This sequence comes from Musca domestica, assembly GCF_030504385.1. Lineage (NCBI taxonomy): Eukaryota > Metazoa > Arthropoda > Insecta > Diptera > Muscidae > Musca > Musca domestica. Next base: position 200,836 of record NW_026712358.1, read on the forward strand.
GCCGCAGTACAAGGCGATGCAAAAACTGCTAAATGAGTTTTAATGCATCGTATAAAAGGGGTGGCTCGTCGTGCTCATGGCCCTCTTTAATGTATCATCTGCTGCTGCATGAATGACAGACAGAACATGTCCACTCCCCATACCTTCAACAGGCATCGAAACGTGACCGATGTGTGTACTTCTCATCCTTTTGTTACCCATTACAAGTGAATGGAAACAAAGGGATTATGTCTCGGTTTGCGTTCACTTCTAAAGTGGTTGTTCGATGAACTCGCTCACCCCCGAGTTGTTCGGACTTTTAACAAGTTTGAAACACTCAAATGCTGCAACTAGCGATAAGTAGGGCGGACGTTGTGTGTTGGTGATGTGGCCTAGATTGTTTTGCGGCTATTATACACTTTGGGCGTGAACAGGAAATCGCCTTAACCCGCATAATAGTGACAAAATTACCATTTCGGTTTCATAATCTGCAACACTTGGAAGCCAAATTATGGGCACAGAAGGACAATAACGGACATTTAATGAACCTACTATTATGCAAAATATTACTTTTTTCACAAATTATAGGAAGAGCAGAATATCAAATTTGGACAATTCTGTGCGGACATCTAACACCCATTCATAAAAACCGGGTTTGGCCATTAACAACGCACTACCAAAAATCTTGATACAAAAGTATGCTTCGATTTCAAACAAAATGGTTTGAGTCCACATTAAGGACACCTCAAAATTGCGATGTTGTGAAAAAATTGCTCACTGCACGACACTCGGAACACACGTTTGTGCGTTTGTAGTCCTATTCACTGTTACCCTCTACCCTCTGTACTTGTCGTTGAAAATACTTCATGTTTGTTATGTTCATTGCCAAAAGAGGGTCAACATTCTTAGCGATTATCTCCGATTTGAGTACGAAGTGCTGTATGTGTTTTCTGATGCTGTTTGCCGCCGATTCTTCACAACCACCCCTATTGTTGTGTGCAGAACGCATGCCGCTTTTCCATTAAATATCAGTGTGTTTGTTGTTTTTAAAAGTAAAATTGTCACAAAACATTAACGGCAAAGAGATTGTTTTGTTTTTTGTTTTATTTATTTTTTTTTTTTTGAAGGGGACCACTCGTACTTTCGACTTTCGAGTGAGTACCGGCTCAGCGGGCAGCAGAAAATCAAATTGACAGAAGATTTGAAGGATGAGCTTGACATGTACATTAAAGAGAGTGTTTGCATGACAATGAATGCTTGATTATGATGTATTTTTATGACTTTGCTGTTGTTGTTTGGCCAGCTGCTGTCGAATTAGTGGCTGATAGTTAAAGCATCGCCTTTTTATGCCTGCTTTACGTATCCTAATTGTCGTTCACTTCATTCCAAATCACCACTTTTTAATTTTAAATTTAAATTGTCGGCTTCATCGTCCAATTAATTGTACCATGGTCAGTTCATTTTGATTTTTTATTTTATTAAAATCGCTCGCATACATCTTTGTCCGATTTCAATTTTATTGTGGCTATATGTGTAATATTAACCCAAATAGAATGGATTTTGGAATACACTACCGAATTCAGCCTAAAAGCAAATGTGTCAGCAATACCTATACCAAATCGTGTATTGATCGATTCGAATTTGAAAATAGCTTTCATATATATCTTCATCGTCCGATATATAATATACATTAAAAAAAATACGATAATAAATAATACAAATGCCTCCGTAAAATTGAGTGATATATGTTAAACTTTAACTCTGTGAATTTGTTAGCGTTGGCTTCCCAGCCTTAATTAACATTAAGGTTACATTTCAAGAACTGTTGCTCTACCTACTTAGAAGAAACACACGTAGATGCAGTGAATGTTGTCACCTTAGCAGTCCAAAACCTAATGAGAGACGTTCATTAATACAGAGTTTTTCGGAAAAGCATTGTTCGAATGGGAAAATATTCGTCAATCTAGAGGTAAACCACTTTGAAATTTCATACGCTAGACGTATTTTAGCAACATTCATATAAATACATGTGTTTAACTTGTGTCGTGAATAACGTTGACCGAAGTTGTATGTCATGAATTAGGCAAAACCCCACCTAATACGATTCACACCACCTAGCTAGACATATGTCTTTATATGAATGTTAAAGAAGTGTGTCGAGCGTACGACATTTCAAAATTTAACAATTTTAACAATGACATAACTTATTTTTTTGTACTGAAATTAGAAATGAATGTGTGCAATGGAAAACGTTTATTATGGAAGTTTTTTTTTAATATTTGTTTGGGACCCTAAAAGGCGTCTATATTCTTTAACGGCATAAATTCCAAGTCAATTACACTCTTCCACACTTTCCCATTTCATACGTATTTCCCCTATGTGATACCCTCTTTGCAAAGTCTGTTTTGTCCGGTCGCTGTCGTAGATCCCGGGTACAAGCCGCTCTACAAAATATTCCGTAAAATTTCTCCGCTGGTTGGCTGCGAGAAGTTTGCCCGTGTAGTTTTCTTCCTGCAAAGGAATCTTTGTTGTCGTATTGCACATCCAATCCATATTAAGATGGTTACTTGGAATATATTGAGTGAAACATCGTCAACATTAGATACATATCAGTAATCAGAAAAGCTTTGTCACTTTCTTGTCTCCGAACACGAGTGGCAGTGTTGTCAAACCTAATAAATTGATTTATATTGTTAGGCCTCAGGCGAGTCAAAGTTGCACAAATCATCGAAAACCAACTGGATTGTCACAACTCTAGTGTGGTCTGATGGTTAGATTTGACAACTCCAGCTGCGATTAAACGTCAAAAAAGTGGTACATTTCATTACCTCTAAGAGCGGTTGATGCTGGAGGTACTTTGTACCATGTTGTTCCATCGTTTGAGGTAAAGAGAAGAGTTAGTCTTGTGCTCGTCAGAAGACTACGTCTAGTGCAATAATTTCAATTGCAATCCACATGAAGTCCACATCATCCACATTCTGAACATAATCAAGATTTTCATCGCCTGACATACAATTTTCCAATTAGTTCGACCATTTTGGTTTCTTTGGATGATTTGGGGAAAACTTTGTGAACTTATTATGCCAAGCAATTTATCCTTGTTCTTGTACGTCCATCTGGTTACAAAGAATTCATTCATTTCATAATTTCATTTAAAAATATCAATTAAAAAAAATCTAAACCAGAATTGGTGAATATGTCTCAAGGATCATTTCGATTGTCGGGTCGTTCAAAGTAATCGAATCGAAGTACAGGTAGCCATGCAGTAGTGTTGTGACTTATTGGAACAATGTTTCATATTTCCATCCAGTTATTTAAGTCAGAAAACCAAATATGACGGCTACTTATACATGTCGAACTAAAGGGACACTACCCCATACGTATAGAGATGTTCAGATTAAATCATAAAATTGTGAACAATTTAATAACATATCTAATCAAGATAGCAAACATACCTACATATGTATCTGAAACATGGGATAAAGGCCGCTCTGAATAGGGCGAATTAACGTATGTGGTAAACGTTGCGTGTCCGACACAAAACATCAGCCGCTCCAGAGTGGTTTTGCGTGAATGCACATGTGTGGGCAAAAAGGCTGCCATTTCCAATACAAACAAAATTCCGTCCGGATGCACATTTGATTTGGCTGGCAGACAGATAGACGTGCTGATTTGTTGTTGCAATAGACGATGTTCACTGCCAACCCGGGACGCATCGAAAGTGCGATGGTGGTGGTTTCGACAACATAATTTTTTTGTCTGCTGATCCTTGCGATGACAGTAGCCTTCTGTCTGTCGGACATGTACCGGCGTAGGGTGGGGTGGCAGCCGAACCCGTACCGTGTTTGTTTATTTGAGTGTTTCGGTTAAGCGTTCTTGTAGTTGTTGTAGGTACTTATTTTATTTTGTAATTGCAGGCTTTCCAAAAAGTCAGTCAGGCATAATTCAAGCGATTCGACTGTGGAATCTGTCAACACTGTCGCCCGAATAAATAATATCAGAAAAGTAGCAAAACCAAAATTTAAAAAATCGTAGGTGCTTCCCACAAAAATATTATTTTGAATTCTATCTTCCCACTTCTGTTCTTGTTTTGCTAAACCCACGCAACTCTGAATCCACCCTGAAAATCATATCTAGGGCACAGATGCCCACCGCATATTTCGTCGGTATCACATCATTATTGCGACATGACAAGATAACAGTAACCAAATAATGTCCGTCTGACAAGGCGTATAATTATTAGTGGCCATATGAATTATGATATGCACGATCCGCAATCAATATCCACTTTGAAATTAAACCATTGGTTTCATTGTATGCAGCCGCTCGGAATTGAAAGTTAATCGCATTTATAGAAAGTGACCAACAATGGCCGAGGGAACAATGCCTGGGGACGGACGGTGGATGAAGGACACATCTTCATGGAGAGTTGTTGTCGGCAGTTAAGGCTACATTTTAATTGCCCCTGGCGTTTATTGTCTGACCGCGTGCTCTTTGAATGGTCAGTCGAAAACTAAAACGCTTTTAAAATCGCCCAGCAGTTGCAGCTGTCAACAAGTCGATTTTGTGTACTTTAGTGCAGGGCGAAAACAGTGGGGATAAATTAGGTAGCTTATTCGCGGCGACCACTAACACTGATCATTGCTTAACGGACCAATGACCGTAAACGGCGTGGACTGCCGCTGCGCATGGTCTATGCCTCACAAGGAACAACACATACGAGTATAAGAATGACTCTTTTATTTTTCACTTGGCGATGGGCGTGGCTGCTAATGTTTCCGAATGTAATAACATGCACATGCGGCTTTCGGACGTCCGTGACATCCGTGTATTTCCTATGCTCATTTTCCGGAAACATTGTGTCAATAAAAGGATTAGAGGCCATTGTGTCGTGTGGCTGTTGCAATTGCCATGTCTGTGGTTTTTTACGTTAGCACCCAGCCTTATGAGAGTATCAGTGGGTTCCCCTTTGTTGTCACGGAAATAAATTACGGTTTTTGGGACAAAATGTGCCGAATTTCAATTGGGTTTATTATGCTTTTGTCACTGCCTTTCAATAGTGATTTACGGCATCCTCATCAGATGAAAGATCAAACGGTTAAGCCAAAATTGTGTGTAAAATAAGTGAAACTAATCAAACGCCCAACTATTGAAGATTCCAATCCAATTCTTTCATTCCAAATATTGGGTCGGTATAATACAGCTCACAATTTTCCGTATTTTCTATTTTTTTTTTAAATCTTTGTTGATTACATTTTATGACGTCATACAAATTTCTAAAATGAAAATTAGATCAGTCATCGAAGGGGTTGCTTTTGATATTCTATAGAAAATGTTGCATGTATGTATGTGATCAAATACATGAAAATATAAGGGTAGGAGATAACATAGACAAAATATTGACAGCAGGAGAATTAAGTCTGTTGCAACGATATCGTCACAACATTAAAAGTTACCAACAATATAAAACCAAGTAAAAAGTGATATATGTTAAATCTGTTATTAGAATTAGAAAATGAGTGTAAAAAAGTAAGTAAAGTGAAGTAATATATATATATATATATATATATATATATATATATATATATATATATATATATATATATATATATATATATATATATATATATATATATATATACGTTAATGGTACGTTACCAAAACGTCGACCTACATTTCCCATTTTCAATACCAAAAGTCCTACAGACATAATATACATCTGAGTAAAAATGTATCATCCTACTTCACTTCGTTCGGAAGTGATTTCCACAGACGGACAGACGGACGGACGGACATTACTAAATCGATGTAGAATTTTATGCTACGGAATGACAAACTTCATACTATGGTAGAGGGTTTAAAAAAGGGAATTAGAACACAAAACGTAGTAGCGAATTTGACACAGCAGAGACAAATCAGATGGGTTTTGTTGCTACACTTCATCATTGTACCATGTAGGACCCCATGCCCACATATTAAAGTTCCAGATTTTCCTGAATGCCATTTCAATTAAAATATTTTTGAAATTAAATCGAAAACAGGATACCCCATCTGTTCACAGACCTCCGTTGTATGCATTACAACGGAGTAGTGTCTCTGTGTCCATGCGTACATGCGCACACGTAAGCGCAAATGTTGGATTGACATGCATATGGACTGCGTGAGTAATTACATCGTATGGCAACTGATCAGGTACACTAAACTTAAACAAGGGATAGATTTGAAAATAAATGCCCCAATTATTTGTTGTTGACCCCGAGCTCTTCGAAAGCCACAGCGTTTCTGTCCCAATAGTTGTTGTTTTATTTTCCACGAATTAAACCTTCAATTAAATACATATGTGCGTGTATATTTAGTAGGGACGCACAACAACCCTTCCGTATGTTAACAAATCTGCGTATACGCAAATGCAATTGAATCCTTGGCACACGTTCCCTTTTGATTACCATACCCCTTGAAGGGATACAATTATTGAAATTAACTCACATTCAGATACGCTTCAAAGTAATTTGCGAAAATTATATCCATAATTTATAGAGTGTCATAATTCTAAATTGAGACCGAACAGTCGAAGGCTGTATTGCAAAAGGTTCACATTTCGGCGGACACATGGCGTAAGGAGTGGCAAAACCCATGTTTTGCTTCAGCATTTCAAATCTGGAAATAATTGTTTCGTTAATGGCGCTATCAGTCGGCAGATGCTTAAAATATGGGAAACATTTTACAAGTCTGTGTTTTACATATCAAAAAAAAAAAAAAATATAATAAATAAATATTAACAAAAATGAAATAAAACAAGTAATAATAATAATACTAATAATAAATAAAAAATACGTAATAAGAAAAAAAATATGCTGGTATATATTTGCGTTATTTATATTAGATGTTTCGCACAATTGTTATGACGTTTTAAAAAATATGTATCGCAGGATCCCTGCATTACAAGGAGAAGAATGATCCCGAAATTAGTACATTAATCTAGTTAACCTAATTCAGTGCAATTTTTTATTTTTTTACTAAAAGGTGATATTTGAAAAAAATTGCACTACCACTAATTTTTAGTGAAATTTCAATAGCACTACCACTAAATTTAGTGGTATTTAAAAAAATAAAAACTAAATTTGTACTATTGAAGAAATAATCACATTTTATGAATATGTACTATATATTCTGGATTGTTGTTCGCTATTTACTTCAGTAAACTTCATAATAGCTGATATAATACTTATATACATAGTGTTTTATACCCTCCACCATTCTATGGAGGGTTAACTAACTTTGTCATTCCGTTTGTAATTCCTCGAAATATTCATTTATTCAGAAATATTCAGCGTAAAATTCTAAGATGATCTCTCCGTCTGTCCTCCTGTCTGTTGTAATCACGCAATCTTTCGAACGAATTGGGATAAAAGGCTAAAATTTTGCACACAGCGTAGTTTCGGCATTTTCATGATTTTAGCGACATTATTTACTGGAATCATTTCAAATTTCGTATTTGAAGTACGTAATGGGTACTACATCCTATGAGAAACATTTTTGTATGCAGGTCCACGTCTTCGTATAGCCACTATATAACGGTACCTCCCGATATTCGGTATTTTGATGATTTTCGCCACATTTTTTCACTGATTGGTATATGATAAATAAATTGGTATATGTAGGTCATAATGGGTACTACAGCCTATGGCAAGAAATTTCGCATGCAGGACCACGTCTTCGTATATCCTCCATATAACAGTTTTCCGTTAAGTAGTAGCTTCCGGAAGTTTTTTGTATATTTTCAATTTTCTCCCAAATGGTGGAGGGTATTAAAAGTTCGGCCCAGCCGAACTTAGTTGCTTTTTTACTTGTTTTTTTTTTGTTTCGCTAAAATTTAGTGGTAAAAATTTAGTGCAATATGCCCCAACCTGACGCATACAATAGTTCCCGAGTTGCATGCGCTTCAACATACGTTCCATTTGTAGAGATAATCCCAAATTTACTCGTTCGATTACAGCCTGCTTTATTTTCATCGGAAAATATAATTTAATTAAAAGTCTTGGTTGTTTCTGTGAAAAATAAAAAAAATTGCAGTAACAAAATCATTTATCGTACGTTGGTAAGTTAATCAGCTAAGAACGACTCGACAAATTCAGATAATTTTAATAAAATGATGGAAAGAAAAATTGACCACACCCACTTCTCCGATGTATCTAAAATCTTTATGTTTTCCAAAATTAAACGAAGAAATCGATTTGAAAACTAGTATAAAAATTATGTTGACTATCTCTCCAACTCTAAGTATTTATTTGTGGCAGAGGAACTGGAACCGAAATTGTTTCAAATTTGGTATTTGAAGTTCGTAATGGATACTACAGCCTATGACAGAAAATTGTCTGTGCAGGTCCACGTCTTTGTATAGCCCCCATATAACGGACCCCCCGATATTCGATATTTTGATGATTTTAGCGACATTATTTACCGGAATTGCTTAAATTTTGGTATTTGAGGGTCATAATAGATGCTACAGCTTCTGCCAGAAAATTGTCTGTGCAGTGGTAGGTCCTATATTCGGTATTTTGATGGTTTTAGATACATTATAAACAGATTTTTTTTCAAGTTTCGCATTTCAATATTTTAATAGCTTATGACAAAAGTTGCCTATGCAAGCCCACGTCGTCGTATAAACCCTAATATACGGCTAAATTCGGTATTTTTAAGATTTTAACAAAATTTGTAAGGAATTTTATTTTTTTGAAAATTGCCAAATTTGTACCAAATGGTGGAGGGTATTCAAAGTTAGGCTCGGCCAAACTTACATCTTTTTTACTTGTTTATTTTTATTTTATTTTTTTCATTCCGATTGAAGGAGTGAATAAAATCAAATCGATGAAGATGAATCGGAATTTAAGCTTTCTCACAAGGTTACAACCGATATGAGATAGTTTTGTAGATTAACATATCCTTAAAAATATGAATTAGACACTAAAACTATGGCCCGGACCGCGTTACCGGCTCAACTATCAAAAATATATTAGATTTGTAATCAAAATCTCTAACCATGTAAAACACATTCCGTCTGATAGTCATATTGTATTTGTTTGTAATGCACTATAAGTTGTTATTATTTTCCTAAATGAGTTACTAATATTTTATTCGTTTATTACCTTGAAACTCTTTATATCCAATATCAATCCTACTTAAATGCTAATGTTCAGGAAACATATATTAGACATTTACAATGTGATCCTCGAATACAAACGAATTGTAATATATTACAGTCCCTAATGCAATGCATTTCAGTAAACGTTGTTTTATCATTTGATTGCAGTGTTTTCTGTCCTAAATCACAAAAACTTGAAGTGCGTGATGCGCAAAGACGGCGTTTGTCACCCCGATCAACCGAATTTCCAATTTACAGTACAAACACTCGCCGTTAAGTGTAATTAGCACGCGTCATAAAAGACAGCTGTTCCGACGCAATTAGCATTGCTTATTTTGAGTCATAAATACTTCACCTATCCTCAAATATTAGCCCAAAACTTGCCACAAAAAATAAAATAAATAAATAAAAATCTCCTTTTTGTGTTTTTGAAATTTAATTTTATTCATTTATAATAATTTACAATAATGCTCGTGAAGACCGAAGGGCGTGCATCTAATTTTGTGTAGCGATTTACATTCAGCCACAGGGAGTATGGGATGAATTTACGAACGGGTTGAAATCAAACATAATTGTTACATTTCTTTTCGCTGCCCTGTACCGAACCTGACAAAAAACACACACATTTTTTTTATTTTTTTTCATTCCGTGTCTGTGGGTTAACTTTTTTCAATAAAAATTTACATAAAAAATAGTTTTTTTTTCGAATAATTAATAACGTCATGTCTGGGGAATGAGTGTGAGGAAGGAGGAGCAAGAAACACAGTGCCACATTTGCAAACGATAGAATGTCACTCGCACACACACAACACCTACCCTCGCGGTCGCACCAACGAGTCGATTTATGTGCGCGCAAGTCGTAATCTTGGATTTGGTGTGTACAGCTCAGATTTATGGTTCCAATTAATTGATTATGACAGTTGTGCTCGTTTATTTCATTTTTCTGCTTCATTCCTACCCCTTCCCAGCTCACACTCTTTGGGGGTGGGGAGTTGTAGTGATCGTGTTCACTCGAGGGGTTTGTTTCCTGCCTGGCTGGTTGGACGTCTGTTTCGTTAGATACTTTTGGTGTCACCGTCATCAGCGACATAAACATTGCAAGCAAGTCCTTGCTAGATGTCAAAACTTCTGGAAGAGACGAACAAACGATTCCACTAACGAAAGTACTGTAAATAAACCAGTTCCAGTGTGATTTCAGAAGTGGCCTTGCTACCTCCATCATGGTCATTAATGTGCCGTAAAACGGTGTTGTCAAGGGAAGTGGCACGAGTCCACAGCGAAAGTTCCTTTTATGAAATAAATCACGCTAAAGCATAAACCCGTTTGCGTCGCTTTTGAGGATGTAAATTTCAGTTAAAAGTGCCAGGCGAATGATTTATGAGTCCATGTTAAGCCAAGTTCGTATTACACCGCTGATATCAGGTGATTACTATTGTACAACTATTTCCCGTCCGGTGTATAAGCAGCCGCGCGTCGATTATTTGCCATGTTCGGACCTATCTAGGGGTCATCACTTATTATTACAATTTTCAATGAAAATTGGATGAATATCAAATCCGATCATGTCATACCCCATATATACGAATTTGTCTACTGCATATGAGGATTTCTATGGTTTCGGTCCATTTTTATACCATACGCCACACTGTGGTACAGGGTATTATGTCTTTGTGCGTTTGTTTGTAAGGTGCATAAGGATGATCTTCATAGAATCACATCCTGAATCGATTTATGCATGTCCGTCCGTCTGTTCATGGAAACGAGCAACCCAAAAAGAAGCATCCAAACCATTAAGCGAATTAGTATTCATAGCCCGAAATATCAACGAATTTGAATTTAAATAGGATAAGAAACAACCTTAAGATTGGATAAGTTCGAAATGAATAGGACAATAATAAGTAAGTCGCTTTTGCCGTCAGATGTATAATCCTAGCCTTGACAATTGATTATTCAAAGTGGTACCAGAAGAAATGGTGCGATCCCTACCATCATTATAACATATCTTGTATTGATGGAAATATTTAATGTATCAAGTCTGAATGAAATCGGACATTATTTTTCCGTTTTATGACCAGAAGGAGTTGACCGATATATTTCATCTTAACACTAGACCGTGGATTAATAAAAATATTGTGATGTGTGTAATTTGAAGATAATAAGAGTTATAATTATTCCAAATTTTGTCCGTTTGTGAGGGAGGTACTTGATGGAGTTGCCGGATTATCCTTTCTCCTTCCACGCTAGATCGACTTCAAATGTCCTGAAACGGATTTGTTTCAAAGAGACCTAGGGTCTAAAACCATTATTTCGATTAGTCACGTTTTGGCCGTATCAAACTATATATACCCTTTGTAGCCATATGGCTGAATGTATAAAATTACATAACTCGCATCATTCTAAACGTGGGACTCCAAACACTCGTCGGATACACAATAAAAAAAAACATTAAAGTCAAAACAAAAAAAAAAAAAAACTTTAAATGTTAAGAAATTCCGAGTATAATTAAACACCTATGTTTATAATGGCTTGAAGAGAATTATCATGGTACAATAAGGAGGTAGAACAGCTTCATAAAACTACAGAAATACAGCCCTGAGGCTATGCCCGCCTTCTGCCAGACTTATTCAAAATTTTATGAAACAAATTCTTTTCATTTTTTTCATACTTTCCCTCATATTTTAATGAAACCAATAGCGCGAAAAATGAATGAAATGTTTGAATTTTTTTTTTCAAAAATATGATCCAAACTGTTCCATCTTTCAATTTCACGGATAAACTGGTTAATAGCTTTAATACGTGAGCCGCGATGTACGTGTCTTCCATTCATTGGTTTTGAAAATATTTTGTTTTAATTTTTCAAAACAATAATTATTAGCAGAAGTCGGGCACACTTAGAAAAAAATTGTAATCAGCTGATATCTCTACCTTACCTTTTTATTGTACCATGCGAATTATATACTTTTTCGAACACTGTCATTATAACTTTTCAGGGTAAGAAAATGTGAAATTGCAATGATTCGAGACTACTCCTCAATTCTTGTAGAAAATTCCAGAGGAATTTCAAAGATAAGCATCCACTCTTTGGACGGCGGTGAGTTCCATCAAAATGTCTAAACGAGTTGTGGCTTCCAGAAAACGACAAAAAGTTCGGCCATTAAGACCTCATTTTCTTAGTCTTATCTTCGCTATTCTGAGCATAGCATTTACGTAGCTTATACCCTGCAAAGGGGAAATGCTCTTCAAACATGACTAGGTAAGTGGTACCATCACCCGGCCCCTTAGTCACATTGAGAGATCTGTGTAATATTATTTCCCCTCAAATCTATAACATTTTTATTTTGCTTACGTATCTATGTTAGTGGTAAGCCACTGTTCATTTTCCAAGTTTTCCACAAATACGCATGCGCAATACCAACCGGCAGCACAACGAATTAATATTCGCATTTCGAAATTAATAAATTAAAATAATGGCAGAAACGCTGGCAATTGTAACGCTATGCCGCTGCTGCATTACTGTAAATTTTTGCAACTGAATACCGTAAGTGAAGGTCGCTCAATTCACGTGTGATACCGATTTTGGTGGCTATATTGGGCAGCTTCTGAAATAGTGTTGGCTTGTCTGTTTTTTCTCAAGACAGGCGAGATAGCGTTCATATGCATGCCAATCGCGTTGCCGACATTACGTGGCTGTTGTAGTTTGGTTGATTTTGGTTGTTTTCCATGCACAATTGTTTCACTTTTTTGCCGCCAGCTATGAAGAGATTCCTTGACAAATAGTTTCGGCCCCCTTTGCCGCAATAAATTGGTTTCACATGAGAATTTGCAGTTTTGGTCGGGCACAGTTAGTATTTAATCTGATTTCACTAAAGCGTTAATGCGCTTAGATAGCGGCCGATTTCAGCTGTCACCGACAATTTAGAATCAATCAAAATTCAACTAAGCGAAGTATTTTAGCGGAAAATTGACAAATTAAATCGGCAACTCTGCAAAAGGAACAAAGGACTAATCGGAGGGGTTTTGCTTTCCCTTTTGGGTGAAAAAATGTACAATTCGAACGAAAAATCTTTTGTTAATGTATTGGGGTGGTTTTGAAGTGGTTGTTTTCGGTCTGCTCGTTGCATTGGGCGCTACAGTAGTTCAAATCTTCGAATGGTTACCCTCAAACAGCAAAAGAATTATTTTATGTCTAAATAATAATAGGCATCGGTGCCAGTACAGTGGAATGCCATGGGCATACATAAATGTTTACCTCATCGATAAGTCATACGTTATACAACTGGCCACAAACAATACAACTGGTAGTACATCATTATAAAATGGAATTTTAAACATTGACAATAAATAAAAGCTATTGAGCCAATTAAAGAGCATGAAATTATTTCCGGAGTCATCTTAATTCAGATTAAGTCTAGAAAAGTGAAGTTGTGCAAAGAGTTGGTACACAAAGTTGTATTGTTTGTGGCCGAAGTATAATTTTTGAGGCATATCGTCCATTTAAAGATAACGATTACAAAATAAGATATTTTTATTGTCAACATCAAACAGGTTCTCGATGAGGGGAATGACTTTTGAGGTACTCGTGGAAGTATCACAAGTTGTTAGGTGGATCTGCCCATTCTACTGCATTGACATGGTTTTGTAATAACAAATGCCAGACTGATTGAGTCTACCGTGTTTCGAATTATGAAAACCTACCCTACACAGATGGTGGATTTTCACGTCAATTGAGTTGGGGCTCATAATATTGGTATATACGCAAGAGGGCTTTTGGATAGAAACCTACTCTAAAAATCCAAGTTTTCTGTTAAAGGACAAACGTCTCACATAGCTCATCAACATCCAGTTGTCGATTTACTTTCCTCTATTACTTAGGTGGCTTTGTAGGTATAAAGAAAGTAGTAAACATGTCATGAAGTAGTTCCAATGACAATGCCCAATCACAATGATCCGCCTACATATTATTCCTTAGTGTTTGCACACAGCAATTAAAGCTAAACAAAGGCGAATTCAAACCACGGTATGAACATGTTTATTAGCAATCAATCAAGTGAAGTCCTACCAGGAGGTCCTTTCGACAACTATTTACACTTTGACTTTTCGTTTGATGGTGGTTCTGATCGTTCTTTTGTCAGATCGGGTTGAATTAATGGCCACAGACGTTGTGAATGGGTTGGGAAGAATGGTTGTTCCTCGACTCCGCGCTGTTGTGGTACGGTCCTTGTAGACGCACATCAACTCGTCAAATCCATCGGGACAATCGTTTATCTGGAAGGAAAAATAGACATCGAATTATAGATTTCGGGATTGGATAGGAGTGATGGTTCATTACTTCATCTTTTCAACGACATATATTTATGGAAAGAATAGTTTTTGAGACGAAACTATGAAAGGTTCTTCCTAAAAGCCTGCTTCCTTAGAAATTCAAACACAAGATATTGTAATGCAACGGGCTGGGCAGTTAATGTCCCATTATGCCATTACCCTCATTTAATTTGGTTATTCGAGTCAAAAGTATACATCATATTTCTTGCAAAACGTTTTACGCTTTGTTGGTCTCCATGAAATTGAATATATTTGAAGGGGAAGCGTTTGATCCGGCCGAACCAATAATCTAAGCAAATAATGGAAAAATAACCAAATTATTTTCGAAGTCGATTAACGTTGATCGAAAATTATCTGTTGGAAAGGGAAACGAACAAAGATGGTTTTACTAACCATTTAGACCCCTTAAAAGAACAAAGGGACCGTCTACGATCAGCACTTCGAAACAAACATGTTTTTGGTTTATGCCCTGGGAAGCTTATACCGAGAAAAGGTTAAAGAAAACCAGGAGGACTTGTGGAGATCGCAGCCGACACTGCGATGAAGACGGAAATTTTGCTTATTGTTAGTAAACATTATCGACAAACGAACAAGCTTTTTCCTCTAAAGCGCTCATCTGCAGACAACGTACGATATTTTAAAATGTATGTCTTCAAATAGGCCCATTTATTCTTCTGCTAATACTCGTATTAGCTAATCTAATGCATTACACTTTTCAGATCTGCCGATCAGCCGGTCTCGTGCTCTTCGAATGTGGGCTTGCAAAATTTGAAGCACTGCAATCTATTTTTGACATTTTTGGGCAAAGTATTCCTCTCAGAGGGAATCTCACTTTTAATACTAAAAAGGTATGGGAAAATATATAGTTTTGTGTATAGTTGTGCCTGTGGCTGACCCGGTGTATGACTTACCCTATCACAGAGTTGATTCACCGTTATGCACTTCCCACTCACGCAACGAAGTTCGTGGGGTGCGCAAACTGCTGCAACTACCTTTTCTTGCGGCGGTTCGGTACTGACCGCTACCAGAATCGAAGCTGCTGGCTGTAAAGGTGTCGTGCCCGTTGAACGGTTTCCGCGTGTGGCTGATATTTCAAAGTTGTTTTCGGAATCACTGGTCATCATGATTTCTTTGCTATCGCGAAAATTGGCTATGGGCGAACATTTGAAGGAACTAGTGAACTCTAATACCGTGTTCATACTCACCAAAACCCTTCAGTCTCTCCGATGGAACAGCATTCGTGACATCTTCTTTCGATACCCCAAGAGAACGATTGTTCGCAACCTGCCATTGAAGCGGGTTGGGTGTATTCAGATCTTCTGTCGTGGTTGTTATGTACGTGTACAGACTGTCGCTGGTCTGATTGGGCAGGAAAATGGCGGCATAGGAAAATAGTCGAGGGAAAGCATTGATATCGTCCGCGTCGAATCGAGAATCGTCTTCATTGTCCTGGGAACTACAATTTTCCTCGTCGGAACCATCGAAACAGTCGTACTTCATATCACAGCGCGATTCATCAGGCACACATTTTTCATTAGAGCGACAACGGAATTCGTCTGGCTGGTCGCATGTCAGACAGCTGTCCTCGTCCTCGCCAGCCGGGCAGTCTTTTATGTTGTCGCACTGCCATTGCCTGGGAATGCAAGAGCTGTCATAACATTCGAATTCGTTGTCATAGCAATAACCCTTCCTCCGGGTCGGATCGTCGCAACGTTGAGGGTCGCTCGAATCTGGGTACAGACTGCAATCGAATGTTTCCGTCAGTGAATCTGAGTTTGCAATTATTTCGGAGCAGGCTTCGCGAATTGCTAAATGAAATGATGGAAATGAAATTGTACCAGATTAAGACTTAGTGTGACATCCTGAGCACTGGAGGTCTAGACGTTAGTTCGAGGTTGGCTTTTCCATTTTTTAATTCAAATCTTACCTTTGCATATCCTCCTGCAGGGTGGAAGAATACCAATATGGCTGGGTCTGCATTCGGGCTCGAAAACGGCGCAAATGAACTCAGCCGATCGGGCGGAACAATTCGAGTTTACCATCAACTGGTAGTCCTTGAGGTCCGTGGGCGTGATGTGTGCTGAAATGTTATAGGTCAAGTCGTATTCCAGGACACCCTGACACATTGCCAGTGAAGTTGAGTAGCAGCGGCTATCCTGCGTGTTTGTCGGCTTGCTGCTAGCCGACATCATTGGAGCGGTGGGTTTGTTATGTGTCACTGGAGGGATTGTGGGAGATACTTTGGCAATGGAATCAACAGTGGCAGTTGTAGTCGGGGATGGGGCATGCCCGGGGAAAAGCTGTAAATATAGATGACGGAAAATATCAATAGATAAATACAATGCGGATCAGCTGCTGAACATGCTTACTCCATCGATTAGCCGGAGAATCCGCTCGTCCTCCTCAATGGGAACGCCAAAACTATTTTGGTGGCCAGATGTAAAACGGAAGACATTTGCAGGCACAAAAGCCGCCGCTTCCGAAATCATCGTTGTGGTTTCGTCAGCGATTGTCGTAGAATCTTGAGGGGAGTCTTTGCGTTGTTTATCCCATGCGTTGGCCGCCTTGGAGTGTCCGTACTCAACGGTTGACAACTTCTGTTCTCTAGGTCTTTGGCGAGATCTCGAGCTCAGTGTGCGCAACAGCGTAGACTCTCTAATCACTTGAGCACTTTCCGTTACTGCCGCCCGCACCGTGCTGCCTTCCGTGGGCTGTGTATTTGCTACTCCATTTGATTGCATCGCATCATCGTCGTAGCTCTGTTTCTTCTGCTGCAAATACCGCTCCCTGGCCACACTGATGTCATGTAGCCAAATGCTGTAGGTTATCAAACCGAAGAATACCAACACACTGGCTGCAAATATCAAAGGCCATCGCAAGTACTGCCATTTGCAGAGTCGCTTTCCAAACTGAAGAGTCATCAAAGATGTCTTGGCTGCCGCTTCTGGCGAGTCTAGGTAGTAATTGCCGGTGAGGGGGTATTTGTGGCGGCGCACCTGTAATTCGGCCAGATTCTCGACGGGTCTGTTAAACATGCCTCCCATCTGGCACTTGTGTGTCTGTTGTTGCTGCTGCGCCTTACTCCCATCCAAATGACATTTTCCGTCTACTTTGCCATCCCAACTTGAGCTTCGCAACGTAGACGCGCGCGAATAATCTGCAGAACGATGATTATGGTGATGTGCCCCATCGCTGATGGGCTGCACACAAACGGCCACCCCGTGTGGATATTTGGTGGGTTGGCGTCGTAGACCCAACGAACGGCCGCTCAGTAGGTTGATCTCGTGCTGTTGCTGTGCAGCATGCGTGGTCATGCATTGATTGACTTTGTTGCCTGTTGCCACTGCCGCCTGTGAGCCGATGCAATTGCCGCTGTCCGCTTCGGTGAGATTTCCTCTCTCCATTCGTTATGACCAAGCGATGCTGGACGTGCTTGTCGGGTACTCTACCAGCTGCCTCTGTATCGCTGGAATATCAGTGTGGTATATGTTGTCGCCAGATAGCTCAAGCAATTTTTGGTTTAAGTGGATTGCTGTATTGGCTGTGGTAAAGTGCCTGGATTGATTACATAAGCGTCATCTGTTGCTGCTGCAGCTTTTTGTCTAAGATCTGAGCTGTGGACCGTTTGGTCTTTCTGCTGGATTTCTTTCTTTTTTTTTTTTGCACGAATGGAGTTTTCTTGTTACCAATGGTCGGAGTTGGCTTTTTGAGTGTCTGCTTCGTTTCTGTTTCTGTTTTTCTTTTTCGGATGTTGATATTTTGGCCTTTAATGTCAGATTCCCAGGCTTGGGTTTATTTGTAGGCTTGTTTTAAACAGAAATTCGCTGTATTGCCGCTCGTGGTTTGAGTAAAATATTTGCTGCTTCGTTTGTGATCACTATTTTAATGAAGACCCAAGAAGAACACCTCTTCTTAATTTGTTGAAATTAGTCTCTGTCTCTGTCCTAGAAAATATCAACATTTGAAGCATAAACGCATTCAGCACTCGATGTGTCACAGTTTTCCTTTTCAAGTTTATTCACAATTAATACTCTGTACTAAATATCGTGTGATACATCATTTATTTCGCCACATGGTATGCCAAGTGAGTCGAAGCAATAATTGGCTAAGTTGAGTTGAGTTATGTCAACCAATGCAAGCCTAAAATCAACGCACAATGCTGAAGCATGGCGTGGAGTAAGGTTCTGTAAAATTACTTGAGAAGTGACTTCTTCAAATGAGTTATGACACTCTCCAAGAAAATGAGGAGTTAACAGCATCAGGTTGGTGCACAGATGTTCGCAAATGCCTGAGCAAGATGTGACTAATAGTTCGGCAACAGAAGCCATTGACAACGCATCAATGGAAACCCAAATAGGCTCTTGTCTTCACACGACCAACAGCAGCCACAATGGTCGTTGTGAAACTGAAGCGGTTTAACCCCCCACTCCGATTTAATCATCTTGCCACTTGCACTTTAAAAGCAATAATCAAACGCCACATGAAAACAAAACAAACCGAACCGAATCAGCAAATCATCTTCTGACCTTTGGTGTTGGTGTTTTTGTATTGTCTAGTTTAAAAGTCAGCTACATCTCCGATTGGTTAAGTTGACCACTTGCAACTGTGAGCCACAAGCAAGAATTTAAAAGCCAAGGGGGCGGACGGTTGGAATCCCCTTCGCCCAGATTTGCCTGCCGTTCACCGTGGAGCATATTTGCAATAGATTAAAGCCAATAACAACAATAATAATAGTACTACTCGGTGCTGATGCCAATCAACATTCATATACAGTGGCTCACACAATATCGAAAATGGATATGTAAATACTTCCTGGCACGTAAAATAGAACAAAATAATCGAAGTTGGGACTGAACTGATGATGATGAGTACCAGCAATGCACACTGGGGCAATGCTCTTGCTGGGTTAAAGACAACCAACTGTACATAGTGGGAAAACCCCGAACTAGGGCGCATGCATGAACAATGCTCTAACAAAATTAAACAAAGTATTGTCACAATATTAAACAATATGTAGTGTTCAGTATATCTAACGGAACTTCCAACGAGAAACGGAACTTCTAACGAGAATCCCATTTTGTTTCCGCCAGTGTTCATTCATAGGTCATTTTCAATAATTTTTTATACCCTACACCACAAAGTGGTCAGGGTATTATGTCTTTGTGCATTTGTTTGTAACAGGCAGAAGGAAACGAGATAAACCCATAGTTCCTTTTGATGATCTGCATAGAATCACATTCTGAGTCGATTTATGCATGTCCGTCCGTCCGTCTGTCCGTCTGTCCATGTATTTTTGTAAACAAAGTACAGGTCGCATTTATTGCCCGATCCAGATGAAATTTTGCAAAGATCTTTTGTTTGGCCCAAGGACGAACCCTATTGAAATTGGAGATAATCGGTAAAAATTTAGATATAGCTCCCATATATATCTTCGTCCGATTTACCTTTTATTGTGCACCAAACGTGTAATATCAGCCTGAATTGTATGGAATTTTGCATATACACCCAAATTGGGCCTGAAAATATGTATGCCAAATTTGATCGAAATCGGTTCAGATATAGCTATAGCTCCCATATATATTGTTCATCCGATTTGTTATTTTTGTCCTCCGCAGCCGTAATATGCACTCTGTAACAACAATATTTGGGGAAATATATCAAATACAGCTCAGAAATACATTTGCTAAATTTTATGGAGATCGGTTCAGATTTGGATATATCTCCCATATATAATTTCGTCCGACTTACCTTGGATTGTGCACCAAACGTCTAATATTTGCCCAAATTGTATGAAATTTGGCACTTACGACCGAATTGAGTCTAGAAGCTAGTATGTCAAATTTGGTTTGGATCGGTTCAGATATAGCTCTAGCTTCCACATATATTATTCATCCGATTTGTTATATTTGTTACCCACAACGGTAATATGCACTCCGTAACAACGATATTCAGGGAAATATATCAAATACAGCTCTGAAATATCTTTGACAAATTTTATCGAGATCGGTTCAGATTTGGATAAAGCTCCCATATATATCTTTATCCGATTTCAAATTAATTGTGCACCAAATGGGCAATACAATTCCGAATTTAAAAGATACAAATGTTTCGGCAGATTTAGTCCTTTGAACTTTAAATTATAATTATAATCGTAGCTTGTATGATTGAATTCTCCCATAAAAATTTTCATTGTTATGTGGAGCTCTACTTAATTAGCAAAATGGTGTAGGGTATCATAAAGTCGGCCCCGCCCGACTTTAAGACTTTCTTTACTGGTTTTTTTTTTTGGTTTCAACGTTCCCATTGACGCATACAATTATCCATTTTAATGCAGATATTTCAAAGAAGTAACTATGTACAGAACTGAAATAAAAGTGTTATAATTCGTAAACTATGTCGAATCTCCCGAGCGCTCAAAACCTTAATTGTGATCGTAGTATTGTTGTAATAAAATGTTTTCAAAGACCCTTTTTATTTGGCACAGCAAACCAACATACAATAGTGTACACATCATCACTTTACATTAATTTCCGTACCTTTGTAGTACGAAGTTCCGAAAATCCTACCAAATCCTACCACTTACGACAACATATTTAAAACCAAAACCTGAGCAGGGTTACCGTTGCATAGTGGTCGAGGTCGTATGGGCACAGCGGCCAAAAATACTTTCAGTGCAGATATCAATATGAATCTTTGGTTATGGTACATTGATGGGATAAAAATAAAAAAAATTGACAAAACGGATATGGTCGATGCATGTTTTGGCATGGTCCCTTTACAAAGTTCCTCACGAATAAAGGTAATTTGCCCAATTTCTGTCACATTTATACACTAGATTGTTCTGTTATTTGGCATTTTACGTTCTAAAGAGCTAAAAAATAGTCTTACTGAAAATTATTTGGAACGGCCCGCCTTCAGGTAGAGTCCCCTGTAAAGGTACCTTTAGACATAGAAGTATTTTTTATACAAAGTTTATTTCAAATTTCAAAATTATTATTTGTAAACAAAATAGATAATTTTTTTGTTATCAAATTAAACAATTTAATATAAAATTAAATCAAAGTTACTAATGGATATTTATAAATTTTAGTGTTATATAAGTAAATCAAATGCAGATTTTATTAATATAGATTTTTTATTGAAGAAGAAGACGGTTAATAAGATGTTGAAACACGAGAATTTTTTCGGGTATGATTTAGTCGAAACTTTTTTATATCTTTATCCACGGCTTCCCCCTATAATTCTCCAATCGATACAATGACAAATTTATAACGTCGGGTGCATGTATTAAAATTTTATGAGCTGCGGGTGGAAGATAGTGCCTTGGATATCTATTTGTTAACTCTTTAGCCGTTTCCAGTGCAAAGCCCTAAATTTTTCGACATTAATAGTATACCCAGAAGATAATGCAGGCAACATTATTGAACACCCCTCAATTATATCCTTATCAATCCCAAACAACAAAAACATATACTATGTCACTAGCACCATCGAACTGACAAAATTGGAGCGAGGGCATAACATACAAATCTGAAAGTTAAATAAGCACTAGGACCCTTACTAATGGCGTGAAGAAATTATATTGGAGGACTAAGGGGGGGGGGGGGGGAAACAATTAAAACTTTAACTGAAATCCAATTTTATTTTCAAAATTAATCTTTAAAGGCAACTCAGAACACTCACATCGTCTATATTGTACACAACTACTAAACACACAAATTACCGCACTAAAAATAAGTCAATACCTTGCTTTTCAATAATTATGCCAAGAATTGTCATTTTAAAATGTATTTAATTTTGTAAAACAGATCTATTTTTACTCCACTTTTTCACTGGTCCCACTGAAAAAGCAACTAACCATATTTTCTCTTTTTTGATGCTATTGTCGAAGTGGGCCGTTAGAACGAAGCCAAAATTATTATGTTTCCTAAAAAGCTTAACCTCTTAAGAGTTCATGTGTACACATTTGACAATAAATATCTGATTTTCATTTTTTGAATTTTGGCCAATGGCAGCGACCTCTGTGCGTTGGGCGGGCGACAAAAGTTGCAGTTTGCGACCTTTTTGAGATCCAGTATCTTTATGTGCAACACTTTAAACAATTTCCAATTTTGCAATTTTTACCAAATTTCAAAATAATCTCATTCGGGCTCAACTTGGAGAAAGAATGTTTTCTAAATTAGAACTAACGAAGGGATAAATAAACTAATTGGTTGAAAGAAAATATTTGTGGGTCCATATTAGCAGCTCTAAAATGCGAATATTTTTTGTCACACTTTTCAAACATTTCTGGCAGTAACACTTAACCGGGGTTATCAATCTGTATTTTATTCGCGCTAAATCGGTGCTTTTCCCATTGTGCAGCGGCAGTTTGGAATAGTCCTATTTTACAAAGTAAGCGATGCCAAGGTTCGGATAATTGACATACATCATGGCAATGTAATTTTTCGAAATGGTCGGATCGATGTTTGATAAAAACACTTTCAACTCGTCGTTGCTTTGAGCTACTGTCTCTCTATGTAAAACGATTGAGTAATGGCGTGCACTTTTGTTAAAGCCAAAGCAATAACTTGGCTATAATAATATTGCAGACTGTTGCAAAGATATTCTAAGTATTGCGCTCTATTCTCATGATGCGCACACTCCCCCGACATGTTGCGACACTCGTCATTTTCGAATGTCCGGAGCCCGTTGACTCAGAGAAACTTACCCGACAGTCATTTGGCAACTGCCCTGCTATGGGTCACTAGGACTGCAGGAGAAAAAATAGTTCGTATTCCAGAAGATTTTAAGCAGTTCGAAGGTTTTGAATGTTTGATAACTATCCCGAGTGAATGATTTCACAATACATGGTTCAGGCGGACACTGGCACTTTCAACGCTTGTTTGCTGGGGAACTTTACTTATTCACGATCGCACGGGGACCAATGCTGTTTCCGAGAGTCAGTTTGTGTTTTGTATATATTTAAATTGCTTTTGTTGGTATGTCTTTTTCTGTAATTGCTTTAGCCGGAGATTTAACGAGCCGTGACGACGTGAACTGTCATTGAAGCTGGCAAAATCACAACTGAACTTTTTGGGGACCCAATCAACCCAAAAAGCATAGCTTGTTGGCGCGACTGTAAGTTGGCAAGCGATACACCATTCTGGCGCTTAAGCTTAGATTACGCTCGCGCTCGCTGCATGCTATTTTGTTTTTCATTCGTGTAAATGTCTTTTATTTGGCTGAGCGAATAGTAAGCTTAGTAAGCTCTGCAATGCCATTTCAAGTCAACTCCGACTCAGACTAAGAGTGCGGCAACTGAGGCACTAAGCCAAATGAAGGATGTAAATAGCTTTTCATCGTTTTCAATAACGAGGGACGTGTTATTTAAATGATATGCTTGTTAGAAATATTTTTGCAAATATATATTATACATAATGTTTATGTAGGAACATGGTGTGGGATATTGATTGTGTAGAATATATACATACTTGCGTTGATGGAAACTTCGTATCGACCTTCCTATAACAACTCTCAACGGTTCAGTTGGTTTCTCGAATAGTTTCGCTTTCATGTCTAGCGGGTGGGTGAACCGATCCAACAAAACATTGATCTTTACCCTGCTCTCTTTGTCGTGCTAGTATTTCAACAACCGGAATGTCGGTTGTGCTGACTTTCTTGATCCACAGCTAGAAACGAGCAAAATACGTTTGTGTCGCCCTGATCATTCATCGACAATGCAAACGGATCGATTTTCGCGGCGTTGCTTTTGAACATCTACATTCAGTCACCGGCGGTATTAATGGTCATTTTCGGGAGAGTGGAAGTTTGTATCAAGAAAAATAAAAACAAAACATTTTCAAAATCAACGATTGAAAATTGCGGGGCGCGTAATAATAACATTAACCAGATTTTCCATGGAATTGAAAGATTGAACACTTAGAATCATATTTTTGACAGAACCTCCAGACATTTCATTCATCTTTTGCGCTATTTGACTCATTTTTGAAATGAACAAAAAATACCAAATAAATGAAAACAACTTGTTGCCTATAATTTTGAAAAATTCTGACAGGAAGCGGGCATAGCCTCAGGGCCGTATTTCTGTAGTTTTACGAAGCTGTTCTACCTCCTTATTGTACCATGGTTAAATCTGTTGTTTTAGTATCGCTGGTGTGGTCTTGAATATGTTTATTTTCCAAATCAATCTCTTCTTGTTGGGAATATCTTGGGTTCAGTGGGGGAGCGATTCCGAAAGATAAAGGATAATATTGTACATATACGTACCTTGTCTAAGGCTGTGCGAAGCATGTATGAGATAAAGGTTCATGTCAGTTTTGCAACAACTGATCAATTTCAATTTGTTTCCTTATAGACGAGAAACTTGTGGGATTAAAGGAATAGCTTAATAACTTAAACATTTTACAATACATTAAGAAAATCGGGTTATTAATTTTGGACTTAGAGAAGAGTAATTTTTATGATTGACCACCATGTTTATTCCATGTACTTCACTGTCGAAAGTGTTTTTGTATGGAATACAAATATGGAATAAATCGATACAAGTCAGCTCCCAGAAATTCGACGTAGAAACTTTAAACCGCGTTTTCCCAAAGGAGGTAAATGATGCTGCATGGAGTGCTCAAGCATGTCAGCATATCGTATCGTCGATAATCGGAGGTATATATCTGTGTTTATCCAAAACGTGTACTCCTTTCTTCTGCTATTTTCCCCACAAGAATATCTTGTTTGGAAAAATCATGAATGTTGGCAAAAGGAGAAAAAGCTCTCCCGTTCGATTGTTAAACTTGGACTTGTCAATAATTATGATTTTAATGATAAGATTTTTTAGAAGTTATTTTGTAAGAACATTTTTGTCATTTTTAGCGACAGAATTAACGATAACAGAAGTTGGGGCAGCAATCAGATAGCTCCAGGCCGAAAAAATACTGATGTGAATATCAACATGGAATCGAAGCCATAATGCCCAACATCGACCTTGGCCTAAGTATTAGGTTTTGTCATATTGAAAATCATAATCCATAATCGAAGAGCCAATCCACTTACGGGCATCATGTAAAGTGCGCCGAAATATTTCCCACATTTTACAGCCCGAAGAATAGCTGGTATTTCCATTAGGTGCTATGGTCTAAACACGTTTTGGACCTTTGACTTTTATTCCATATATGAGAGTGTGGGAATAAAAGTCCGACTAACTCTGTCGTAAATCAGTCATTCAGTTTCTCGAAACCATTCGTTGACAAGCCTTAAATATGTCCGATCTATCAAGGGGGTGGTTCTTGCAATCAAAGTTTGTGACAATACTGATGAACCTTGCCTATTGAGGCTAACATCCGAACATAGCAGTTCATTAATCATGTGTTTCAAACTAGAATGACAAGTCGTAATCCGTAGGGTAAACAGTGCAGCCCAGGCCTTCATTGTGTGCTCAAAAGGTAAATGCAGGGTAGAAAATTTTCTATATCCGTCCAGAATATGTCACATGTTTTGTACCATCAAAAACAAATGGGAACTCAGATTCAAAATTCTGTTGGAATATTTTGTCCCCGATTATAACCAACATATCGTCATCTCACTTTGCCTGCAAACTGGATAGTATAAAACTTATGGCATCGGCCTTATGTTTCTTCGTTTGACAAAGAGTGTTGATAATTCGTCTGCATTGGTTTGTACATTATTCCGGTCAATCTAGAAAATAAAATATCATTCAAGTGAAATAGTTTGTTTCGTTTTGTACGGGCTGAGAGTGCCTCTGGAAGCGTTGATGTTGCCTGCCAAAAGGAACATGATTGATAATAGATTTTTTTTTTTTAATTCAACTTGAGCCCGAAAACATCGGTTTCATCCATCATCAATCATGATGGAGTGTAATTCTGATTCTATTCCAAAACTATGAATAATTGGCGGCAGTCAGAGTTTTAAAATATATGTCGGAAACCTGCGTGGAAACTGTCGGCATCATACATGCTCCATGGTAACCATCCCAGAAAAAAGTTAGATGCCAATGATTGCAATAATTCATCGGTCTCATCCATATTTCAATTCCAAGGATGCTGAGTGCACAGAGCCGGCATTCAGACCTACTCCAAATAGTATAATGCCAAGCTATTACATATTCTCCGAATCGCTTTTGATTGTTTAGTTAAGTCACCGATCGTTTAATGCTGAAGTTCGTAGCTGTATTTATTTTTATGCTTCGAGGGTGTTTTCAATGGAACTCAATCAGTCGTCCAGTTGCCGTTGGTTTTTGTTGCCAATCCACCAATCTAGTTCGGCAGTTTCTTATTTTCTCCTATTTCATGTATCACTTGTGTTTTTTTCTTCACCTTTTGTTAATAACATCGTAACGTCTCAATCGATATCTCATCACCAATGAAATAGCTCGAGTCTTTAGTACAAATAGTCAACATTTCTAAAAGCCAAATACCAAATTTGACATATTTACGTGGGTAAATGTGACTAGGACTCAAAAATACCGAATATTGGTCTACATATCAAACACCGAGCCGTTGTATTAGAAATCCGTCGACAATGTGGATAAAACCATCAAAATACCGAATATCGGGAGGTTCCCTTATACAGGGGCATTACGAAAACGTGGGCCTATATATACAATGTTCCGCCACCGGAACTAGAATCCATAACAAACTACAAATACCAATTTTAAGACAAATGCGAGGGAAAAAGTGATTAAAACCATCACCATTATATGGGGGCTATACTAAAATGAGACCTATATAACCAATGTTCTGTCACAGAAGCTGAAGCCCATTACAAACAACAACTACCATTTATAAGACAAACCTGTGCGAAAATGTGGTAAAATTAATAAAATTGAAAAACTTCCCTTCACAACGGAAAAACTTTTTGTACTAACATAGCGTATATCATTCAGCCGGTTAATTCTTAATTTTAGTGTGGAGTCGATGGTTTGTGAGATGAAAATAGTCATTTGCTCTCAAGTTGTAGTCATGTGGAGTAGCACAAGGTCTGCCCAGGAGACCATAGGTTTTGCTCACCCTTTCGTATCCATACCAGTTTTACGAACCTCGTGATGGGCACTGTGATCAGTGAGCCGCAACTCTGACGCACTCATCTGACCCGGTTGAATGCTTTTCACGACAAATTTTGATTTACAGCGCTAGTTCATTTATCTTGTTTTTATTGTTTTTGTTTCGTTAAACGAAAACATCGACCCAAAATGACAGGACAACAAAAGCATTTTTCATGTTGCAATACATCAACATTGTGACAGTTTACAAGAGGCTCTTGTTGGGATGAAGCGCACGCGCCGTTGTATCCTCATAAACAACCCCATTCGGCAGAAAATAGCATCGGGTGAAACGCACGTTGTTCAATTAAAAGCGGAGCGCGAGCGTTTGAAAGGCACCCCTTCTTCGTTCCCTTAACCACATTCGCACACACGTGCGTCAGTCGTCCGCATGCGCAGCACTTTTTGTCTAATATTCATACACATGTTCTTTTCGTGTTGTCCTCTTGACGAGCCGTTGCCGGCCTCTGCAAATTAAAATAAATAACGGATATCTGACATTTCTGACACGAGTTCATCAATCTTCTGGCAACTCGCCTCTGATTTCACCATCCAGCCGCGGCGAGTCATCATTGCAACGCAGCCTGATGCAAACCTTTTATTTCAAATTCATTTGCAATTTGTCATGCTCTTCGTGTAAAGTTTGTGCAGTAGTATTTTCAAAATTTCGTCACGGACTTTATCATTTTCCGCATCCCAACAACAATTAATCCGAAAAAAATCATAAATGAATGGAGCGCGTTGCTGGAGGAAATCCGTGCATATTTCAAGAACTGATGTAGTTAAAATGGCGCCCTCTTGGAATTTACAGACGTAATCTCTCTACTATAACCAATTCAAATCGCTTCCTTCTTCTCCCAGTAATATTAAATGGATTTTGAAAATAACTTTCCAATTACCAAATGCCATTGCAGTACTTTCTCCACGCAAGGAAAAGTGAACGCTCAAAGTCGACGGGTATTATATAATTTACCCATGAAGTAGGCGAATTTAATATCCAGTCACGCGTCAACTAATTAGAAGTTGGCAAATACGCTGCCACTCTCGCAATAAATTCCTATTTCATTTGCGCTCGCTTAAATTGGACGTTTAGTTTTAGTTTTTTTTTTTTTGTTTGGATGAGGGACGAAGTCGTAGCAGATTCTTAAACTAAGATCAGTGATCGAAAATTTGTATTGAAAACGAAAGCTAGAGCCACACTACTACACGTGTACTACGTGTAAATCTCGCTAAATTTTGAAAACTAAAAAACCAAAACATAACAAACACAAAATAAAGCCCACGTATTCGTATTGTTAATAGAAGGTTTTTTCCACGGTACAATGAATGAAGACAAGGTAGGGAATAGTAATCATTTGACAGTTTTTTGTTGGTCTTGTATTGTCATGATCTGTGTATCGTTTTTGTATGTGTATGATCATCCCGTTTTGGGATGAAAAAGAATTGGAATTATATTAGGAAATCGATGTTGCGAAAAATTCCCGGCATTAAATATAATTTTGAAGTTACAAGACTCTAGCTTCAGGGTTGTGTTTTTCAAATTTAAACATTCTGCCCAACCTTGTAATTATTGTACCATGGTTATTTCTATCTGTATGTAATTAA
Organism: Musca domestica; assembly: GCF_030504385.1. Lineage (NCBI taxonomy): Eukaryota > Metazoa > Arthropoda > Insecta > Diptera > Muscidae > Musca > Musca domestica. The sequence goes on from NW_026712358.1 coordinate 229,938, forward strand.
ATTATATCCTTTATAAATAGCATATACCAACAACACAAAAATGCACCCCATTTTTTAAATCCAATCTTCCTACCATGGTAAAATGAAGAAGGTAAAGTCATTTCAAATAAACATATTCGCATCTCTGCATTTTCTGTAATTTACCTTGTCAAATTTCACTGCCTATAAAGCAGGTTCTCATCTCCGACTTGTGTATGTACAACGGATTTAGAAATATACATTTTGACAACGAGTTGTCAACGGTCAATTTTGAAAAAAAAAATTGTAAGGATATGTTTGCATGACTTTAACTTCTTAACTCTAACATGCAATATTTATTAATTATTTATAAAATTGTCAAATCATAAATTTGCTGCTATGATATTGTGTCGAAACGAAATTTTAGTTTAGTTTAGTTAGAATGGGACATTAGGGTTTTTTGTTAGAACGGACTTTAAGTTTTTCCCAAAATTACTTTATGATAAGGTATATTCAATTTCATCCCGTTCGAGAATCGTTTATTACTTTAGGACTCACATAGTAAAATGTTAAAACAATAACCCCTCCAAGCGACGGTTTGTTAGCAACCAATGACTGACACTGTCTGCTTTAATTAAATCATAATACCTTGTTGGGAGGACAGATGTTCATTCCCTTTAAATGACCTTCTCTTCTTGCCATCGAAATCGTGTGCGGAATAACGTTGATGCTCATTGCCTCGATTTGACACTGGAGCCATAAATTATATCAGCCAATCCAAAAATCGACACTTCCACAAGGCAAGGCAAGTCTAAATGGCGATGGATGCCTATTGTTTGTTTATATCGTCGACCTATTAACTTCCCGTCCAGGTACTTTTTTACAATTCGCAATGCTCCTTCAGCTGAGCATTGGCATAATCAAATATGCAAATACGGCGCTGTTGAAACCAGTAAAAATCAAAATTTGCCATGCCCACTTTAAGGCCCAGAGGCTGTTGAGTATTCAGTGCCTATACTACTTGTCGGCCGGGTATTCCACTGCACTGGCAAATGTCATCCCATTTTGCGTTGATGGATAGAACAATGGAAAATGAGGAAAAACTCGTAAATATTTGCACGGCTACACCCCTATTTCTTTGCTTAGACATCCCGGCATATGCAAATTCGGCCGAAGTGAAGGGGGATGCTCGCAAAAAACACATTTCTAATTTGCTTAGGGTAATTCGCCCTCCGGCAATAGATTGCAAATTTAAGAACTGGGAGTATCTGTTAATGAGCTCATTAAATTCAATATGTCAAAGACTGGACTGCAGCTTGAATAGGAGCAAATATACAACTACCCTTGGCAATTTGAGCCGATTTCGATTTGTGGTTGTTGAAAAAAAAAACAACAAGAGTTCTGTCAAAAGACAAAAAAAAAAACGAAATTCGAAAATTGACCAACTACCCAGTAAGCCAAGTGTGCCGCTTTCAGCACAATTAGACATGACAATAACGTACCGCTGCATTACCAGCTGTCCAAAACAAATGAATATAATGCAGAAGATATGTGGCTTCTGCATTTCGGTAAACAAAAAGGAATGACTTATTCCTATACAATTTACACATCAAGTAATTAAAAACGAAGGTTGTTTGGTTGTTTTGTTTATTTATTGATTGGTGTTTCCTATTTGCTTCCATTATACCTAAGGTAAGGGTAAGAAGGTAGTCACGCAATTATATTTTTACAGATTTTTTTTAACAAGTGGCTATCGTTAGAGCACTCCAGCATTTAAATGTGAATAAATCTTTTGTGTCTCGTACCATCGCTCGTTACCGTGATATTGGTAGCGTAGCCCGACGTCAAGGAAGTGGACGGAAAAAAACAGTAAAATCAGCAGAAATGGTTCGAAAAGAAAGAAGAGACTTGATCAAAATCGCGTCGCAGTGGCCGAAAAATTGGTCCTTGAGCTCAACGTATTTGCAATATTCCATTCGGCAAATATTGAAAAATGAACTAGGGGTAATGATATTCCAAAAAGAGCAAGATCTACACCGCAACAGAAAGAAAATAGACTCAAAGAGCTAAAGAGTTGCTTCGCTTGGCTGAAAGTGGTGAACTGCCGAATTTGGTTTTTTCCGATGAGAAAACATTCGTTGTCCAGCAGTTTGTAAACAACAAAATGATCGTGTTTACTTGCCAAAGAGGTCACCTGTGCACCTCGGTTCGCCACAGAACTCAAGCGCGGGCATGCTGATGGTGTGGGCCGCCATAACAGCCGATGGTCGCTCTCCGCTCTTATTAATCGACCGTGGCATCAGAATAAATGCCGAATAGTATAGCGAAAATATTCTGGAGGGTGTAGACCTTGGGCGCAGACCTTGGACATTCCAACAGGACTCAGCACCATCGCACTCAGCACGCGCCACCCAAGAATGGTTACCAAATGGGGTTCCTTGCTTCATTTCCAGCGCACAATGGCCACCAAAATCTTCGGATACCTTGGGCGCAGACTTGGACATTCCAACAGGACTCAGCACCATCGCACTCAGCACGCGCCGCCCAAGAATGGTTACCAAATGAGGTTCCTTGCTTCATTTCCAGCGCACAATGGCCACCAAAATCTTCGGATACCAAGCAAGCGCTTCGCCGAGAATGGGCCAAAAATACCGCAGAGAAACATTCGGGCCGTGTGTGACGGTTCCATTGTTCGTTGCAAAGGTGACCGATTCGAACAAATCTAAACTTATTTTTATATTTGATGCTGTTTCATTCAATAAAACTAAAAAAAAAGGAAAAATTATGGCGTTTGACTTTGTAGCAGTTTTTTTTTTATCTCACCCTGTATACTCATAAATCCGTTGTTTACACCCAAATCGGAAGTGGGACCCTGCTTTCTATGCCGTGTAATTTGACAAGGTAAATCATAGAAAATTCAGGGTTGGGAATGCTTATTTGAAATGAATTTACCTTCTTAATTTTACCATAATCCTATCGTACAACTAAAAATTGCATTCACAACAAATATTGAAATCTATATATATTAAAATCAATTGTTGTTCGTTGGTAATGGAATCAGTTGAGAACGGCTGAACCGATTTGCATAATTGTGTGTACAAACGTTCGTCCTACCCCGAGTTGACCACACCTACTTTTACGCCCACTATTTCGATTTATCTAAAATCCTTATATTTGCCAAATAATGAAGATATCGGTTTTAAAATTATTACACGACATACTGTTGACTTTCCCCCCAATCCTAAGTATTTATTTTGGGGCTGAGGAACTGACCACGCCTACTTTTTTATCTATATATGTTGTTGTTCGTTGGTAATCGAATTATTTGAGACCGGCTGGAACTATTTGGATATTTTTTTTTTAATGTTCGTCCTATCCCGAATTAAGTTTTTATGCAAAGAAAAAGTGACCTCAATTTTTCGCCCATTTTTTCGATTTATCTAAAATCCTAATATTTACCAAAATCATGCAGATATCTTTTCCACAGTTAGTATACGACGTAATCTTGACTCTCCCCTCCAACCATAGGTATCTGGTGGGGTCAGAGGAACTGGCCACACCTACTTCTTTAAATTTATATGTAAAAAATTTGAAAAAGTATACTAAAATATCAGTTGAGAACGGCTGGGCCCATTTGACTCAAATTTTCTTTTGGTTATTTGTAATTACAGTGGAAACGCTGTCATGAAAAAAAATTGAGCAGATTCGAGGAACGGAAAAAATTGACTGTTCTATTATAATATGGAATTTGTGTAGAGTTGTTTCAGAATGCCTTTTGAAATTGAAAATTTTTATTGAAAAAACCCGAAAAAAACATCGAGAAAGTTAGCATATTTTCTATACATGCTGTTATATGGTTGTCATACCCAAATTTTCAATTTTGATTAGATATGGAAATAATTCATCCAATGAGAACTGAAAATCCAAAATTCATTGGGACTTCAATCAGTGAAATGCCGAATATGAAGAGACACTGTAATATACGGACCATACAAAATAGTGGAGTGAATTGAAAATATAGTAAGAAAAGGATTCATGTTGAAAACATGTAAATTTGAATTTTACTATAATTTGAATTTATCAAAATATTTTTGATTCATCACATGTGCTTTGAGATTTAGTTTTTCTGTATTACAATATTGAGCTGATTGTAATTATATTTTTCATTCGTTTTTCAAATCATTGAAGTGACAAGTTCAAGAAAGAAAAGAAATAAAAAACAAGATATTCCATTTCAATTTGTGTGTTTTCATTTGTCAAATTGTTCCAGAAGTTTAACTGAATTATAATATAAATCTAATAGGTTATGGGCCCAGATAACGCCCTATAAATAAAATTGTGAATATGGACAAGATGAAAAGAAACATAGAACCGTTTAACGGTGCAAATATTCAATTTGGAATTCCGTGTTAGATCAATTCTTGCCGAAAATGATGTGCTTAAAGTTATTGATGAAGAAGTGCCAACGGAAATTACTGAAAATTGGATAAAAAGCGACAGGAATGCCAAGGGTATTATAATCGAGTATCTGAGCGATTCGTTCTTAGGATTTGCAAATAATGACTGCAGTGCCAAACAAATTTTCGCAAATTTTGATGCCATTTATGAAAGAAAGAGCATTGCATCACAACTGGCCTTAAGAAAGAGGTTGCTATCATTAAAATTGAAGGAGAAACATCATTATTAAATCATTTTCATGTGTATGACGATTTAATATCTGAGTTGGTAGCGGCTGGAGCAAATATCGGAGGAATGGATAAAGTCTCACATTTATTGCTGACACTCCCAACATCTTATGATGGTGTAATTACGGCAATCGAAACACTATCTGAAGACAATTTGACGTTGGCATTTGTGAAGACACGTTTACTTGATCATGAAATAAAAATCAAGAATGACGGAAAAGACACCAGTATGAAAGTACTACAAGCAATAAAATACCGTCGGCGTCCATTTAATAAACCATATCACATGACTTCAAGCATAAGAAAAGTTGAAGACCACGAAACATTTTGACCCGTCCATAAAGTGTCATTATTGTCATAAAAATGGCCATGTGAAGAAGAATGTTTCCTGTTCAAGAAAACATTGGATACGAAAAACCATGGAGATGTAAAAACAGTTCATGCAGCAGTTCAACCCGAGAAAGGATTTGCTTTCATGATTTGTCGGGAAGCTTTTGTAAGCAGAGAAGATGGAATTCCTTTTTGTTAGACTCTGGAGCTTCGGATCACAATATTAATGATGAAAACTTATTTTTTGATTACGTCAACCTTGAATCGCCAATTAAAATAGCAGTTGCAAAATGTGGTGAATATATTCATGCTACAAAACAAGGAAAAGTTAAACTATGGAGTAGAAACCAATACCAGATTACACTTGAGAATGTTTGTTTTGTCAAGAAGTTCCACAGAATTTGCTCTCAATAAGAAAGATGCAAGATGCTGGATTTTCTATTGAGTTTAACTCCGAAGGTGTCATTGTACGAAACAAAAGCCATGTAATCATTCAAGGTAAATGTAAAAATAATGTTCCGATAAATTGTTTTAAATCATATAAAAGCTTGTATGCAGCAAGTGCTGCGAAATGCAATAGTTATCAATTGTGGCATGAGAGATTAGGACACATTAGTAAGAGTAAATTTATGGAGATAAAGAGTAAGGAAATGTTTTGTGATAGTCAACTTCTAGACAATATGCGTCCCAATGAAGAGTTATGCGAAGCTTGCATAAATGGAAAACATCCCGATTAAGTTTTGGTAAATTTAAAGACAAGGAACACGTAAGGAGGCCATTGTTTGTAATACATTCCGATGTCTGTGGACCGATAACTCCGCCCACAATTGATGAGAATTATTACGTGATCTTTGTCGATGAATTCACTCACTACTGTGTGACCTACTTAATTACCTTTAAATCAGAAGTTTTTCTGTATTTAAGGATTTTGTTGCTAAAAGTGAGGCTCCATTTAACTTGAAAGTTGTTAACTTGTATATTGACAATGGACGGGAGTATTTATCAAATGAAATCAGGGATTACTGTATAAATAAAGCATAAGTTATCACTTGACTGTGCCATATACCCCACAATTGAATGGCGTTTCTGAACGAATTTCTTATCATTCGTTATAACAGAGAAAGCGCGTGCCATGATAAGTGGAGCAAAATTAGACAAAACTTTTTGGGGTGAAGCTGTTCTAACAGCAACATATTTAATAAATAGAAGTCCTAGTAAGGCGTTAAAAGATAATTTGAAAACCCGTTTGAGATGTGGCATGGGAAAAAGCCTATTTTAAAGTTTTTGAGAGTTTTTGGGTCCACGGTATATGTACATGATAAATTGAGAAAAAGAAAATTCGATGAGAAATCATGGAAGGCTATACTGTTGGATATGAGTCGAATGGCTATAAACTGTGGGATGTGGACAATGGACGTTTGTAATGGCTCGTGATGTAATTGTTGATGAGAGAAATATGCAGTATTCTAGAGATCTAAAAGACACAGGCCGTAGTAAACCTGATAATGTTAACGAATTCCGGAAAAGAGTACGGAAAATGTAATCCTGAATGACAGTAAGGATTATTTAATGAAGAAACCATTGTACTCGAGTGATGTAAGAAATTTCCGGAAAGAGAGTACGGAAACTGTTATTCCGAATGAAAGTAGGAAAATGTTAAATAACGAATCACTTTATTCTAGTGCTGTAAAAATTTTCCAGAATGAAAGCACGAAAACAAATGTCCCGAATGAAAGTAGGGAGAGTCATTATCAAGAGCATGCATTGCCAGTAAAATGTAGAAATGTTGAGCAAAGTAAAAGTCAATTGCAGAATGACAAATTTATTCAAAATGAAGGTAATTTGATAAGGAAGAGTGATCGCTAAAAGCTAAGCCACATGTATCATACAATGAGAATGAAACGTGTTTAGATAACTGTATTATGATCGCAAACGCATTTGTTGATAATGTACCGAACTCATTTGAAGAACTTCTATATAGGGATGACAGCACATATTGGAAAAAAGCTATTGAGGAGGAACTTGATTCTCATTTTTCAAATGAAACCTGGTCAATTGTGCCAATGCCAGAAGACAGAAATATTATAGACTGTAAGTGGGTTTTTAGTTTGAAACATGATGAGTTCGGTAATCCGGTAAGATATAAAGCTAGACATGTAGCAAGGGGATTTACACAAGAATATTTGATTGATTACAATGAGACATTTGCACCAGTGGCCAGAGTCTCTAGCTTTCGGATTTTAATATCTATTTCAAATCAGTTTGGTTTATTGGTACATCATATGGATGTAAAAAACAGCTTTTTTGAATGTGGTGCTAAAAGAGGAAATATATATGAGAAATCCCCAGGGTTTGACATGTGAAGATGGTAAAGTTTGCAAGTTGAACAAGGCAATTTATGGTCTCAAGCAAGCCGCAAGATGTTGGTTTGAAGTTTTTGAGGAGGCCCTGAAGGACATGGGATTTGTTAGCTCACCTGTTGACCGTTGTATTTATTTAATTGATAAGGGTGATGTACTGAAAAATTTGTATGTATTGCTTTATATTGATGACCTAGTAATAGCTTGTTCAAATAATAAAACTATTGATAATTTCAAAGAGTACTTGAAGAGCAGATTTAAAATGACGGACCTTTCTGATATTAAGTTTTTTATAGGAATGAGAGTTGAAAGACATAATGATACAATTACTCTAAGCCAATCTGCTTACATTGAGAAAGTACTTAGAAAATTCGAAATGAATGACTGTAAGCCAATTGGGAATCCACTTCCAACAAACGTTGATTATACTGCACTAAATTCAGATGAAAAATATACGCCCCGTGTCGTAATTTAATTGGATGTTAATGTACATAATGCTTTGTACCGACCTGATCTAAGCACATCGATAAATATCCTGAGTAGATACAGTAGTAAAAGTAATAAAGAATTGTGGCAATGCCTCAAGAGGGTTCTTCAATATTTAAAAAGCACTATTGATTTGAAATTAGTTTTATACAAAACATCTGTAGAGAAGCTATATTTTCGGGGTATGCTGATGCTGATTGGGGAGGAAGATGATAGAAAGAGTACTACTGGGTTTTCTGTTTATGATGTTTGAATCAAATATAGTTTGCTGGAATACAAGAAAACAAAACTCTGTTGCAGCATCCTCTACCGAAGCTGAATATATGGCATTATTTGAGGCTGTAAGAGAAGCGTTGTGGCTAAAGACATTGTTAACAAGTTTAGGTTTTGTATTCGAAAATCCAATCTTAATTTATGAGGACAATCAGAGCTGCATAAGTATTGCAAATAATCCCTCATGTCACAAGAGATCTAAGCACATTGACATCAAGTATCATTTTTCAAGAGAGCAAGTGGAAAATAATCTGATTAAAATTGAATATATTCCCACAGGCAAGCAACTGGCTGATTTGTTGACCAAACCCTTGTCAACTCCACGATTCATGGAACTACGAACACAAGTTGGATTAAAGAATTTAGAACACTAAATATAAGTTTTTTTTTTGGTCTGATTAGGTTTTTCTGGGTTTCCCTAGTCCTTGCAACAAATGTTGGGCCATAAATATTTTTACCCAGATATAACAATTGTCAATTTTTTATTAAATACTATTTAAAGGATCGACATATTTTTGAGGCGGCGTGTGTTGAAAAACATGTAAATTTGAATTTACTATTCAATAATATGTCGACCAGTGCATTTACTTTGTTTCAATTAATTTGAATTTATCTAAATATTTTGATTCATCACATGTGCTTTGAGATTTAGTTTTTCTGTATTACAATATTGATCTGATTGTAATTATATTTTCCGTTCGTTTTTCAAATCATTGAAGTGACAAGTTCAAGAAGAAAAGAAATAAAAAACAAGATATCCATTTCAATTTTGTGTGTTTTTCATTTGTCAAATTGTTCCAGAAGTTTAACTGAATTATAATATAAAATCTAATAATTCATATACTCGGAAAATTCTTCCGAACCCTTAAAAGTAATCTTAAATCATAGGTAACGTTATGCGGTACTATGCGCTATCGTCAGTAATTACAATGCGCCGCAGACATTCTTGGGGTTAAGAAATTTTTCGGTTGGTAAATAAAAATCCAAAAGGGGGG
>NW_026712358.1:239037-341537 GCF_030504385.1 Musca domestica
ACTCTTTGGGGGTGGGGATTGTAGTGATCGTGTTCACCTCGAGGGGTTTGTTTCCCTGCCTGGCTGGTTGGACGTCTGTTTCGTTAGATACTTTTGGTGTCACCGTCATCAGCGACATAAACATTGCAAGCAAGTCCTTGCTAGAATGTCAAAACTTCTGGAAGAGACGAACAAACGATTCCACTAACGAAAGTACTGTAATAAACCAGTTCCAGTGTGATTTCAGAAGTGGCCTTGCTACCTCCATCGGGTCATTAATGTGCCGTAAAACGGTGTTGTCAAGGGAAGTGGCACGAGTCCACAGCGAAAGTTCCTTTTATGAAATAAATCACGCTAAAGCATAAACCCTTTTGCGTCGCTTTTGAGGATGTAAATTTCAGTTAAAAGTGCCAGGCGATGATTTATGAGTCCATGTTAAGCCAAGTTCGTATTACAACCGCTGATATCAGTTGATTACTATTGTACAACTATTTCCCGTCCGGTGTATAAGCAGCCGCGCGTCGATTATTTGCCATGTTCGGACCTATCTAGGGGTCATCACTTATTATTACAATTTTCAATGAAATTGGATGAATATCAATCCGATCATGTCATACCCCATATATACGAATTTGTCTACTGCATATGAGGATTTCTATGGTTTCGGTCCATTTTTATACCATACGCCACACTGTGGTACAGGGTATTATGTCTTTGTGCGTTTGTTTGTAAGGTGCATAAGGATGATCTTCATAGAATCACATCCTGATCGATTTATGCATTCCGTCCGTCTGTTCATGGAAACGACACAACCCAAAAAGAAGCATCCAAACCATTAAGCGAATTAGTATTCATAGCCCGAAATATCAACGATTTGAATTTAAATAGATAAGAAACAACCTTAGATTGGATAAGTTCGAAATGAATAGGACAATAAAAGTAAGTCGCTTTTGCCGTCAGATGTATAATCCTAGCCTTGACATTGATTATTCAAAGTGGTACCAGAAGAAATGGTGCGATCCCTACCATCATTATAACTATCTTGTATTGATGGAATATTTAATGTATCAAGTCTGAATGAAATCGGACATTATTTTTCCGTTTTATGACCAGAAGGAGTTGACCGATATATTTCATCTTAACACTAGACCGTGGATTAATAAAAATATTGTGATGTGTGTAATTTGAAGATATAAGAGTTATAATTATTCCAAATTTGTCCGTTTGTGAGGGAGGTACTTGATGGAGTTGCCGGATTATCCTTCTCCTTCCACGCTAGATCGACTTCAAATGTCCTGAAACGGATTTGTTTCAAAGAGACCTAGGGTCTAAAACCATTATTTCGATTAGTCACGTTTTGGGCCGTATCAAACTATATATACCCTTTGTAGCCATATGCTGAATGTATAAAATTACATAACTCGCATCATTCTAAACGTGGGACTCCAAACACTCGTCGGATACACAATAAAAAAAACATTAAAGTCAAAACAAAAAAAAAAAAAACTTTAAATGTTAGAAATTCCGAGTATAATTAACACCTATGTTTATAATGGCTTGAAGAGAATTATCATGGTACAATAAGGAGGTAGAACAGCTTCATAAAACTACAGAAATACAGCCCTGAGGCTATGCCCGCCTTCTGCCAGACTTATTCAAAATTTTATGAAAACAATTCTTTTCATTTTTTTCATACTTTCCCTCATATTTTAATGAAACCAATAGCGCGAAAAATGAATGAAATGTTTGAATTTTTTTTTTCAAAAATATGATCCAAACTGTTCCATCTTTCAATTTCACGGATAAACTGGTTAATAGCTTTAATACGTGAGCCGCGATGTACGTGTCTTCCATTCATTGGTTTTGAAAATATTTTGTTTTAATTTTTCAAAACAATAATTATTAGCAGAAGTCGGGCACACTTAGAAAAAAATTGTAATCAGCTGATATCTCTACCTTACCTTTTTATTGTACCATGCGAATTATATACTTTTTCGAACACTGTCATTATAACTTTTCAGGGTAAGAAAATGTGAAATTGCAATGATTCGAGACTACTCCTCAATTCTTGTAGAAAATTCCAGAGGAATTTCAAAGATAAGCATCCACTCTTTGGACGGCGGTGATTCCATCAAAATGTCTAAACGAGTTGTGGCTTCCAGAAAACGACAAAAAGTTCGGCCATTAAGACCTCATTTTCTTAGTCTTATCTTCGCTATTCTGAGCATAGCATTTACGTAGCTTATACCCTGCAAAGGGGAAATGCTCTTCAAACATGACTAGGTAAGTGGTACCATCACCCGGCCCCTTAGTCACATTGAGAGATCTGTGTAATATATTTCCCCTCAATCTATAACATTTTTATTTTGCTTACGTATCTATGTTAGTGGTAAGCCACTGTTCATTTTCCAAGTTTTCCACAAATACGCATGCGCAATACCAACCGGCAGCACAACGAATTAATATTCGCATTTCGAAATTTAATTAAAATAATGGGCAGAAACGCTGGCAATTGTAACGCTATGCCGCTGCTGCATTACTGTAAATTTTTGCAACTGAATACCGTAAGTGAAGGTCGCTCAATTCACGTGTGATACCGATTTTGGTGGCTATATTGGGCAGCTTCTGAAATAGTGTTGCTTGTCTGTTTTTTCTCAAGACAGGCGAGATAGCGTTCATATGCATGCCAATCGCGTTGCCGACATTACGTGCTGTTGTAGTTTGGTTGATTTTGGTTGTTTTCCATGCACAATTGTTTCACTTTTTTGCCGCCAGCTATGAAGAGATTCCTTGACAAATAGTTTCGGCCCCCTTTGCCGCAATAAATTGGTTTCACATGAGAATTTGCAGTTTTGGTCGGGCACAGTTAGTATTTAATCTGATTTCACTAAAGCGTTAATGCGCTTAGATAGCGGCCGATTTCAGCTGTCACCGACAATTTAGAATCAATCAAATTCAACTAAGCGAAGTATTTTAGCGGAAAATTGACAAATTAAATCGGCAACTCTGCAAAAGGAACAAAGGACTAATCGGAGGGGTTTTGCTTTCCCTTTTGGGGAAAAAATGTACAATTCGAACGAAAAATCTTTTGTTAATGTATTGGGGTGGTTTTGAAGTGGTTTGTTTTCGGTCTGCTCGTTGCATTGGGCGCTACAGTAGTTCAAATCTTCGAATGGTTACCCTCAAACAGCAAAAGAATTATTTTATGTCTAATAATAATAGGCATCGGTGCCAGTACAGTGGAATGCCATGGGCAGACATAAATGTTTACCTCATCGATAAGTCATACGTTATAACAACTGGCCACAAACAATACACTGGTAGTACATCATTATAAAATGGAATTTAAACATTGACATAAATAAAAGCTATTGAGCCAATTAAAGAGCATGAAATTATTTCCGGAGTCATTTAATTCAGATTAAGTCTAGAAAAGTGAAGTTGTGCAAAGAGTTGGTACACAAAGTTGTATTGTTTGTGGCCGAAGTATAATTTTTGAGGCATATTCGTCCAGTTAAAGATAACGATTACAAATAAGATATTTTTATTGTCAACATCAACAGGTCTCGATGAGGGAATGACTTTTGAGGGTACGCGGGAAGTATCACAGTTGTTAGGTGGATCTGCCCATTCTACTGCATTGACATGGTTTTTGTTAATAACAAATGCCAGACTGATTGAGTCTAACCGTGTTTCGAATTATGAAAACTACCCGACACAGATGGTGGGATTTTCACGTCATTGAGTTGGGGCTCATAATATTGGTATATACGCAAGAGGGCTTTTGGAAGAAACCTACTCTAAAAATCCAAGTTTTCTGTTAAAGGACAAACGTCCTCACATAGCTCATCAACATCCAGTTGTCGATTTACTTCCTCTATTACTTAGGTGGCTTTGGTAGTATAAAGAAATAGTCAACATGTCCATGAAGTAGTTCCAATGACAAGGCCAATCACAATGATCCGCCTACATATGTCTTCCTTAGTGTTTGCACACAGCAATTAAAGCTAACAAAGGCGATTCAAACCACGGTATGAACATGTTTATTAGCAATCAATCAAGTGAAGGCCTACCAGGAGGTCCTTTCGACAACTATTTACACTTTGACTTTTCGTTTGATGGTGGTTCTGATCGTTCTTTTGTCAGATCGGTTGAATTAATGGCCACAGACGTTGTGAATGGGTTGGGAAGAATGGTTGTTCCTCGACTTCCGCGCTGTTGTGGTACGGTCCTTGTAGACGCACATCAACTCGTCAAATCCATCGGGACAATCGTTTATCTGGAAGGAAAACTAGACATCGAATTATAGATTTCGGGATTGGATAGGAGTGAATGGTTCATTACTTCATCTTTTCAACGACATATATTTATGGAAAGAATAGTTTTTGAGACGAAACTATGAAAGGTTCTTCCTAAAAGCCTGCTTCCTTAGAAATTCAAACACAAGATATTGTAATGCAACGGGCTGGGCAGTTAATGTCCCATTATGCCATTACCCTCATTTAATTTGGTTATTCGAGTCAAAAGTATACATCATATTTCTTGCAAAACGTTTTACGCTTTGTTGGTCTCCATGAAATTGAATATATTTGAAGGGGAAGCGTTTGATCCGGCCGAACCAATAATCTAAGCAAATAATGAAAAATAACCAAATTATTTTCGAAGTCGATTAACGTTGATCGAAAATTATCTGTTGGAAAGGGAAACGAACAAAGATGGTTTTACTAACCATTTAGACCCCTTAAAGAACAAAGGGACCGTCTACGATCAGCACTTCGAAACAAACATGTTTTTGGTTTATGCCCTGGGAAGCTTATACCGAGAAAAAGGTTAAAGAAAACCAGGAGGACTTGTGGAGATCGCAGCCGACACTGCGATGAAGACGGAAATTTTGCTTATTGTTAGTAAACATATCGACAAACGAACAAGCTTTTTCCTCTAAAGCGCTCATCTGCAGACAACGTACGATATTTTAAAATGTATGTCTTCAAATAGGCCCATTTATTCTTCTGCTAATACTCGTATTAGCTAATCTAATGCATTACACTTTTCAGATCTGCCGATCAGCCGGTCTCGTGCTCTTCGAATGTGGGCTTGCAAAATTTGAAGCACTGCAATCTATTTTGACATTTTTGGGCAAAGTATTCCTCTCAGAGGGAATCTCACTTTTAATACTAAAAGGTATGGGAAAATATAGTTTTGTGTATAGTTGTGCCTGTGGCTGACCCGGTGTATGACTTACCCTATCACAGAGTTGATTCACCGTTATGCACTTCCCACTCACGCAACGAAGTTCGTGGGGTGCGCAAACTGCTGCAACTACCTTTTCTTGCGGCGGTTCGGTACTGACCGCTACCAGAATCGAAGCTGCTGGCTGTAAAGGTGTCGTGCCCGTTGAACGGTTTCCGCGTGTGGCTGATATTTCAAAGTTGTTTTCGGAATCACTGGTCATCATGATTTCTTTGCTATCGCGAAAATTGGCTATGGGCGAACATTTGAAGGAACTAGTGAACTCTAATACCGTGTTCATACTCACCAAAACCCTTCAGTCTCTCCGATGGAACAGCATTCGTGACATCTTCTTTCGATACCCCAAGAGAACGATTGTTCGCAACCTGCCATTGAAGCGGGTTGGGTGTATTCAGATCTTCTGTCGTGGTTGTTATGTACGTGTACAGACTGTCGCTGGTCTGATTGGGCAGGAAAATGGCGGCATAGGAAAATAGTCGAGGGAAAGCATTGATATCGTCCGCGTCGAATCGAGAATCGTCTTCATTGTCCTGGGAACTACAATTTTCCTCGTCGGAACCATCGAAACAGTCGTACTTCATATCACAGCGCGATTCATCAGGCACACATTTTTCATTAGAGCGACAACGGAATTCGTCTGGCTGGTCGCATGTCAGACAGCTGTCCTCGTCCTCGCCAGCCGGGCAGTCTTTTATGTTGTCGCACTGCCATTGCCTGGGAATGCAAGAGCTGTCATAACATTCGAATTCGTTGTCATAGCAATAACCCTTCCTCCGGGTCGGATCGTCGCAACGTTGAGGGTCGCTCGAATCTGGGTACAGACTGCAATCGAATGTTTCCGTCAGTGAATCTGAGTTTGCAATTATTTCGGAGCAGGCTTCGCGAATTGCTAAATGAAATGATGGAAATGAAATTGTACCAGATTAAGACTTAGTGTGACATCCTGAGCACTGGAGGTCTAGACGTTAGTTCGAGGTTGGCTTTTCCATTTTTTAATTCAAATCTTACCTTTGCATATCCTCCTGCAGGGTGGAAGAATACCAATATGGCTGGGTCTGCATTCGGGCTCGAAAACGGCGCAAATGAACTCAGCCGATCGGGCGGAACAATTCGAGTTTACCATCAACTGGTAGTCCTTGAGGTCCGTGGGCGTGATGTGTGCTGAAATGTTATAGGTCAAGTCGTATTCCAGGACACCCTGACACATTGCCAGTGAAGTTGAGTAGCAGCGGCTATCCTGCGTGTTTGTCGGCTTGCTGCTAGCCGACATCATTGGAGCGGTGGGTTTGTTATGTGTCACTGGAGGGATTGTGGGAGATACTTTGGCAATGGAATCAACAGTGGCAGTTGTAGTCGGGGATGGGGCATGCCCGGGGAAAAGCTGTAAATATAGATGACGGAAAATATCAATAGATAAATACAATGCGGATCAGCTGCTGAACATGCTTACTCCATCGATTAGCCGGAGAATCCGCTCGTCCTCCTCAATGGGAACGCCAAACTATTTTGGTGGCCAGATGTAAAACGGAAGACATTTGCAGGCACAAAAGCCGCCGCTTCCGAAATCATCGTTGTGGTTTCGTCAGCGATTGTCGTAGAATCTTGAGGGGAGTCTTTGCGTTGTTTATCCCATGCGTTGGCCGCCTTGGAGTGTCCGTACTCAACGGTTGACAACTTCTGTTCTCTAGGTCTTTGGCGAGATCTCGAGCTCAGTGTGCGCAACAGCGTAGACTCTCTAATCACTTGAGCACTTTCCGTTACTGCCGCCCGCACCGTGCTGCCTTCCGTGGGCTGTGTATTTGCTACTCCATTTGATTGCATCGCATCATCGTCGTAGCTCTGTTTCTTCTGCTGCAAATACCGCTCCCTGGCCACACTGATGTCATGTAGCCAAATGCTGTAGGTTATCAAACCGAAGAATACCAACACACTGGCTGCAAATATCAAAGGCCATCGCAAGTACTGCCATTTGCAGAGTCGCTTTCCAAACTGAAGAGTCATCAAAGATGTCTTGGCTGCCGCTTCTGGCGAGTCTAGGTAGTAATTGCCGGTGAGGGGGTATTTGTGGCGGCGCACCTGTAATTCGGCCAGATTCTCGACGGGTCTGTTAAACATGCCTCCCATCTGGCACTTGTGTGTCTGTTGTTGCTGCTGCGCCTTACTCCCATCCAAATGACATTTTCCGTCTACTTTGCCATCCCAACTTGAGCTTCGCAACGTAGACGCGCGCGAATAATCTGCAGAACGATGATTATGGTGATGTGCCCCATCGCTGATGGGCTGCACACAAACGGCCACCCCGTGTGGATATTTGGTGGGTTGGCGTCGTAGACCCAACGAACGGCCGCTCAGTAGGTTGATCTCGTGCTGTTGCTGTGCAGCATGCGTGGTCATGCATTGATTGACTTTGTTGCCTGTTGCCACTGCCGCCTGTGAGCCGATGCAATTGCCGCTGTCCGCTTCGGTGAGATTTCCTCTCTCCATTCGTTATGACCAAGCGATGCTGGACGTGCTTGTCGGGTACTCTACCAGCTGCCTCTGTATCGCTGGAATATCAGTGTGGTATATGTTGTCGCCAGATAGCTCAAGCAATTTTTGGTTTAAGTGGATTGCTGTATTGGCTGTGGTAAAGTGCCTGGATTGATTACATAAGCGTCATCTGTTGCTGCTGCAGCTTTTTGTCTAAGATCTGAGCTGTGGACCGTTTGGTCTTTCTGCTGGATTTCTTTCTTTTTTTTTTTGCACGAATGGAGTTTTCTTGTTACCAATGGTCGGAGTTGGCTTTTTGAGTGTCTGCTTCGTTTCTGTTTCTGTTTTTCTTTTTCGGATGTTGATATTTTGGCCTTTAATGTCAGATTCCCAGGCTTGGGTTTATTTGTAGGCTTGTTTTAAACAGAAATTCGCTGTATTGCCGCTCGTGGTTTGAGTAAAATATTTGCTGCTTCGTTTGTGATCACTATTTTAATGAAGACCCAAGAAGAACACCTCTTCTTAATTTGTTGAAATTAGTCTCTGTCTCTGTCCTAGAAAATATCAACATTTGAAGCATAAACGCATTCAGCACTCGATGTGTCACAGTTTTCCTTTTCAAGTTTATTCACAATTAATACTCTGTACTAAATATCGTGTGATACATCATTTATTTCGCCACATGGTATGCCAAGTGAGTCGAAGCAATAATTGGCTAAGTTGAGTTGAGTTATGTC
Organism: Musca domestica; assembly: GCF_030504385.1. NCBI lineage: Eukaryota > Metazoa > Arthropoda > Insecta > Diptera > Muscidae > Musca > Musca domestica. The sequence continues at coordinate 247,473 of NW_026712358.1, forward strand.
AACCAATGCAAGCCTAAAATCAACGCACAATGCTGAAGCATGGCGTGGAGTAAGGTTCTGTAAAATTACTTGAGAAGTGACTTCTTCAAATGAGTTATGACACTCTCCAAGAAAATGAGGAGTTAACAGCATCAGGTTGGTGCACAGATGTTCGCAAATGCCTGAGCAAGATGTGACTAATAGTTCGGCAACAGAAGCCATTGACAACGCATCAATGGAAACCCAAATAGGCTCTTGTCTTCACACGACCAACAGCAGCCACAATGGTCGTTGTGAAACTGAAGCGGTTTAACCCCCCACTCCGATTTAATCATCTTGCCACTTGCACTTTAAAAGCAATAATCAAACGCCACATGAAAACAAAACAAACCGAACCGAATCAGCAAATCATCTTCTGACCTTTGGTGTTGGTGTTTTTGTATTGTCTAGTTTAAAAGTCAGCTACATCTCCGATTGGTTAAGTTGACCACTTGCAACTGTGAGCCACAAGCAAGAATTTAAAAGCCAAGGGGGCGGACGGTTGGAATCCCCTTCGCCCAGATTTGCCTGCCGTTCACCGTGGAGCATATTTGCAATAGATTAAAGCCAATAACAACAATAATAATAGTACTACTCGGTGCTGATGCCAATCAACATTCATATACAGTGGCTCACACAATATCGAAAATGGATATGTAAATACTTCCTGGCACGTAAAATAGAACAAAATAATCGAAGTTGGGACTGAACTGATGATGATGAGTACCAGCAATGCACACTGGGGCAATGCTCTTGCTGGGTTAAAGACAACCAACTGTACATAGTGGGAAAACCCCGAACTAGGGCGCATGCATGAACAATGCTCTAACAAAATTAAACAAAGTATTGTCACAATATTAAACAATATGTAGTGTTCAGTATATCTAACGGAACTTCCAACGAGAAACGGAACTTCTAACGAGAATCCCATTTTGTTTCCGCCAGTGTTCATTCATAGGTCATTTTCAATAATTTTTTATACCCTACACCACAAAGTGGTCAGGGTATTATGTCTTTGTGCATTTGTTTGTAACAGGCAGAAGGAAACGAGATAAACCCATAGTTCCTTTTGATGATCTGCATAGAATCACATTCTGAGTCGATTTATGCATGTCCGTCCGTCCGTCTGTCCGTCTGTCCATGTATTTTTGTAAACAAAGTACAGGTCGCATTTATTGCCCGATCCAGATGAAATTTTGCAAAGATCTTTTGTTTGGCCCAAGGACGAACCCTATTGAAATTGGAGATAATCGGTAAAAATTTAGATATAGCTCCCATATATATCTTCGTCCGATTTACCTTTTATTGTGCACCAAACGTGTAATATCAGCCTGAATTGTATGGAATTTTGCATATACACCCAAATTGGGCCTGAAAATATGTATGCCAAATTTGATCGAAATCGGTTCAGATATAGCTATAGCTCCCATATATATTGTTCATCCGATTTGTTATTTTTGTCCTCCGCAGCCGTAATATGCACTCTGTAACAACAATATTTGGGGAAATATATCAAATACAGCTCAGAAATACATTTGCTAAATTTTATGGAGATCGGTTCAGATTTGGATATATCTCCCATATATAATTTCGTCCGACTTACCTTGGATTGTGCACCAAACGTCTAATATTTGCCCAAATTGTATGAAATTTGGCACTTACGACCGAATTGAGTCTAGAAGCTAGTATGTCAAATTTGGTTTGGATCGGTTCAGATATAGCTCTAGCTTCCACATATATTATTCATCCGATTTGTTATATTTGTTACCCACAACGGTAATATGCACTCCGTAACAACGATATTCAGGGAAATATATCAAATACAGCTCTGAAATATCTTTGACAAATTTTATCGAGATCGGTTCAGATTTGGATAAAGCTCCCATATATATCTTTATCCGATTTCAAATTAATTGTGCACCAAATGGGCAATACAATTCCGAATTTAAAAGATACAAATGTTTCGGCAGATTTAGTCCTTTGAACTTTAAATTATAATTATAATCGTAGCTTGTATGATTGAATTCTCCCATAAAAATTTTCATTGTTATGTGGAGCTCTACTTAATTAGCAAAATGGTGTAGGGTATCATAAAGTCGGCCCCGCCCGACTTTAAGACTTTCTTTACTGGTTTTTTTTTTTGGTTTCAACGTTCCCATTGACGCATACAATTATCCATTTTAATGCAGATATTTCAAAGAAGTAACTATGTACAGAACTGAAATAAAAGTGTTATAATTCGTAAACTATGTCGAATCTCCCGAGCGCTCAAAACCTTAATTGTGATCGTAGTATTGTTGTAATAAAATGTTTTCAAAGACCCTTTTATTTGGCACAGCAAACCAACATACAATAGTGTACACATCATCACTTTACATTAATTTCCGTACCTTTGTAGTACGAAGTTCCGAAAATCCTACCAAATCCTACCACTTACGACAACATATTTAAAACCAAAACCTGAGCAGGGTTACCGTTGCATAGTGGTCGAGGTCGTATGGGCACAGCGGCCAAAAATACTTTCAGTGCAGATATCAATATGAATCTTTGGTTATGGTACATTGATGGGATAAAAATAAAAAAAATTGACAAAACGGATATGGTCGATGCATGTTTTGGCATGGTCCCTTTACAAAGTTCCTCACGAATAAAGGTAATTTGCCCAATTTCTGTCACATTTATACACTAGATTGTTCTGTTATTTGGCATTTTACGTTCTAAAGAGCTAAAAAATAGTCTTACTGAAAATTATTTGGAACGGCCCGCCTTCAGGTAGAGTCCCCTGTAAAGGTACCTTTAGACATAGAAGTATTTTTTATACAAAGTTTATTTCAAATTTCAAAATTATTATTTGTAAACAAAATAGATAATTTTTTTGTTATCAAATTAAACAATTTAATATAAAATTAAATCAAAGTTACTAATGGATATTTATAAATTTTAGTGTTATATAAGTAAATCAAATGCAGATTTTATTAATATAGATTTTTTATTGAAGAAGAAGACGGTTAATAAGATGTTGAAACACGAGAATTTTTTCGGGTATGATTTAGTCGAAACTTTTTATATCTTTATCCACGGCTTCCCCCTATAATTCTCCAATCGATACAATGACAAATTTATAACGTCGGGTGCATGTATTAAAATTTTATGAGCTGCGGGTGGAAGATAGTGCCTTGGATATCTATTTGTTAACTCTTTAGCCGTTTCCAGTGCAAAGCCCTAAATTTTTCGACATTAATAGTATACCCAGAAGATAATGCAGGCAACATTATTGAACACCCCTCAATTATATCCTTATCAATCCCAAACAACAAAAACATATACTATGTCACTAGCACCATCGAACTGACAAAATTGGAGCGAGGGCATAACATACAAATCTGAAAGTTAAATAAGCACTAGGACCCTTACTAATGGCGTGAAGAAATTATATTGGAGGACTAAGGGGGGGGGGGGGGGGAAACAATTAAAACTTTAACTGAAATCCAATTTTATTTTCAAAATTAATCTTTAAAGGCAACTCAGAACACTCACATCGTCTATATTGTACACAACTACTAAACACACAAATTACCGCACTAAAAATAAGTCAATACCTTGCTTTTCAATAATTATGCCAAGAATTGTCATTTTAAAATGTATTTAATTTTGTAAAACAGATCTATTTTTACTCCACTTTTTCACTGGTCCCACTGAAAAAGCAACTAACCATATTTCTCTTTTTTGATGCTATTGTCGAAGTGGGCCGTTAGAACGAAGCCAAAATTATTATGTTTCCTAAAAAGCTTAACCTCTTAAGAGTTCATGTGTACACATTTGACAATAAATATCTGATTTTCATTTTTTGAATTTTGGCCAATGGCAGCGACCTCTGTGCGTTGGGCGGGCGACAAAAGTTGCAGTTTGCGACCTTTTTGAGATCCAGTATCTTTATGTGCAACACTTTAAACAATTTCCAATTTTGCAATTTTTACCAAATTTCAAAATAATCTCATTCGGGCTCAACTTGGAGAAAGAATGTTTTCTAAATTAGAACTAACGAAGGGATAAATAAACTAATTGGTTGAAAGAAAATATTTGTGGGTCCATATTAGCAGCTCTAAAATGCGAATATTTTTTGTCACACTTTTCAAACATTTCTGGCAGTAACACTTAACCGGGGTTATCAATCTGTATTTTATTCGCGCTAAATCGGTGCTTTTCCCATTGTGCAGCGGCAGTTTGGAATAGTCCTATTTTACAAAGTAAGCGATGCCAAGGTTCGGATAATTGACATACATCATGGCAATGTAATTTTTCGAAATGGTCGGATCGATGTTTGATAAAAACACTTTCAACTCGTCGTTGCTTTGAGCTACTGTCTCTCTATGTAAAACGATTGAGTAATGGCGTGCACTTTTGTTAAAGCCAAAGCAATAACTTGGCTATAATAATATTGCAGACTGTTGCAAAGATATTCTAAGTATTGCGCTCTATTCTCATGATGCGCACACTCCCCCGACATGTTGCGACACTCGTCATTTTCGAATGTCCGGAGCCCGTTGACTCAGAGAAACTTACCCGACAGTCATTTGGCAACTGCCCTGCTATGGGTCACTAGGACTGCAGGAGAAAAAATAGTTCGTATTCCAGAAGATTTTAAGCAGTTCGAAGGTTTTGAATGTTTGATAACTATCCCGAGTGAATGATTTCACAATACATGGTTCAGGCGGACACTGGCACTTTCAACGCTTGTTTGCTGGGGAACTTTACTTATTCACGATCGCACGGGGACCAATGCTGTTTCCGAGAGTCAGTTTGTGTTTTGTATATATTTAAATTGCTTTTGTTGGTATGTCTTTTTCTGTAATTGCTTTAGCCGGAGATTTAACGAGCCGTGACGACGTGAACTGTCATTGAAGCTGGCAAAATCACAACTGAACTTTTTGGGGACCCAATCAACCCAAAAAGCATAGCTTGTTGGCGCGACTGTAAGTTGGCAAGCGATACACCATTCTGGCGCTTAAGCTTAGATTACGCTCGCGCTCGCTGCATGCTATTTTGTTTTTCATTCGTGTAAATGTCTTTTATTTGGCTGAGCGAATAGTAAGCTTAGTAAGCTCTGCAATGCCATTTCAAGTCAACTCCGACTCAGACTAAGAGTGCGGCAACTGAGGCACTAAGCCAAATGAAGGATGTAAATAGCTTTTCATCGTTTTCAATAACGAGGGACGTGTTATTTAAATGATATGCTTGTTAGAAATATTTTTGCAAATATATATTATACATAATGTTTATGTAGGAACATGGTGTGGGATATTGATTGTGTAGAATATATACATACTTGCGTTGATGGAAACTTCGTATCGACCTTCCTATAACAACTCTCAACGGTTCAGTTGGTTTCTCGAATAGTTTCGCTTTCATGTCTAGCGGGTGGGTGAACCGATCCAACAAAACATTGATCTTTACCCTGCTCTCTTTGTCGTGCTAGTATTTCAACAACCGGAATGTCGGTTGTGCTGACTTTCTTGATCCACAGCTAGAAACGAGCAAAATACGTTTGTGTCGCCCTGATCATTCATCGACAATGCAAACGGATCGATTTTCGCGGCGTTGCTTTTGAACATCTACATTCAGTCACCGGCGGTATTAATGGTCATTTTCGGGAGAGTGGAAGTTTGTATCAAGAAAAATAAAAACAAAACATTTTCAAAATCAACGATTGAAAATTGCGGGGCGCGTAATAATAACATTAACCAGATTTTCCATGGAATTGAAAGATTGAACACTTAGAATCATATTTTTGACAGAACCTCCAGACATTTCATTCATCTTTTGCGCTATTTGACTCATTTTTGAAATGAACAAAAAATACCAAATAAATGAAAACAACTTGTTGCCTATAATTTTGAAAAATTCTGACAGGAAGCGGGCATAGCCTCAGGGCCGTATTTCTGTAGTTTTACGAAGCTGTTCTACCTCCTTATTGTACCATGGTTAAATCTGTTGTTTTAGTATCGCTGGTGTGGTCTTGAATATGTTTATTTTCCAAATCAATCTCTTCTTGTTGGGAATATCTTGGGTTCAGTGGGGGAGCGATTCCGAAAGATAAAGGATAATATTGTACATATACGTACCTTGTCTAAGGCTGTGCGAAGCATGTATGAGATAAAGGTTCATGTCAGTTTTGCAACAACTGATCAATTTCAATTTGTTTCCTTATAGACGAGAAACTTGTGGGATTAAAGGAATAGCTTAATAACTTAAACATTTTACAATACATTAAGAAAATCGGGTTATTAATTTTGGACTTAGAGAAGAGTAATTTTTATGATTGACCACCATGTTTATTCCATGTACTTCACTGTCGAAAGTGTTTTTGTATGGAATACAAATATGGAATAAATCGATACAAGTCAGCTCCCAGAAATTCGACGTAGAAACTTTAAACCGCGTTTTCCCAAAGGAGGTAAATGATGCTGCATGGAGTGCTCAAGCATGTCAGCATATCGTATCGTCGATAATCGGAGGTATATATCTGTGTTTATCCAAAACGTGTACTCCTTTCTTCTGCTATTTTCCCCACAAGAATATCTTGTTTGGAAAAATCATGAATGTTGGCAAAAGGAGAAAAAGCTCTCCCGTTCGATTGTTAAACTTGGACTTGTCAATAATTATGATTTTAATGATAAGATTTTTTAGAAGTTATTTTGTAAGAACATTTTTGTCATTTTTAGCGACAGAATTAACGATAACAGAAGTTGGGGCAGCAATCAGATAGCTCCAGGCCGAAAAAATACTGATGTGAATATCAACATGGAATCGAAGCCATAATGCCCAACATCGACCTTGGCCTAAGTATTAGGTTTTGTCATATTGAAAATCATAATCCATAATCGAAGAGCCAATCCACTTACGGGCATCATGTAAAGTGCGCCGAAATATTTCCCACATTTTACAGCCCGAAGAATAGCTGGTATTTCCATTAGGTGCTATGGTCTAAACACGTTTTGGACCTTTGACTTTTATTCCATATATGAGAGTGTGGGAATAAAAGTCCGACTAACTCTGTCGTAAATCAGTCATTCAGTTTCTCGAAACCATTCGTTGACAAGCCTTAAATATGTCCGATCTATCAAGGGGGTGGTTCTTGCAATCAAAGTTTGTGACAATACTGATGAACCTTGCCTATTGAGGCTAACATCCGAACATAGCAGTTCATTAATCATGTGTTTCAAACTAGAATGACAAGTCGTAATCCGTAGGGTAAACAGTGCAGCCCAGGCCTTCATTGTGTGCTCAAAAGGTAAATGCAGGGTAGAAAATTTTCTATATCCGTCCAGAATATGTCACATGTTTTGTACCATCAAAAACAAATGGGAACTCAGATTCAAAATTCTGTTGGAATATTTTGTCCCCGATTATAACCAACATATCGTCATCTCACTTTGCCTGCAAACTGGATAGTATAAAACTTATGGCATCGGCCTTATGTTTCTTCGTTTGACAAAGAGTGTTGATAATTCGTCTGCATTGGTTTGTACATTATTCCGGTCAATCTAGAAAATAAAATATCATTCAAGTGAAATAGTTTGTTTCGTTTTGTACGGGCTGAGAGTGCCTCTGGAAGCGTTGATGTTGCCTGCCAAAAGGAACATGATTGATAATAGATTTTTTTTTTTTAATTCAACTTGAGCCCGAAAACATCGGTTTCATCCATCATCAATCATGATGGAGTGTAATTCTGATTCTATTCCAAAACTATGAATAATTGGCGGCAGTCAGAGTTTTAAAATATATGTCGGAAACCTGCGTGGAAACTGTCGGCATCATACATGCTCCATGGTAACCATCCCAGAAAAAAGTTAGATGCCAATGATTGCAATAATTCATCGGTCTCATCCATATTTCAATTCCAAGGATGCTGAGTGCACAGAGCCGGCATTCAGACCTACTCCAAATAGTATAATGCCAAGCTATTACATATTCTCCGAATCGCTTTTGATTGTTTAGTTAAGTCACCGATCGTTTAATGCTGAAGTTCGTAGCTGTATTTATTTTTATGCTTCGAGGGTGTTTTCAATGGAACTCAATCAGTCGTCCAGTTGCCGTTGGTTTTTGTTGCCAATCCACCAATCTAGTTCGGCAGTTTCTTATTTTCTCCTATTTCATGTATCACTTGTGTTTTTTTCTTCACCTTTTGTTAATAACATCGTAACGTCTCAATCGATATCTCATCACCAATGAAATAGCTCGAGTCTTTAGTACAAATAGTCAACATTTCTAAAAGCCAAATACCAAATTTGACATATTTACGTGGGTAAATGTGACTAGGACTCAAAAATACCGAATATTGGTCTACATATCAAACACCGAGCCGTTGTATTAGAAATCCGTCGACAATGTGGATAAAACCATCAAAATACCGAATATCGGGAGGTTCCCTTATACAGGGGCATTACGAAAACGTGGGCCTATATATACAATGTTCCGCCACCGGAACTAGAATCCATAACAAACTACAAATACCAATTTTAAGACAAATGCGAGGGAAAAAGTGATTAAAACCATCACCATTATATGGGGGCTATACTAAAATGAGACCTATATAACCAATGTTCTGTCACAGAAGCTGAAGCCCATTACAAACAACAACTACCATTTATAAGACAAACCTGTGCGAAAATGTGGTAAAATTAATAAAATTGAAAAACTTCCCTTCACAACGGAAAAACTTTTTGTACTAACATAGCGTATATCATTCAGCCGGTTAATTCTTAATTTTAGTGTGGAGTCGATGGTTTGTGAGATGAAAATAGTCATTTGCTCTCAAGTTGTAGTCATGTGGAGTAGCACAAGGTCTGCCCAGGAGACCATAGGTTTTGCTCACCCTTTCGTATCCATACCAGTTTTTACGAACCTCGTGATGGGCACTGTGATCAGTGAGCCGCAACTCTGACGCACTCATCTGACCCGGTTGAATGCTTTTCACGACAAATTTTGATTTACAGCGCTAGTTCATTTATCTTGTTTTTTATTGTTTTTGTTTCGTTAAACGAAAAACATCGACCCAAAATGACAGGACAACAAAAGCATTTTTCATGTTGCAATACATCAACATTGTGACAGTTTACAAGAGGCTCTTGTTGGGATGAAGCGCACGCGCCGTTGTATCCTCATAAACAACCCCATTCGGCAGAAAATAGCATCGGGTGAAACGCACGTTGTTCAATTAAAAGCGGAGCGCGAGCGTTTGAAAGGCACCCCTTCTTCGTTCCCTTAACCACATTCGCACACACGTGCGTCAGTCGTCCGCATGCGCAGCACTTTTTGTCTAATATTCATACACATGTTCTTTTCGTGTTGTCCTCTTGACGAGCCGTTGCCGGCCTCTGCAAATTAAAATAAATAACGGATATCTGACATTTCTGACACGAGTTCATCAATCTTCTGGCAACTCGCCTCTGATTTCACCATCCAGCCGCGGCGAGTCATCATTGCAACGCAGCCTGATGCAAAACCTTTTATTTCAAATTCATTTGCAATTTGTCATGCTCTTCGTGTAAAGTTTGTGCAGTAGTATTTTCAAAATTTCGTCACGGACTTTATCATTTTCCGCATCCCAACAACAATTAATCCGAAAAAAAATCATAAATGAATGGAGCGCGTTGCTGGAGGAAATCCGTGCATATTTCAAGAACTGATGTAGTTAAAATGGCGCCCTCTTGGAATTTACAGACGTAATCTCTCTACTATAACCAATTCAAATCGCTTCCTTCTTCTCCCAGTAATATTAAATGGATTTTGAAAATAACTTTCCAATTACCAAATGCCATTGCAGTACTTTCTCCACGCAAGGAAAAGTGAACGCTCAAAGTCGACGGGTATTATATAATTTACCCATGAAGTAGGCGAATTTAATATCCAGTCACGCGTCAACTAATTAGAAGTTGGCAAATACGCTGCCACTCTCGCAATAAATTCCTATTTCATTTGCGCTCGCTTAAATTGGACGTTTAGTTTTAGTTTTTTTTTTTTTGTTTGGATGAGGGACGAAGTCGTAGCAGATTCTTAAACTAAGATCAGTGATCGAAAATTTGTATTGAAAACGAAAGCTAGAGCCACACTACTACACGTGTACTACGTGTAAATCTCGCTAAATTTTGAAAACTAAAAAACCAAAACATAACAAACACAAAATAAAGCCCACGTATTCGTATTGTTAATAGAAGGTTTTTTCCACGGTACAATGAATGAAGACAAGGTAGGGAATAGTAATCATTTGACAGTTTTTTGTTGGTCTTGTATTGTCATGATCTGTGTATCGTTTTTGTATGTGTATGATCATCCCGTTTTGGGATGAAAAAGAATTGGAATTATATTAGGAAATCGATGTTGCGAAAAATTCCCGGCATTAAATATAATTTTGAAGTTACAAGACTCTAGCTTCAGGGTTGTGTTTTTCAAATTTAAACATTCTGCCCAACCTTGTAATTATTGTACCATGGTTATTTCTATCTGTATGTAATTAAATTATATCCTTTATAAATAGCATATACCAACAACACAAAAATGCACCCCATTTTTTAAATCCAATCTTCCTACCATGGTAAAATGAAGAAGGTAAAGTCATTTCAAATAAACATATTCGCATCTCTGCATTTTCTGTAATTTACCTTGTCAAATTTCACTGCCTATAAAGCAGGTTCTCATCTCCGACTTGTGTATGTACAACGGATTTAGAAATATACATTTTGACAACGAGTTGTCAACGGTCAATTTTGAAAAAAAAAATTGTAAGGATATGTTTGCATGACTTTAACTTCTTAACTCTAACATGCAATATTTATTAATTATTTATAAAATTGTCAAATCATAAATTTGCTGCTATGATATTGTGTCGAAACGAAATTTTAGTTTAGTTTAGTTAGAATGGACATTAGGGTTTTTTGTTAGAACGGACTTTAAGTTTTTCCCAAAATTACTTTATGATAAGGTATATTCAATTTCATCCCGTTCGAGAATCGTTTATTACTTTAGGACTCACATAGTAAAATGTTAAAACAATAACCCCTCCAAGCGACGGTTTGTTAGCAACCAATGACTGACACTGTCTGCTTTAATTAAATCATAATACCTTGTTGGGAGGACAGATGTTCATTCCCTTTAAATGACCTTCTCTTCTTGCCATCGAAATCGTGTGCGGAATAACGTTGATGCTCATTGCCTCGATTTGACACTGGAGCCATAAATTATATCAGCCAATCCAAAAATCGACACTTCCACAAGGCAAGGCAAGTCTAAATGGCGATGGATGCCTATTGTTTGTTTATATCGTCGACCTATTAACTTCCCGTCCAGGTACTTTTTTACAATTCGCAATGCTCCTTCAGCTGAGCATTGGCATAATCAAATATGCAAATACGGCGCTGTTGAAACCAGTAAAAATCAAAATTTGCCATGCCCACTTTAAGGCCCAGAGGCTGTTGAGTATTCAGTGCCTATACTACTTGTCGGCCGGGTATTCCACTGCACTGGCAAATGTCATCCCATTTTGCGTTGATGGATAGAACAATGGAAAATGAGGAAAAACTCGTAAATATTTGCACGGCTACACCCCTATTTCTTTGCTTAGACATCCCGGCATATGCAAATTCGGCCGAAGTGAAGGGGGATGCTCGCAAAAAACACATTTCTAATTTGCTTAGGGTAATTCGCCCTCCGGCAATAGATTGCAAATTTAAGAACTGGGAGTATCTGTTAATGAGCTCATTAAATTCAATATGTCAAAGACTGGACTGCAGCTTGAATAGGAGCAAATATACAACTACCCTTGGCAATTTGAGCCGATTTCGATTTGTGGTTGTTGAAAAAAAAAACAACAAGAGTTCTGTCAAAAAGACAAAAAAAAAACGAAATTCGAAAATTGACCAACTACCCAGTAAGCCAAGTGTGCCGCTTTCAGCACAATTAGACATGACAATAACGTACCCGCTGCATTACCAGCTGTCCAAAACAAATGAATATAATGCAGAAGATATGTGGCTTCTGCATTTCGGTAAACAAAAAGGAATGACTTATTCCTATACAATTTACACATCAAGTAATTAAAAACGAAGGTTTGTTTGGTTGTTTTGTTTATTTATTGATTGGTGTTTCCTATTTGCTTCCATTATACCTAAGGTAAGGGTAAGAAGGTAGTCACGCAATTATATTTTTACAGATTTTTTTTAACAAGTGGCTATCGTTAGAGCACTCCAGCATTTAAATGTGAATAAATCTTTTGTGTCTCGTACCATCGCTCGTTACCGTGATATTGGTAGCGTAGCCCGACGTCAAGGAAGTGGACGGAAAAACAGTAAAATCAGCAGAAATGGTTCGAAAAGAAAGAAGAGACTTGATCAAAATCGCGTCGCAGTGGCCGAAAAATTGGTCCTTGAGCTCAACGTATTTGCAATATTCCATTCGGCAAATATTGAAAAATGAACTAGGGGTAATGATATTCCAAAAAGAGCAAGATCTTACACCGCAACAGAAAGAAAATAGACTCAAAAGAGCTAAAGAGTTGCTTCGCTTGGCTGAAAGTGGTGAACTGCCGAATTTGGTTTTTTCCGATGAGAAAACATTCGTTGTCCAGCAGTTTGTAAACAAACAAAATGATCGTGTTTACTTGCCAAAGAGGTCACCTGTGCACCTTCGGTTCGCCACAAGAACTCAAGCGCGGGCATGCTGATGGTGTGGGCCGCCATAACAGCCGATGGTCGCTCTCCGCTCTTATTAATCGACCGTGGCATCAGAATAAATGCCGAATAGTATAGCGAAAATATTCTGGAGGGTGTAGACCTTGGGCGCAGACCTTGGACATTCCAACAGGACTCAGCACCATCGCACTCAGCACGCGCCACCCAAGAATGGTTACCAAATGGGGTTCCTTGCTTCATTTCCAGCGCACAATGGCCACCAAAATCTTCGGATACCTTGGGCGCAGACCTTGGACATTCCAACAGGACTCAGCACCATCGCACTCAGCACGCGCCGCCCAAGAATGGTTACCAAATGAGGTTCCTTGCTTCATTTCCAGCGCACAATGGCCACCAAAATCTTCGGATACCAAGCAAGCGCTTCGCCGAGAATGGGCCAAAATACCGCAGAGAAACATTCGGGCCGTGTGTGACGGTTCCATTGTTCGTTGCAAAGGTGACCGATTCGAACAAATCTAAACTTATTTTTATATTTGATGCTGTTTCATTCAATAAAACTAAAAAAAAAGGAAAAATTATGGCGTTTGACTTTGTAGCAGTTTTTTTTTTATCTCACCCTGTATACTCATAAATCCGTTGTTTACACACAAATCGGAAGTGGGACCCTGCTTTCTATGCCGTGTAATTTGACAAGGTAAATCATAGAAAATTCAGGGTTGGGAATGCTTATTTGAAATGAATTTACCTTCTTAATTTTACCATAATCCTATCGTACAACTAAAAATTGCATTCACAACAAATATTGAAATCTATATATATTAAAATCAATTGTTGTTCGTTGGTAATGGAATCAGTTGAGAACGGCTGAACCGATTTGCATAATTGTGTGTACAAACGTTCGTCCTACCCCGAGTTGACCACACCTACTTTTACGCCCACTATTTCGATTTATCTAAAATCCTTATATTTGCCAAATAATGAAGATATCGGTTTTAAAATTATTACACGACATACTGTTGACTTTCCCCCCAATCCTAAGTATTTATTTTGGGGCTGAGGAACTGACCACGCCTACTTTTTTATCTATATATGTTGTTGTTCGTTGGTAATCGAATTATTTGAGACCGGCTGGAACTATTTGGATATTTTTTTTTTAATGTTCGTCCTATCCCGAATTAAGTTTTTATGCAAAGAAAAAGTGACCTCAATTTTTCGCCCATTTTTTCGATTTATCTAAAATCCTAATATTTACCAAAATCATGCAGATATCTTTTCCACAGTTAGTATACGACGTAATCTTGACTCTCCCCTCCAACCATAGGTATCTGGTTGGGGTCAGAGGAACTGGCCACACCTACTTCTTTAAATTTATATGTAAAAAATTTGAAAAAGTATACTAAAATATCAGTTGAGAACGGCTGGGCCCATTTGACTCAAATTTTCTTTTGGTTATTTGTAATTACAGTGGAAACGCTGTCATGAAAAAAAAATTGAGCAGATTCGAGGAACGGAAAAAATTGACTGTTCTATTATAATATGGAATTTTGTGTAGAGTTGTTTCAGAATGCCTTTTGAAATTGAAAATTTTTATTGAAAAAACCCGAAAAAAACATCGAGAAAGTTAGCATATTTTCTATACATGCTGTTATATGGTTGTCATACCCAAATTTTCAATTTTGATTAGATATGGAAATAATTCATCCAATGAGAACTGAAAATCCAAAATTCATTGGGACTTCAATCAGTGAAATGCCGAATATGAAGAGACACTGTAATATACGGACCATACAAAATAGTGGAGTGAATTGAAAATATAGTAAGAAAAGGATTCATGTTGAAAAACATGTAAATTTGAATTTTACTATAATTTGAATTTATCAAAATATTTTTGATTCATCACATGTGCTTTGAGATTTAGTTTTTCTGTATTACAATATTGAGCTGATTGTAATTATATTTTTTCATTCGTTTTTCAAATCATTGAAGTGACAAGTTCAAGAAAGAAAAGAAATAAAAAACAAGATATTCCATTTCAATTTTGTGTGTTTTTCATTTGTCAAATTGTTCCAGAAGTTTAACTGAATTATAATATAAAATCTAATAGGTTATGGGCCCAGATAACGCCCTATAAATAAAATTGTGAATATGGACAAGATGAAAAGAAACATAGAACCGTTTAACGGTGCAAAATATTCAATTTGGAAATTCCGTGTTAGATCAATTCTTGCCGAAAATGATGTGCTTAAAGTTATTGATGAAGAAGTGCCAACGGAAATTACTGAAAATTGGATAAAAAGCGACAGGAATGCCAAGGGTATTATAATCGAGTATCTGAGCGATTCGTTCTTAGGATTTGCAAATAATGACTGCAGTGCCAAACAAATTTTCGCAAATTTTGATGCCATTTATGAAAGAAAGAGCATTGCATCACAACTGGCCTTAAGAAAGAGGTTGCTATCATTAAAATTGGAAGGAGAAACATCATTATTAAATCATTTTCATGTGTATGACGATTTAATATCTGAGTTGGTAGCGGCTGGAGCAAATATCGGAGGAATGGATAAAGTCTCACATTTATTGCTGACACTCCCAACATCTTATGATGGTGTAATTACGGCAATCGAAACACTATCTGAAGACAATTTGACGTTGGCATTTGTGAAGACACGTTTACTTGATCATGAAATAAAAATCAAGAATGACGGAAAAGACACCAGTATGAAAGTACTACAAGCAATAAAATACCGTCGGCGTCCATTTAATAAACCAATATCACATGACTTCAAGCATAAGAAAAAGTTGAAGACCACGAAACATTTTGACCCGTCCATAAAGTGTCATTATTGTCATAAAAATGGCCATGTGAAGAAGAATTGTTTCCTGTTCAAGAAAACATTGGATACGAAAAACCATGGAGATGTAAAAACAGTTCATGCAGCAGTTCAACCCGAGAAAGGATTTGCTTTCATGATTTGTCGGGAAGCTTTTGTAAGCAGAGAAGATGGAATTCCTTTTTTGTTAGACTCTGGAGCTTCGGATCACAATATTAATGATGAAAACTTATTTTTTGATTACGTCAACCTTGAATCGCCAATTAAAATAGCAGTTGCAAAATGTGGTGAATATATTCATGCTACAAAACAAGGAAAAGTTAAACTATGGAGTAGAAACCAATACCAGATTACACTTGAGAATGTTTTGTTTTGTCAAGAAGTTCCACAGAATTTGCTCTCAATAAGAAAGATGCAAGATGCTGGATTTTCTATTGAGTTTAACTCCGAAGGTGTCATTGTACGAAACAAAAGCCATGTAATCATTCAAGGTAAATGTAAAAATAATGTTCCGATAATTTGTTTTAAATCATATAAAAGCTTGTATGCAGCAAGTGCTGCGAAATGCAATAGTTATCAATTGTGGCATGAGAGATTAGGACACATTAGTAAGAGTAAATTTATGGAGATAAAGAGTAAGGAAATGTTTTGTGATAGTCAACTTCTAGACAATATGCGTCCCAATGAAGAGTTATGCGAAGCTTGCATAAATGGAAAACATTCCCGATTAAGTTTTGGTAAATTTAAAGACAAGGAACACGTAAGGAGGCCATTGTTTGTAATACATTCCGATGTCTGTGGACCGATAACTCCGCCCACAATTGATGAGAAAAATTATTACGTGATCTTTGTCGATGAATTCACTCACTACTGTGTGACCTACTTAATTACCTTTAAATCAGAAGTTTTTTCTGTATTTAAGGATTTTGTTGCTAAAAGTGAGGCTCCATTTAACTTGAAAGTTGTTAACTTGTATATTGACAATGGACGGGAGTATTTATCAAATGAAATCAGGGATTACTGTATAAATAAAGGCATAAGTTATCACTTGACTGTGCCATATACCCCACAATTGAATGGCGTTTCTGAACGAATTTCTTATCATTCGTTATAACAGAGAAAGCGCGTGCCATGATAAGTGGAGCAAAATTAGACAAAACTTTTTGGGGTGAAGCTGTTCTAACAGCAACATATTTAATAAATAGAAGTCCTAGTAAGGCGTTAAAAGATAATTTGAAAACCCCGTTTGAGATGTGGCATGGGAAAAAGCCTATTTTAAAGTTTTTGAGAGTTTTTGGGTCCACGGTATATGTACATGATAAATTGAGAA
The DNA here is from genome assembly GCF_030504385.1 of Musca domestica. NCBI lineage: Eukaryota > Metazoa > Arthropoda > Insecta > Diptera > Muscidae > Musca > Musca domestica. The sequence goes on from NW_026712358.1 coordinate 264,338, forward strand.
AAAGAAAATTCGATGAGAAATCATGGAAGGCTATACTTGTTGGATATGAGTCGAATGGCTATAAACTGTGGGATGTGGACAATGGACGTTTTGTAATGGCTCGTGATGTAATTGTTGATGAGAGAAATATGCAGTATTCTAGAGATCTAAAAGACACAGGCCGTAGTAAACCTGATAATGTTAACGAATTCCGGAAAGAGAGTACGGAAAATGTAATCCTGAATGACAGTAAGGATTATTTAATGAAGAAACCATTGTACTCGAGTGATGTAAGAAATTTCCGGAAAGAGAGTACGGAAACTGTTATTCCGAATGAAAGTAGGAAAATGTTAAATAACGAATCACTTTATTCTAGTGCTGTAAAAATTTTCCAGAATGAAAGCACGAAAACAAATGTCCCGAATGAAAGTAGGGAGAGTCATTATCAAGAGCATGCATTGCCAGTAAAATGTAGAAATGTTGAGCAAAGTAAAAGTCAATTGCAGAATGACAAATTTATTCAAAATGAAGGTAATTTGATAAGGAAGAGTGATCGCTTAAAAGCTAAGCCACATGTATCATACAATGAGAATGAAACGTGTTTAGATAACTGTATTATGATCGCAAACGCATTTGTTGATAATGTACCGAACTCATTTGAAGAACTTCTATATAGGGATGACAGCACATATTGGAAAAAAGCTATTGAGGAGGAACTTGATTCTCATTTTTCAAATGAAACCTGGTCAATTGTGCCAATGCCAGAAGACAGAAATATTATAGACTGTAAGTGGGTTTTTAGTTTGAAACATGATGAGTTCGGTAATCCGGTAAGATATAAAGCTAGACATGTAGCAAGGGGATTTACACAAGAATATTTGATTGATTACAATGAGACATTTGCACCAGTGGCCAGAGTCTCTAGCTTTCGGATTTTAATATCTATTTCAAATCAGTTTGGTTTATTGGTACATCATATGGATGTAAAAACAGCTTTTTTGAATGTGGTGCTAAAAGAGGAAATATATATGAGAAATCCCCAGGGTTTGACATGTGAAGATGGTAAAGTTTGCAAGTTGAACAAGGCAATTTATGGTCTCAAGCAAGCCGCAAGATGTTGGTTTGAAGTTTTTGAGGAGGCCCTGAAGGACATGGGATTTGTTAGCTCACCTGTTGACCGTTGTATTTATTTAATTGATAAGGGTGATGTACTGAAAAATTTGTATGTATTGCTTTATATTGATGACCTAGTAATAGCTTGTTCAAATAATAAAACTATTGATAATTTCAAAGAGTACTTGAAGAGCAGATTTAAAATGACGGACCTTTCTGATATTAAGTTTTTTATAGGAATGAGAGTTGAAAGACATAATGATACAATTACTCTAAGCCAATCTGCTTACATTGAGAAAGTACTTAGAAAATTCGAAATGAATGACTGTAAGCCAATTGGGAATCCACTTCCAACAAACGTTGATTATACTGCACTAAATTCAGATGAAAATTATAACGCCCCGTGTCGTAATTTAATTGGATGTTTAATGTACATAATGCTTTGTACACGACCTGATCTAAGCACATCGATAAATATCCTGAGTAGATACAGTAGTAAAAGTAATAAAGAATTGTGGCAATGCCTCAAGAGGGTTCTTCAATATTTAAAAAGCACTATTGATTTGAAATTAGTTTATACAAAACAATCTTGTAGAGAAGCTATATTTTCGGGGTATGCTGATGCTGATTGGGGAGGAAGATGATAGAAAGAGTACTACTGGTTTTCTGTTTATGATGTTTGAATCAAATATAGTTTGCTGGAATACAAGAAAACAAAACTCTGTTGCAGCATCCTCTACCGAAGCTGAATATATGGCATTATTTGAGGCTGTAAGAGAAGCGTTGTGGCTAAAGACATTGTTAACAAGTTTAGGTTTTGTATTCGAAAATCCAATCTTAATTTATGAGGACAATCAGAGCTGCATAAGTATTGCAAATAATCCCTCATGTCACAAGAGATCTAAGCACATTGACATCAAGTATCATTTTTCAAGAGAGCAAGTGGAAAATAATCTGATTAAAATTGAATATATTCCCACAGGCAAGCAACTGGCTGATTTGTTGACCAAACCCTTGTCAACTCCACGATTCATGGAACTACGAACACAAGTTGGATTAAAGAATTTAGAACACTAAATATAAGTTTTTTTTTTGGTCTGATTAGGTTTTTCTGGGTTTTCCCTAGTCCTTGCAACAAATGTTGGGCCATAAATATTTTTACCCAGATATAACAACTTGTCAATTTTTTATTAAATACTATTTAAAGGATCGACATATTTTTGAGGCGGCGTGTTGAAAAACATGTAAATTTGAATTTACTATTCAATAATATGTCGACCAGTGCATTTACTTTGTTTCAATTAATTTGAATTTATCTAAATATTTTTGATTCATCACATGTGCTTTGAGATTTAGTTTTTCTGTATTACAATATTGATCTGATTGTAATTATATTTTTCCGTTCGTTTTTCAAATCATTGAAGTGACAAGTTCAAGAAAGAAAAGAAATAAAAAACAAGATATTCCATTTCAATTTTGTGTGTTTTTCATTTGTCAAATTGTTCCAGAAGTTTAACTGAATTATAATATAAAATCTAATAATTCATATACTCGGAAAATTCTTCCGAACCCTTAAAAGTAATCTTAAATCATAGGTAACGTTATGCGGGTACTATGCGCTATCGTCAGTAATTACAATGCGCCGCAGACATTCTTGGGGTTAAGAAATTTTTCGGTTGGTAAATAAAAATCCCAAAAGGGGGGTTCCCGGATCTATCTTTTTAGAGTCCATTTTATATAGCTTAACCTAATACAAAGGGCCACAAATATTTAGCCCTATACTCCGCAAAAGTTACGATAAAGTTTTAAATTTAATACAGTCCTAGGGGTTACATGAGGAATCATTTGTACAAAATATGTATCAGGTTGGTCTATATTGTGATATAGCCACCTCAAATGATGTAGCCCCTTTCAAATTCCTCAAATGTTCCTCAAAGACCCGGATACCTTCACTCTTATGTGAAGGTATCCGGGTCTTGGTCACATTTTTCAATTGATTTTGCCCTTATTTGGCATCTAGCTTCTGGTAGAAGACCTGTTCGCGGACATTTTTCAATGTCAATGTTTCGGAGTAGCGCTCACATAAAAGTACCTCCTGATTTTACCTATTTCGAGGGGTTTGACATAGACAAATGAAGATATAGACAACGAAAAGTTAGTTTTGTCTTTTTATCCAGGTGGCTGATTATCCATGCTGATTTACGCGTTCAAGCCACTCGACTTCGAAAACACATTTTATCGCTTTTCAAGAATTTCACTGGAATATTCCCATATTTTTCGATGTCATCACTTACTTTTTACATTTCTTTTATTATAAAATAATTTTCAACTCACAAATATCCTACAGTTTTTGTTATTTTTAACATTTTTGAATTGAATGACTTCAAAATTCCCACTCAAACCCCTGAAACGACATTGTCGACAGCTGCTGATCCGATTTTTTTCGAAGATGAACGGTGAGAGCATTTCGTTGTCTATATTTTCATTTGTCTATGGTTTTGATTATATTTTCGAATCGATTTGACTTAAAATGTGTGTTTAGCCTACAATGGGGGTTGAGAACCATCTTACATGGACCTATTATAAATAGTTTATGTAAACTTTTTAATATATATGCTATTAATTAGGTTTTTAACTCACAAACTAAAACCTCTTACTGAAAAATAGGAACAGGTTTTTTGAAAGACGTATTTATTTCTATTTAATCGAGTCATCATTTATACTAAAAATTGTGCCATTTATGTGAGCCAGATTTGTGAATTATTATGTTTTAAAAGTTATGCATTAAAGACTAAGACTACGGGCCGGCAACGCGGACTGGGCCAGCTAGTATGAATTTAAATTTGAAAAAAAGTGAAAATATCCAAAATAATTTATTGTGGGTCTGTTTGTGTATTTCGAAAGAAAACGAATGCGACAGGGAAACAACAATTCTTTTCTATAACATAAAGGAAGAATCTGTAATGGTAGAACAATGTTTACTTTTTTGCAAAGTTTTGAAACATAGCATCAGGTTAAATCAATTAGATATAAAGTCGATAGCCACACATAAAATTGATGTTCGTGTTCTGACAAACAGAAATGGAAAATGTTAATTTTCATTCAGCAAGAATTCAGTCTCTTTCCTATATTATTCGATACCAGACTGTAAATATGAATTCAAATTTCAACAGCACTTACAATTATTACTAGCTAACATGGTCCGAGTTGCTGGCCCTTCGTTTTTGTGTCTAATGATTATTTTTAAGAACATTATAATCATTAAATTTCATCAATTTCTCCAAACCAAATAAGTTGTCATACAATGCCATTTCTGCTTGAAAACACTCACTCGCATTTTCAAGCCATTTGGATGACACTTAATCCATCCAGAATATTATATCTGTATCTCAATTATTATTTAACGTTTGGAATTTTGGAATTCGGAACTCTTTGAAATTAAGTTAGGTTTAGCCTCAGGTTTAGCCCTCATATATTTCCACTAGCCTGACACTAGTCATTTTGCAAATTTCTTCCCGAATCCAAATGTATGAGTTGAGCAATCTCTTCCGCCAATATTTGTTTAATATTTGCTCACCGATCTAGCCAGAAAGCCTTCCGCGACCGTTTAGTGAAGCCCAACAGAAAAAAATAGTTTGTTCATAAAATATCTAAAATTTTCCCAGACTACGTCGGTGTATTGGTTTCCGTTTAAGCACAATCCCAACATAACGGTAGGTTTTAAGATTTTTGTTGCTTTAAGAACAGTTCTCCAATTCTTAGAGGATATAAATCTCCCATTTCATATTGCCCTCATACGTAAATCTGTATCCACATCTCAATTTCCGAAAAATGAACTGTAATCTAACATGTTTTTAGATGGCAAAGCGCCCACGTTTTGATATAAGCCCAACACCGATTGTTGGACGACTTAGGAGGGAGGTCACTATTGCCAAATCAAAACAAAAATAATACAAATCTTACAATACAGTCCAAATGTCCAAATCTATTTTGGAAGATTTCATTTTTGAAATAATGTCGTAGAGCCCTATCCATATGTTACCCTTATTTACGCAATCCGTCGTGTTGTTATGTATTCGAAATAAATTCAACAAAAGTTGTGTCCAATTTTGCAGCTAAATATAAACCAATGGTCATACATAATGCTCGACTTCTTCCCTATCCAATTGGTTTTCAATTGTGACCTGTAGAGCGACTGAAAAATCATAGAAATGTTTTTTTTTTCTTTTGGCCCATTTGACCCTAACCCTACCCCCACGCATAATTTCGTGAAGATCGGACAATAATTGCAACCTGTATATAATACCTGTTGCGGGGTGTAGAAACACAAAATGTACAATTCAAAATTATAAGTCAAATTAAAAAAATAGCATGCGATAAAAATTATGACAAAATTAAAAAATGTAAATAAAATAATCACTTGTTTATTGGCATATTTTTACGCCATTTTCTTAGATTTTATCCTTTACCGAATTGATGAGATTGGCTGATGACCGAATTGGTAGCTTTCTGCCCAGCACTAAAATCTAACTCTATGCAAAATTCCTGTTTTTTCTTCCATTTCAACCCCCTAATACTTTGTGATCATCTCCAAAATCTTTTTTAAACCCTCCACCATACTATGGAGGGTATATTAACTTTGTCATTCCGTTTGTAACTCCTCGAAATACTCATATCAGACCCAACAAAGTATATATATTCTTGATCAGCGTAAAATTCTAAGTCGATTTAGCGATGTCCGTCTGTCTGTCTGTTGTAATCACGCTATCTTTCGAATGAATTGAGATAGATGGCTAAAATTTTGCACACATGTTTATTTTTCCAGTAGCAGGTTAAGTTCGTAAATGGGCCATGTAGGTCCACGTTTTCATATAGCCCCCATATGACGGTACATCCCTATATTCGATATTTTGATGATTTTAGCGATATTATTCACGGGAATTGTTTCAAATTTGGTATTTGAAGTTCAAAATGGATACTACACCCTAAGACGGAAAATTGTCTGTGCAGATCCACTTCTTCGTATAGCCCCGATATAACGGTACCTCCCGATATTCGGTTTTTCGATGATTGTAGCGTCATTATTCACGGGAATTGTTTCAAATTTGGTATTTGAAGTTCAAAATGGATACTACACCCTAAGACAGAAAACTGTCTGTGCAGGTCCACGTCTTCATATAGCCCCCATATAACGGTGCCTCCCTATATTCGGTATTTTGATGATTTTAGCGACATTATTCACCGGAATTGTTTCAAAATTGGTATTTGAAGTTCGTTTTGGGAACTACAGTCTGTGACAGAAAATTGTCTGTGCGGGTCCAGGTCTTCGTATAGGCCCCATATATCAGTACATCCCTATATTCGGTATTTTGACGATTTTAGGTACAATACCCACCGAAGTTGTTTGAGATGTGGTATTTGAAGTTCGTAATAGATGCTACAGCCTGTGACAGAAAATTGTCTATGCTGATCCAGGTCTTCGCACAGCTCCAATTTAACGGCACCTCCTTATATACGATATTTTGATGATTTTAGCTACATTATTCACCGTTTATTTCAAGTTTCGAATTTGCTTATTGGCTTATGACAAACAATGCCTATGTATGTCCACGTCGTATAGACCCAAATATAACGGCTATATTCGGTATTTTTAAAATTTTAACAGAATTTTTTAAGGATTTTATTTTTTAAAAATTTCCAAATTCGTTGCAAATGGTGGAGGGTATTAAAAATTCGGCGCGGCCGAACTTACTGCTTTTTAACTTGTTTATTTTTCTATGAGCTGTAATTTGGAATTTTTATTTCAAATGTTTAGAATAACGGTATGCATGGTATTTGGTTTTGTCCATCTCAGAATTAGGGACAGAATGATTTTAGAATAGTCAAAGATAATTACTCGTTTACACTCATATCCGTAAGAATGGAATTAACTATTCTGTCACTTAAATTGTGCGTTGTAGACCCCATAAAGTACACATTTTCCATCATAGCATAAAAAAAATTAAATAAAATCCATTAAAAATTTTGTTAAAATCTTAAAAATACCGAATATCGTAAGGTGCCGATATATGGGGGATATACGATATTGTGGACGTATACAGCCAAATCTATTTTCAATTCCGTTGAAAATTGTGGCTAAAATCCTAATAATGCCGAATATCAGGGGGTACCGGTATAGGGGGGCTATAGGATACCGTGGACCTATATAGACAATTCTCTTTCAGGGAGTAAAGTGCTCACATAGAACTCCTCGTGTGGATTTTCAGACTATTCCATTAGAAAATGTGGCTAAAATCATCAAAATATCGAATATCGGGTGGTACCCTTATTTGGGGGCTATTCGATATGGTCGACCTATATAAATAATTCTCTGCAAAAGAATAAAGTACTCACAAAGCACTCCTTGTGTTGATTTTCATACAATTCCATTGAAAAATGTAGCTAAAATCATCAAAATACCGAATATCGGGGGGGTACCGTTATATGGGGACAGATATTGTGGACCGATATAGCCCATCTTCGAACTTGACCTGCCTGCAGACAAAAGAGAGATCAGTACAACATTTTAGCATTCTATCTTAATTCGTTTGGACGGTAGCGTGATTACAACAGACGTACAGACGGGCGGACAGGGCTAAATCGTCTTAGAATTTTACGCTGATATACTTTGTTGAGTCTAAAATGATTATTTCGATGAGTTACAAACGGAATGACGAACTTAATATACCCTTCATACTATGTATAGTTGAGGGTATAAAAAAGTGGCCAAGACCCCGAAAATAGCTTAAATCATATTATGTTTATAGCAAAACGTGATAATTGTTTGCACGGATGGTTTCTTCTCAAATACAAAAATACAAAAATTTGCCGAAATTAGTATGAAAAGTGTGGTAAAAATGTAAAATATACTTGAAATCGGCTTGTACCCTTATGCGGCGGTTATGACCATATTTGTGGAGGGATAGAAGTCCTTTTCATACTAAACTCCCGATTCGCTCTATTATTTTGCGCCTTTTATATTCGGTGTATCATTGATTTCAGTCCCAATGAATTTTGCATTTGAGTTCTCAATGGACGGATTATTGTCATATGAAAGAATCTCTCCACATTTTGAAATTAGCCCCATGACGCTTTATCGGTCATTTTTGTTTGTTTAAACGTGTTGGCATTTATAGGTTCTGGAGTTGAAAGCTAGATGTTAGATTCTTTCAGAATTCAAAACAATAAAAAATGTACACTCCAATATAGTATGTATACTTGAAAAAATTTACGCCAAGAATATTTTTTATATTGGTATATTTTCACTCGATTTTTTTTAGCTAAGGTACCATTCCGAACTTGTGTGAATTATCAAAATCCGTCAACCCGTTCTTGAGTTATAAGCGTTGTAACTAAACATAACTTTGTTTTAGATGGTGAAAATAATTCTTTATTTAGTTTCCTCTTCTGAAATGATATTATTCGTATAGTTAAAATTAAATAACAGTTTTGTCCGTTATCGCTTTGTACTACCTACACATCATATTAGAATTTAAAAAGGAAAAACAAAACACTACAAATGTACATTCGAAAATAGTAAGTCCAAATCATGCAATATAAAACATTACGATCATATATAAGTGGAGTAATAAGGACAACGATGATGACGATGACGTGTAACCTCAGAAAGGGATCGAGCTTCAATTTTGTCAAAACATATGTATATATATATATGTGTTTTGACAAAATTGAAGCTCGATCCCTTTCTGAGGTTACACGTCATCGTCATCATCGTTGTCCTTATTACTCCACTCTTAACAAAAGTGCAACAATTTGGGGTTATTTTACATTAAAATATTGTGGGAAAATGCCGCTCAGAAGAGTTTATATAAGATCTCTATGGAAAATAACGTTCGTCATTAACAAATACAAACTAATGAATGGACATTTTACAAACGTAAAACATTCCGATTATTAATTATGACTAAATGACCTAACAGAATAAAATATGACAATAGTTAAGGTATTTTGGATGAAACCTACTTTGTAGAAGATTTACATAGGAATTTCGTATTTCATGAGGCATCTCCATAGGATTTTGCGCATCTCCATTTCATCTTAAAATTGTATTTCCGTATCAATTAAAACTACCCTTTAAAACATTATTTGTCAAGAGTCACACCAAGGTAACGAGTATTTGTGTCTACTGGAAAACTAGCAATTCGGATAACTAGACTAAAGAAATGCCTGTGAACAAGGAATCATCGCTATTTAGGAGCCTCGAATGTTTCGTTTTAAGGAATTAAAAGCCACACTGACCCTCAATTGTCTAATTGCTGTATTAGAACAATGGGAGGGACGATATTCCATCTGTTCACCAACAACGTTAGGATGTTTTCTGTTTGGCACGTGGCGAGTGGTAAGGTCAAAAAAGGTGATCTTGTTAGGAAATGAGGTCAGGAAAGCAGTGGCGCTGCCATTCATTCATTTCAAATCCCATCTGTGTGAAGTGATTAATGTCAAAAACACAATGTTTCCTTATCGGAATGCAACATCTGGTGCTGTGCAACAGCTCGGCCAATGAATGCAGTAACGCATGAAACAAAAATGGCTCAAGCACAACATGAATTAAGACTGGCTAAAAGGATGCTGCCAATAAAGGGTTCGGACAATGTCAATAGGCGCAGCATTCGATCGACATACGGTATTCCTTTGTAGATAACAATGAAGAAATGACAAGCACCCCATACGGACGGTCAGTGCTGCGAGGAGCGATGTGTAAACGGATAACACAGTTGATAACTTAAGACATTGGAGAATTAAACGTAAAGAAAACAAACGCAGGGAATTGCCATATCGACTTAATTTTATATTGCCATATCGACAAGCAGCCACAAGCAACACAAATTCTAATGAGCAAAGTGCCAGACATATGGGCAGTGGCAATTCTAGTAAAATCACAAAAGATATGTGTCATTTCGTTTGTTAGCAATAATTGAACGGCCGTGTGTGACTATTCGTAGCTAATATGGTACCAATAGATCCTATTTTTGCACAACATGTACACTTTTTGATCGTTTTTGTTTTGACACGGTCGAAACGTTTACCATGGAAATAACAGTCTAGACCCTAGGTCTCATTAGGCCAAATCCGTTTCAGGACATTTCTAGGGGTGTCCGTCCATCTGTCTGGCTGGTCCACACGATAACTCTCGAAAGGAGTATCCGATTTGGTCATCCGATTTGCTTTATCGTAATATTATTATCAAATTTGTATCGAGTTCGGAGATGGTCTTCTTACCTCCCTCTCAAAAGGTCAACATTTTCAATGAAAATAATTAACTTTATAGAACAAGAAAGGATTATCCAATTGTGTACAAACTTAACAAATTCTTATATTTTTATCAGTGGTAGGTCAGGTAGGTCAAATTTTTGATTAACTTAAACTCTTAAAAAAGTCCGAATGTCTTCAAATTTCGCATATTTCAATATTTCTATCAACACATGTTTTGGAATGATGGACGGATACAACTTATCACAAGGGGTCAACATATTGAATAACCATAGGGCTGATAAAATGAGCATCCGATCACTTCCAAACTCGGCACATGTCAATATTTCTACAAACGCAAAATCTGGTAACCCTTCAGGCGGGGGTCAAATTTGTGAATAACCGAAACGCTCACAAACTGCGAAGTTGGCTTCCGATACTCCTCAAATTTTACACATCCCAATATTTTCATTATTGTTTAGATGTAGATATCGGCCTGCCCCTTCTGATACCTTTACCACAAAGGGTCACAATTTTCATTATTTGCGAAACATGTCGGCGATTCTATTCAAACTTGGTATATCTAATCGAATAAAGTGAGTGAAGTAGTCGCACGTTTTAATATTTAGATCAAACATATGTCATATGTCATTTATATCACACATACCACTCGCTCGGAACTTCCCCCTTAAAAAGGGGTCAACATTTTCAATAATCAGAACACAAGTCAAAATACATTTATATATTCGAGTCATTTCAGTTGTAATTCATAGCATTTCATTTATAATTCGAGAACTCCAATTGTAATTCGAATTATTCCATTTGAAATTCGTATAACAATGCTTGAACAATTGATGCTGTATCTTTTTGCAGATTTGTATTTATTGTTATGTTATTTCAAGACGAGCTGAACTGAAATTTGTAGAGAACAGGAGAGACTGTCACATACTCACCACTATGCGACACGTTTCGCCGTTGGCATGGTAGAAGAATACAGGTAGATGCATCAACGCTTTGGAGCATTGATGTGTCAAAAAAATTATTTTTTTTTTTCAAATATAAGTAGATTTTTATAGGTTTTCTTATACGACGTCATTCGGAGGTTATTATAATTCGCGTTTTTCAACAATTTTTACAAGTTTAAATAATTTTTCATTCAACATTTTTATTTTCAGAATTGGTTTGACAGTTTATTGTCCCAGCAGCTGTGTCGATGCGTCTACCTCTATTCTTCTACCATGGACAGGAAGTATTTAAGTTGTTGTGGGAAAAAAGCCCATCACCGCAGAAAACATACTTTGCTGTGAGGAAGTCTTGCTGGTAGAACTAGTGCCGAACATGGATTGTTCTTAAAACTGAAATAATTCGAATAACAAATGGGATTCTCGAAATACAAATAAAATATTTCGAATCATGTCTGAAAAAGTTGTAGTAGAAATGTCCTAAAATACAGCTGCATCTCCCACCAGTGCTGGAAATATTGAAAGTGTTTAACATAAAATACGTCGTTGTTAAAGTCGCTAGTACTATTTAATAGCTGTAGTACTCGTAAAGTATGATTTAAGAAAAATCATAACAAAAATCAGAAGTCTCGTTAGGTCGTGCATTGTCAGCCGGTATATCTTCGTTGGCAACTGTATGCAGCATCTATGCAATGTAGGACGAGATTCTTAAATACGGATGTCTTTCGTCGCATTCTATTTTAGATTTGAAATATTTTAAATTTTTATCTTTGCTTCCCGATTTTCTTTCAGTTATATCTTCTATCCACAATTTCAAATAAAATAATTTGTAATTTGACATTTCGAGTTCTGGGCGTATACAATCCCTCCAAATGAAAAAAAAAAAAAAAAAAAAAATTACAATTCAATTACTACAATGCCCTCTATATTTCTGTAAATTAAAGGTTTTGGCAGCAATTTCGAACCAAAGCATGTATATTTCCTGATTCGCGATATTCTAAAGGTGGCAGACACCGCTTTTCCTTTTGAAGTAGGCCTCTGTATATTCCCAGATATTAATTCAAATGAAACATTCCGCTGCTCCCATCCTTTGGCTTTATTTTTCAATCCATCCAAATAAGAAAGATTTTATCCTTTTCACGTCATCACAAAATGCACTGCACGCCGGCACTTTACTAATATTAGTCATTTATTTTGGTATATTTATTTTACCATAGAACAATAAGGTAGCTCTACCGCGCTTTTTTATTTTACCAAGCTCGATATAAATACAAATAAATAGCTATGCCATGGTAGAATAATACAGGTAACAGCAAGTGTTGTTGTACAAAAATCGTAACAAAACCACATACAAATTTGTTTTTGTACGTAATACAAGTGTCAGAGTTATATGTCCCAAAAATTAAACAAAATAATTAATTTTCAATAAATTATTTTAGTTTCAAAAATACACATTTTTGGAATTTGGATTATTAAATTTAAAATGCAGAAGAAGATCTCCTTCAAATTGAAACCAAACTGCATACACACATAAAGTTTTCTACATTCTGAAATTTTAGGAAACATGAAATATACAACTATGTTGCCTTTTTAACCGCGAAGAACGTTGTCGCACCATCGCAATAGACGTTTCGTTTAGTACAACGGCGATTTTTCTATTAGTATAAGCCAAAAAATATTCACATTGCCCTGCAGTGAAATTTTATTTTTAACAAGTAAAATAGTATCAGTCGGTTTTGCCGACAGATGTATACCCCCAGCCTTGAGTTATGAACGTGACAGATTTGGACTATATCGACTATGAACGCATATTTCCGAAAATGTGAACCTACATTTTCGGAAATATGCGTCAGGTAACAGATATAGCGGGCTGAAGTATTCCATTTTCATACTTCATCTAATACAGATAAAATATATTGGTATGTGCAAAATTTGAAGGAAATTGAACATTCGTATCCAATCTTATGCGAAATCATAAATTCCGACAAATTACATATTCATATCAGAATACTGGTTAAGAAAATATTAAGAAATATTTAGATAAAGCAAGTTGTTAAGAATCACCGACTTGTTTCGCAAGTTATGACAATTATAAGTTGGCAGATCTTGTTTGATGAAAATATTGAAAAGCTCCAATTCTGGATAAATTCGGATGTTAATTTTGCGTTTTATGAGCTTCGTGGATACTCAAAATTTTGATCCTTTGTGGGGGATATATTAGTTAGTAGAAATAATGGGACGTGTGTAATATGAAGAGATCCGGATGTTTATTTCCGATTTTTTCCTCGTTTCGATTATTCAAAACTGTCATCCTTTGTGTGGGAGGTACCAGAACGAATGGTCCGATTTCTACCATCTTTATAAAAGATCTTGCGTTTGTTTATTTCCGATTTTTTCCTCGTTTCGATTATTCAAAACTGTCATCCTTTGTGTGGGAGGTACCAGAACGAATGGTCCGATTTCTACCATCTTTATAAAAGATCTTGCGTTTATAAAAATATTAAGACGTGCTAATTCTGAATGGAATCGGATGTTAATTTAGTGTGTTAAGAGCTTGATGGATATTCAAAATTTCGACCTTTTGTGGGGGAGGTACTTGATGGAGTGGACCGATATTATCCATTTTTGCACCTGATCTAGAACTGACGTAAATATCAGGATTTGCAAAGTTAGAACAAAATCGGATTATCGATTCTCTTTCTGTGCAGAAAAAATATATTTTTTGAAAATCTCGATCATTTGTGTGGAAGGTACCAGAAGGAGTGGACCGATATATTCCATCTTAACACCAGACCTTGGGTTACATTAAATATTGGGATGTGTGAAATTTGAAGACAATCGGACTCTTGCATCAATTGTATGAGAGTTTTAATTATTAAAAATATTGACCCTTTGTTGGGGAGGTACCAGAAGGAGTGGGCCGATCTTGTCCATTTTCACACTTGACCTAGTACTGACGCAATTATTAAGATTTGCAAAGTTTAAGCAAAATCGGATTATCGTTTCTCTTTCTGTGCAAAAAATATATATTTTTTTCAAATTTCGACCATTTGTGGGGGAGGTACCAGAAGGAATGGACCGATATATTCCATCTTAACATCAGACCTTGGGTTAACATAAATATTGGCATGTGTGAAATTTGAAGACAATCGGACTCGTATATCAAATTTTATAAAATATGTAATTATTCAAAATTTTGACCATTTGTGGGGGAGGTACTTGATGGAGTAGACCGATATTGTCCATTTTCACACTTGACCTAGCACTGACTCAAATATTAAGATTTGCAAAGTTGGAGCAAAATCGGATTATCGTTTCTCTTTCTGTGCAAAAAATAATTTTTTTTGAAAATTTCGAACTTTTGTGGGGGAGGTACCAGAAGGAGTGAACCGATATTGCCCATCTCCGAACTCGATCTAAGTTTGACAAAAATATTACGATGTACCAAGTTTGGACCAAATCGGATACCCCCTTCGAGAGTTATCGTGCGCACCAGCCAGCCAGACAGACAGACGGACGAACGGACATCGCTAGATCGACTCCAAATGTTCTGAAACGGATTTGGTCCAAAGAGACCTAGGGTCTAAAACCGTTATTTCGACGATGTACCAAGTTTGGACCAAATCGGATACCCCCTTCGAGAGTTATCGTGCGCACCAGCCAGCCAGACAGACAGACAGACAGACGGACGGACATCGCTAGATCGACTCCAAATGTTCTGAAACGGATTTGGTCCAAAGAGACCTAGGGTCTAAAACCGTTATTTCGACTAGGCACGTTTTGACCGTATCAAATGATATATACCCTCTGTAGCCATATGGCTGAGGGTATAAAAATGGTATACCTATTGTTATTACTATAGAGTCAAATCAGCTGGGATTTGCTGCTACCTGTAATTATTATACCATGCGTCAACACGTGCAAGTGAATGCTCGAAAGTTCACCTGCACACTAACTTTCTACTCAGCTGACAATAATATTTTCTAGCCAGCGAGCTTTGTGAGGAACTTCATTTTTTCCAGTATTTTCAATACGGAAAAATGATTTTTGGACTATGATAGATTTACGCAGCGTGCTGTAAGTTATTTTCATTCGAATGGACGGAACATTTGCACTGTACACTAAAGCTCATACCTGACAGATAATGATAAAAATGTAATGACAGTTGTTTAAGTGGTATTTTCAATTTGTTGGTTTTGAAATAAGTTTTGGGGTATTACGTCATATATATGTTCCATAAACACATACAATACCCAGTGTGTAGCAATACAACGTGGTATGATATAAAGGCCTTTGGAACTAAGATTGGATTCGTTAGTAAAGGCACACATTCACAACAATTATCATATTTTTATACCCTCCACCATACTATGGAGGGCATATTTACCCTGTCATTCCGTTTGTAATGTAATTTGTAAAGCATTTATATTCCTGATCAGCGTAAAATTCTAAGTCGATTTAGCGATGACTGTCCGTCCATCTGTCTGTTGTAATCACGCTATCTTTCGAACGAATTGAGATAGAAGGCTAAAATTTTGCACACATGTTTATTTTACCAGTAGGTTGGTTAAGTTCGTAATTGGGTATTAGGTCCACGTTCTCGTATAGCCCACATATAACGGCACCTCTCGGTATTTTAATAATATTATAGTTGTTTCAAATTACGTATTTAGAGTTCGTAATGGGAACTACAATCTGTGACAGAAAATTGTCTAGGTCCAGGCCTTCGTATAGGCCCTTATATATCAGTACGTACCTCCCTACATTCGGTATTTTGAGGTGCAATACTCACCGAAATTGTTTGAGATGTCGTATTTGAAGTTCGTAATGGATGCTACAGCCTGTGACAGAAAATTGTCTACGCTGGTCCAGGTCCACGCACATCTACGATATAACGGTTCCTCCCTATAAACGAAATATTGATGTTTTTAGCTACATTATTAACCGTTTATTCGGTATTTTTAAGATTTTAACAGAATTTTTAACGGATTTTATTTTTTGAAAATTTCGGTCCGGCCGAGCTTGCTGCTTCTTAACCTGTTTTGGTTTCTCTATTTCAAAACTGCGACAGATCATTACACCATTCCATTGTTTAAAAAGACGGACATCATTAAACTTCTAGTCCAAGGCGGTCCAATTACTACATTTGGAGCAAAAATCGACAGGACTGACTCCCAATCTTTGAGTTAAATATGTTGAGAAGTACAGGGTTGCCCATATTCGACGGACCCATCTGGCATAGCCATAACTTTTGACAGAAATGTCTTATCGCTTAATGACATACCGCGTTTGAAGCGTCAGTCCGTCAGTCGAATATGGGCAACCCTGTATGGGTTTCTGGAAATTTTACCTAGGATATGGCCTTAACATGGTTTATGTCTTGTTTTCGTTAAGCACAAAATAGAAAAACTCATTTATTGTCAAAAGGGAATTTCGCAGCAATGTCAAGGTGAATTGTATATTTTTCCCCACAATAACAAATTTTGAAATGTAGGGGGTAGAGTTGTATTTTTTGAGAATTCGCCTTCTGGTCGACCTTATAATTGGGTCATGAATGGAAATTTCGATTCCGTTCAAACCTGTCATATCGTAATATCTTTATCGTAGAAGGCGAATTGTTATGTATTGGCAACCCTGTGCCGGCTCACGGAGACCGCATTGTGATATAAAAGCTCGCAGATTTTCTCACTGGCCCATGTCCTCTCGACATCTCCAAAGTATTCCGCATCGGTTTATCTTCCGCGAAGGAAACGTCAAACCAACTTCGATTATGAATAAGGCAGCGATTGTCGACGCTGGCTCTGTTCTCTCTGTGCATAATAGAACGATTGGCACCACAGGCCGCAATCAGTAATAATTCTTTTCTCTTGCTGTTCATATCAGCTCAGAAAGAGGGCGAAAGAAACGCAGCCGTTGCAATTTTACTTCTTTGAACTGTGACATTATTTGTGAATCGGTATTTTATGTACACTTCGTTATGACTTCGTACAACACGCTGTCACATTCCGATTACGATCAGCCAAATTCGGAGAACGTTACTACAAAGAGCGGTACGTTTCATCGCATGATCAAATATTGGCGTAACTCGCCAAGGACGGTGGGTGGTCTGAAGAAAAGTTCCAGCTTCATCGAATACCGGAAGCATCAATCGAATATGGTTTATCATCGTCTCGAGAGTTACGACGAGTCGAAATTGGCCAAGTTAAGGTAAGTGTCAAGAGTGAAATTTCCCTCCGTGTAATTATGGCTGCCGTACTATTCAGCAGCCATGATAAATAATAGCATCTATAAAAATATGCGAATGTGTCACTTCTATTTCGATGAAACCGAGCGATTAAAGAAATTGTGGCTTGTGTGTTGAAACTCTTGTTTCGTTCGAACGCCGTAAAATGAATCAAAACAGTCTTGGCATTAATCATCCATTTCATGTGTTTATTGTGGTTCCGAGATTATCCGATACAATAATACATCAAGGCATACATACACTCATTATTGCGCTGTAAATAAGTACTGCAAATAATAAATTCTACGAAGAGAAAACACTTCTCTCTTAATATAACCCCAAACAATTTGGAAGAAGTCTGAATATCTTTGGCCAAATCTGAATATCATCCCGGCTTCTGGTCGGAACGAGGAGTACCGCAAAGTACTAAAATTACATCAATGCCCAGAGGATTCAGAAGGGCTGGGATTTTGATACATATATATTTGATATATATATTTCAATTCACGAAATAAACACTAGTTGAAAAGAAAACATTAGATTGTGGACCCAATACTTTCGCACCCCTTAAGTTATAGTACCAAAGAACTTCGTCTTATTTTATCCATTTGGACTACTAGCGAGTCTAACTCATAATTATACCCTCATATGGCTAGAGAGGGAATTGTATATCATTTGATACGGCCAATATGTGCAATATCGGCGCACTCCTTCTGGGCCGATATATATATATATATATATATATATATATATATATATATATATATATATATATATATATATATATATATATATATATATATATATATATATATATATCGGCCCAGAAGGAGTGCGCCGATATTGCACTTATTGGCCGTATCAAATGATATACAATTCCCCCTCTAGCCATATGAGGGTATAATTATGAGTTAGACTCGCTAGTAGTCAAAATGGATAAAATAAGACGAAGTTCTTTGGTACTATAACTTAAGGGGTGCGAAAGTATTGGGTCCACAATCTAATGTTCTCTTTTCAACTAGTGTTTATTTCGTGAATTGTTGCACTTAACTCATGTCTGATTTGAAAGATAACAAGTAAAGTACTTTCAGTCGGTTTTGCCGACAGATGTATACCCTCAGCCTATGTTCAATTACTTAAATATATTTTGATGTGTGGTATAATTTTTCAAACTTTTGACCCTGAATAACCTAAATAAGTATGATATAAATATGGCGACGTGTCATGTTTGGCTATATCGTCTACTTTCTTCAATTTGTACGAAATATGCGATAATTTTTAGGAAATCTTAAAATGTGCATGGTAACTCATCCACAAAAGGTCACACTTTTCAATACTTTTATCTGTCATAACTTGTGAAACAAGTCTGCGATTCTTTACAACTTTTCATATCTCTCAACCTGAAACCTGAGATCGCATAAAATTGGATATAAATGTTATTTTTCTTGCCATTTTTCCTGTACCAATATTTTTATCTTAATAAGATGAAGTATGAAAATGGAATACTTCGGTCGACTAGAAGAAACGGTCTCTACCATCTTTATTAAAGATCTTGTGTTGATGAAAATATTCAGAAACGTTTTGGTTATTCAAAAAAAAAAAAAAAAATGATCCTTTGTAGGGGAGGTACCAGAAGGAAAGCTCCGATCTCTACCATCTTTATAATAGATCTTGTGTTGATGAAAATATTAATGAAAATATTCATGGATATTCAAAATTTTAACCCTTAGGGGGGGAGGTACCAGAAGGAGTGGGCCGATATCTTAGCCCCAGACCTTGAGTTAAAAAAAGTATTAATATGTGTGAAATTTGAAGACAATCAGACTCTTACATCACATTTTATAAGATTTATAACCATTCAAAATTTTGACCCCTTGTGGGGGAGGTACTTGATGGAGGTGACCGATATTTTCCATTTTCGCACCTGGCCTAGCACTAACGCAAATATTAATACTTGCAAAGTTTGTGCAAAATGGGATTATCGTTTCTTTTTCCGTGCAGAAAATATTTTTTGAAAATTTCGACCATTTGTGTGGGAGGTACCAGAAGAAGTGAACCAATACATTTCATTTTAACGCCAAACCTTGGGTTAATTAAAATATTGGGATATGTGAAATTTGAAGACAATCAGGCTCTTACATCACATTTTACAAGAGTTACAATTATTCAAAATTTTGACCCTTTGTGGGGAAAGTACCAGAAGGAGTAAACCGATATTATCCATTTTCGTACCTGACCTAGCACTGATGGAAATATTAGGATTTACAAAGTTGGAGCAAAATCGGATCATCCTTTCTCTTTCTGTGCAATAAAATATTTTCTTTTAAAAATTCGACATTTTGCCCATCTCCGAACTCGATCTATGTTTGACAAAAATATTACGATGTACCAAGTTTTGACCAAATCGGATACTCGTGCGCACTAGCCAGACAGACAGACGGACAGACATCGCTAGATCGACTCCAAATGTCCTGAAACGGATTTGATCCAAAAAGACCTAGGGTCTAAAACTGTTATTTCGACTAGGTACGTTTTGACCGTATCAAATGATATATACCCTCTCTAGCCATATGGCCATATGGAGGGTATAATTAGTATTATCGTTTCGCATATGGTTGTGTATAAACTTGACTTAAACGCTGGGAAATATTGCGACATTACTTTGAACATCAGAATATGTGCGAAAATTACGTACTGAATTTGAAAGAAGTAAATCATCGTCAACTCATTCTCATGCGAAATGCAGGTGCTAGACCTTTTTAAACATTTCATAGAGAGTAACTTCTCGTGTGCGAATTTTTCTTTTGGAATATTTACTTTAAGGATATGAAAAGTACCAAAAGGTAGAAAATTTCGATTCAGTATTATTATGAGCGATCAGTAAGCTTTTAAGTTTCCAATACGGCATTACATTAGGCTGTCATTTCGAAATTCGAAAATTATGGATGAGTAAAGTATTAATATATACACAATTCTACTCATTGTTATTGACCAATCAAACTTGTTTATTATGAAAAGTACCAAAAGGTAATAATAAGTACAGCATTGTTATTGCACCATCGATATAAGATATGCAATTATGCGTAATCATCAGTCATGGGTGGCAAGTAACGGGATTTTCGGAAATTGGCACTTTTCGGTTGAAAACATTATCAAAGGGTAGAAAATAGTACAGCAAATTATGCACCAAAGTCGCTCTGTGTCTATGTATGCGACAGGGTTTAAATACTATTTTCAGGTGACAGAGTCCTTTAGTTCGAAAGAAGCAAACAGACTTAAATACAAACAGGTTGATTGGGAATTTTATTCAATTGAGAATATTTTAATAGGTAAATGTTTTTTGTTCTATTTTTGTCATGGGTAATTCGTTTATCCCGAAAGATATTCCCTTTATAGCTCAGCGCTTGGTTAACATTGTATGTTCAGATGATATAGAGTTGTGTACTTTCGTACCACGGACACATTATGTTTACTTAGGTCCATTTACTTTGCGATGTCATGCTGTTACTTTCACTTCCGTCCATAGAGAGAAAACAACACCCAGAACATCTGTGTTTGCTTAGTCGAGAAATGTTTCTTCGACGCCAAGATCATGCCTTTTACCTACATGACCCATTATCCAAAATTGGGTGTCGGCAAATGCTAAAAGCAAAGTTTTATCGGCATACCAATTTTCAACACTGGAAGTTTACATGTATGTACATTTGTATTTGAGAGTGGGTGCAAGGAAGTTCTTGAAATTCTTTTGTAACTAAAATGGGCACTGCAACATTTATTTGCCTTTTTTGTCGAAATAAATCTTTAAATACATACCTTCTAAATAATATGGACCTTCATCCATCCAGTCTGGCATGTGTTGGAAACCATTAATGTCTGTTAGGTACCGAAAAGACTTTAATCATTAATTAAATATACCTTGATGCAATGAATTTATGAAAATTTCGGATGGGTGGGACTTCGCTAGATTCCAGTTTTCACAAATTTCAAATAAATTGTATTTATCTTTTTTAAAACGAGATGATAACTCACAACACAGCAATGTTTTTCATTTTCGAAGCCTGTCGAAGTCATACTTGCTGTGCTGTGAACATTTCACAGATACAGAACAGTCAAAGTATTTTGGTTATTATAGCAAAATTCAAAAGAGTCTCTCGCCCGATTACATTGTTGTTTTCCAACTATACAATGCCTGCAAGCATGGTGTAGTATGCACGCATACTTCTGAGATCTACGGTGCCTTCCAAATGAATGAGATATCCAAACATGGCATCACAACAGCAGCGTACATAATTACAAGAATGGAAGAAATTGGTACAACCCAAAGCTGCTAGAGTTCTTGCTTGATGTTGAACATCGTCACCTCGTTATCAACGCCACTTTTCTCCAGCCACAAAACAATGTGTCCCCACATGGCACATGGGAATGCAAAAAATGGAAACCATGATACCAACACAGAAAACACAACTTTATTATCAGTCGGCCCACAGCCTCGATGGGGTCTGAGGGGAGCAATTGTGCATTCTGGCAAAGAGAAAAGTCGTTTGAAACGAATGCAGCCAAAGAATAGCACGACAAAGAAAAATCGTATTCACTCTCTTGCTCTGCACCACAATCCACAAGAGAGTTTGCTCTGTCAGCAGAACAATGGGCGACAAAGTTCGTTCAAAACACAGCAGCAGAAATGGTTGTCATACAGTTGAACCGTTATCAGGTACAAACAAATAAATAAAGAATTCCTAAATTAGAACTGTTGGTTATGAATATATATACTTTATGGGGTCTATGAGGAATATTTAGGGATGTTACAAACGGAATGACAAAGTTAATATACCCCCCTTTCCAAGATGGGGAGGGAATAATAAGAATATCGGTTAATTTTTTTTTCGCAAATAATGACACGACAGAGTTTACATAGCATTTTAGCGCAAATGTAGGGCATCCTCAAACCAGCCTCGACCGACCCAACTGAGCAGTATTTCATTGTGGCTTGTCGTATGGGGGAGTGTGAGGAATTATTGTTGTGGTAAAAAAAGAGTTCTCTTCCCCAAAGAGAGCAGCACTTCCAAACAATTGTTCAAATAAAGCGAGAATTTCAGCGTTAATCCAAGTGACTGCCAGCTGTGGAATATAGGTCTTGTGTATACAAGTTTTTAATGTTGCCGATGTTTGTTCTGAGCGTGTTCGGGATTTTCTTTATTGATTCACATTCCTCAAGTAGCGCTTCAACCTCAAACAGAACATAACAAAGCAGCGATGCCGAAAATTGCCGGCCGACGAGCATTTGTGGAACATGTGTGAGTGTATGGCGTTGTTTGTTAAAGAGCGCACTGGGTATTTTCTCCGGACTCGGAATGTCTCTGAGCATGTGAGCATTGCTGTGTGTTGAGTTGTTGGATTGTCGACTGGTTGTGCTTTACATTTTGCGGTCGCACTTCCATTTCTCGCCTTAGTTCAATTTGATGAATCTAACGGCAACGGTCGCCGGTCGGTTAAATACGCGTCTGAAAATACAAAGTAGCCAAAAGAAAGCAATCAAAACACATCAGAAAAAAGTTCGCAGCCTCTTTTCTCAATGGGATCAACCCGTTCGAAATTTGCTAAAAAGGTGTGAAAGTCTAAGAATGTGTTTCCACTGGAACAACAGCCAGAATTAGTGTTAAAGAAAACAAGTGTTGTTGACAACAACAAAGCTGAAAAGCAAAAGTGCGTAAAAAATAACGGTTAACCAAGTGGCAAAACGAGAATTGCAGTTGCTTATTGACTGACTACTGCTGGCTGCCGGTGGCAATACGGCAGGAAATATCGGTTCGTCTGTTAGTTTCTGAGGTCGCGTTTTCGCCGTGCAGAAGTGTGTTTTTGACGTTTGTGAAAATGATACGCCATTAGTCGCTCGATTGGCCATTGAGAGAATTAAGTGTTGTACGGTGGTGTTGAGTCGCGCCGTGCGTGCTTGTTTCGCAATCGACTTGAGACGTGATTCGTTTTACAAAACAGCTACCTAAATAATTTTGAATTACAAATAAAATTAACTGACCTTTCTTAAAAAAAGCAAAGCCAACAACAGCAACAACAACGCCGCAATACAATTGACGTACGCTTAAACTCACACATGTGTTTGTTTGCAGAACCATAAACACGAGTGGCATTTCAATTGAGGGATTTTCTCTGCGTCATCCACACAAACATACCAGTTTATATTGTTTGCTATACACTCCAGTTCTGCTGCAGCGTAAATGAAATTTCGTCGAGAGCATTTGCATTTCGATGCTAGCTGCATCGACTGAAATGCAAACGCAAAATCGTCTGAAATGCACACCGAAGCGGACACTTGTGTACCTAAAATGTACGCGAACAACGGTTCTGACAAAACAATAGCCGTGAAAGTACCGTTGCATGGGGAGTGTATCAAAAAAAATATATATTCCAATTACAGGTGAAGCAGTTCGAAGTTGTTGATAAAACCTAAAATCGAGTGGTGTGTTTTATGGGGCTAAACTTGAACTAATCCTTTATAGCCGGTCTATCGTGATTTCAACTAGTTTCAACACGTATATAGTAGGTATTGCAGGCGGACTATCAAAATTTGAAGGGTTAAACATATCAATATTTCCAATCACCATTCCAGAACTGACTTATCTAATGTACCAAAATGACTCCAGAATAATATTGTAATAAATGAAAAAATAAACAACTAAAAAAAACTGTAAGTTCGGCCGAGCCGAACTTTGAATACCCTCCACCATTTGGAACAAATTTGGCAATTTTCAAAAATAAAATCCGTTAAAAATTCTGTTAAAATCTTAAAAATACCGAATGCAGCCGTATATTAGGGTCTATACGACGTGGATCTGCATAGGCAAATTTTGTCATATGCTATTACAATATTCAAATGCGAAACTTAAAAAAAAGCTGTTTATAATGTAGCTAAAATCATCAAAATACCGAATTTAGGGAGGTACCATTCGGGTTATAAAACGTGGACCTGCACAAACAATTTTCTGGCATAGGCTGTAGTATCCATTACGAACTTCAATAAAATCATCAAAATATCGAATACTGGGGGGTACCGTTATATGGGGGCTATTCGAAGACGTAGACCTGCACAGACAATTTTCCGTCATAGGCTGTAGTATTCATTACGAACTTCAAATACTAAATTTGAAATAGTTCCGTTTTATGTTGAAGTATCTATTACGAACTTCAAATACCAAATTTGAAACAATTCTGATAAAACTAAAACTATCAATTCTGATAAAACTCACTAAAATCATAAAAATACTGATCAGGAATATATATACTTTGTGGGGTCTAAAATGTATATTTCGAGGTGTTACAAACGGAATGACAAACTTAATATACCCTCCATACTATGGTGGAGGGTATGAAAACTCAAACAAGAATGAAAAAAGTTAAAAAAAACATAATTGCCAATTACACCTAATTTAATAAGTGTTTTGGCAATGCAATCTACATTCAAACAGATTTCAATCAGATGACCAATATTCATTGCTGGCCAGAGCGAAACATACCTACCTGAGGCATTTAAGTAAAATCAGCCAAATGTCATATGCTTTTATCTCCGCTATCTCTCTCAGCTATCTCTAATTAAGTCCAACAAGTGATTAGATTAGATTGTTGTTGGACATAACGTTTGCGCACATTCAATGACGAATTGTATTAACCTTGAGATGTTGTATCTAAACCATAATTTTGTTCGTCAACGGAAGTCATTTCTTTTTTCTGTAGTCTTGCTGAGTAATTGCTTCTAAAACTAGACTTTCTCTTAATTGCGGTACTAACGGACGAATAAGCCATTTCTACCCAATGGGATTGTTAGAAATTACACCACATTGTCTTAATTGACAAAAAAACGAATCAAAATCTGCCTCAAATAGTGTTACTAAATTTCCGGAACATTTTGTTTGATCATGTAAATAAATTAATAACTTAGATTCAAAGAATTTGGGAAAATGTTGGAACCAGTGAAGTCCATGGCCAAAACAGCCACCAAGCCATCAATTCTTGTAGATGGTTTGAAAAGCAAGCTAAAACCTATCAGTCGATTTTGTCGACAAATGTTCGTTCATTTAAATACATATTAATTTTGATTGTGTTATGAATATTTAAACTGTTGACCCTTTATGGGGGAGGTTTCCGAGGAACGGGACAATATTATCCATTTCGTATCTGACCTTTGTCTGATATAAACTTTACAACATGCCAGATTTGGACTACATCGACCACTACCTTCACCTTATATGTTCCAGATGTGGTGGATAGTATTATTCTACTGCATCTAACAACGATAAAAATATTAGGATGAACAATTTTGTGAACATCGAAAATTTCCAATTTTATGAAGACAATTGCTAAGTACAATTTTAAGCTTTTTTGGGGGGAGGTGCCAGAAGAATTCCATATTCACAACAGATCTCTGGTTAAGAGAAATATTTAGACATACCAAGTTTGAAAAGAATTGCTGACTTTTTTTCGCAAGTTATGAGAGATATAAATATTGAGAATTATGTATTTATATTGAATTATTATCGGTGCAAATAAGTTCCTAGCCAAAACGTTCATTACCAAATAAAAAGATTCCTGACCAATTGTTAGTCATCGCAACTATCCACAATGCAACCCTTACCAACAACGCCTTAGTAGAAGGCACACAGTCTGAGCCGATGTTACCAATTGCTTGGTTGGATTGGTACAACATGTTTATAACACCTCGAAATGTTATACCTATGCCCAAGATGTAGCACATCGACCTTCTTAATTCGCCAAACTGAGTCAATCTAGTTATGTGTGCCCTTCCACGGAGTTAGGGTTAAGGTCAGAAATGAAATGGACCAAAAAATGTATTTTTTCCTGATTTTACAGTCGCTCTACAGATACACCAATTGATTCGGAAGTTTGAGTTAGAGTTTAGATCAGAGCAGTAACTTTCCACTTTTAATGGCCATCGGATAAGATTATATTAATATTAATGAAATGTTACAAAGACATGGAATGTTCTTCTAGCGACAGCACTTGTCTGGAAATTACTAGTTCAGACCTATGAGAGTGGTTCGAATGCAGTAATTAAATAACGTCAACATCCGATCTTTAAATTGAAAATTAATACAATATTAATATCCGCAGCAGTCAAAAAATAGAGAACTAAAATGGGATACATACTGAAGGAATCCTTCATTCTAGTCAGAAGTGCTTAAGGTTGCCGAAAATTAAAGTGTTACAGGCTGTCACATGGTCGAGTTAAGAGGAACCCATTTTTTTTTGGTTGTTTGTTACCTATTGCTACTCCTAACGCCACATGCTTTCATTCGACAAATTTTCCAAACTTCTTCAAACCATTCTCAATATGATTCAGTCGTTCAATCGATTTTTCGGCCATTATCTTATCTCTCTAGTTCAAAATTGTCCGTGGGCTAACGTATGTAGTATTCTCCAGTTACGCTAGTTTCCCTAAACATGTTTTGGCTTTTCGGACAAAACAGGTGAGTCGATGTGTTATTTTTGCATAGAGTTTAACATTTCCGGCAGTCAGAAATGTATCCGTTCCCGATAGTAATGGGAATGAGCCTACTCTTCGCATCTGAGAAATCATTGTCGAGTTCGAATTGATGCCGTCGTGACCAAGTGGCAGCGCAATTTTTCCCAATTTAATCAGCGCCAATCTACATAACATTCAGCAATGCCATGAGTTGGCGACCAGTTCAATGACTGGAAAGGAAATGGGGGATGTTACTAGGTTTGTAGGGCGACTATGTAGCTAGTGCTAAAACGAAAAAAAAAAATGTGGATAAATTTGTTTTGCTTAAATTAGTGTAAACTACAGCATCATCCATGGTGAGGATGCTGATGCGCCAGAGGCAAAAAGCAGAACGGCATAACACGAAAATAACCGAATTGATTGAATAACATGTAGTTTACTTCTACTGACTTGTATCCAATGATGTATTTGCATTGAAATGTGGGGCGTTTTTATAATGGTCATTCAATACTTTGAATGTTGCATTTCAATGATTCCGCCTTTGAGATTTATTTTCGGTTCTATGTGTTTGCCACTGGGGTAAGAGTTAAAATATCATCGATTTGTCCGCATTCCATATTAATATATTTTCGAAAATACTCCCCCGACGAAACCCCCCACGACCCAACATGGATGAAATTGCAAATTCAAAATTCGTTGTTACGCCTTTTTCAACTCAAGCTGCTCATCTGCTTAACCGGCTTTTGCTGCGTACATACATATGTATATGTATGTATTTACGATTGTTTCTTCCGGTGGGATTTTTGCCATTTTGTGTTCACAACGAACTCAAATTTATTTCACACGGACAGCTTTTGGGGGGGTGGGATATTGGTACAATTTTTTATTTGCAAGATAATGTGGTGCCACTGTGTCTGCTTGACGATTTTATTGCCACTGTGCGTTTAAAGAGCGTCTCGTAACTATTTGCCGTTTGCATTGTTGGTGTTGCTGTTGTTTCTCGAGTACGTGTGTTTCAATAAGAAAAATAGTTAAAGGTCACCCTAGTCGAATGACTCTACGGAGCGAATGTAATTGTTATTAAAGAACCAAAACATAATAAAAATACGAAAAAAGAAACCGACAACAACGAGGCAGAATGAAAGTTTAACGGAGCCTAGGTGCGTGTGCGAAGTCGTGTCGACGATGTAGACTCATCCGACAACAAAACACCAAATATTTTTGTTATACCAAAAATTAATAATAGTCATTACATCTAAGTGAGCCGGAGGGTAGAGAAGAGTAAAGAGTACTCAGTACGAAGCTTTGAAACCAAAAATGCTGAAAGTCCAAATGCTGGAGATTCACGATAACAGCGATAGCTCAGCAGCTCGAGAACCACCTGCACAACAAGAAGTAGGTCCAAGCGGATTGGGCGACAATCAGGAGGAAGCCGATGACTGCCAAACGCCCACGTCTTCTCCTTTACGCCACTGTCACACCATTCTGCAACGTCAAATGACAACTGGAAGTATTAAGTCCGCCAGCCAGGGATCATCGCCTGCCGGGTAGGTACCTCAAAATTTCAGTTTTCATTACAGCCAAGGGAACCGAAAGTAAACATTTGGAAACAATATGTTAACATGGTTTTGGTCATAGCAATATCAGTGTCTATGCAGAATATGCAACTGTTCTAAAGATAATAGTTTAGCTGCTCAACATCAATTGGAAAATGCCAAAAAAGAATGTTGAACCTCTTTCCATTTTTGTTTAGGGTATCGTAGTTATTGTATTGTTCCAAAGTTGTAAGGTTTATAAAAACAACGTTTATTTATAACTGTTTGTGGTTAAGGAATTTCCTTTGAAGTGCATAGAAGGTTAGCTATGTTCAGAACAAAATCTACTTCTCCATGTCACAGCGTTATCTAAAATTCGACGTAGCGTACACAAATAATCAACTTCCCCTCTATGGGGGAAAATGTTGCGTACGTCCGTATTACCCAAATACCGTAGAATCTATCAAATAGAACCGTTGTAAAAATTGATACTCTCTGAAATTCACCCAATTGCAATATATTCCAATTACAATCATTCGCATTATTCGTTGCTATTTTCAACACACAAAACAGAAATTGTTCAATTGCTAATGTTCAAAATGTTCAACTTTGAAATTGTGTATGCCCGACGTATTTGGGTACCATTGATGTAAATACATCTGTTACACATGGGTGGTGAAATAAGTCGAGTTTTAGGTAACACGGTTGAATGTACACAACATTTCGGAAAAGTAGCCAAGGTAGGGAATGCAGTTAAAGTCTTTAAGATACCACAAATTGGATGGTATCGTTACGTAGACAATTTTCTACCATTAACATTTAAATAATGCCGTTGTAAATGTTGCCATAATCATGAAAATGCCGAATGTGGGGGGTATCCTTATATGGGGCTTGGGATTCGATGTAAACGCCAAGTATTATAAAATAAGTTGTACATTTTCAAGTAATGGATTAACTTCTAAAAGATCAGATGTAAACCCATGCTGGGCAGGAAACGCATGATTGTTTTAACTCTCGATCCGCTTGCCTTGAAGAGCTGCAACGCTTTCACACGGAGAGTCGCAGCAATCGTGAATTAACCTGGGCAACAGAGTGAATTTGCGCCAGTCGCATGTTGCCCGGTTTCCGACACATCTGGGTGCTCCTCGTCCACAATAAATAACCAACATTCCGCTTTCGAATTAGAATTAAATATGATCGATCGGCTTCTAAGATATGTAAACACGCCAATGACTTTATCACAATTTGTAGCAACCAAAATGGAAGACCTGTGCGACCGACCCACGAATGTAATTCATTATCATTGATTTAGGAAGTCTTTCAACAGAATGTGATTTTGTTTTCAAAAGGATTTAAACAACTGTCGCGTCTTGGATTAGCAACGATGATGCCGGTCGCCTCCGCCATCGTCTTCTTCTTCCCGTACGTTGTACGCCGTACTGGGCCATTTGGGCAAAGCACAAGAAATTTCCAAATAAATCAGAATTCGATCATTAATGTTGTTTGTGAGCACCTTCCGCATTACGTAATGTGGAGAATTCCCCCCTTTAACCCCGAACGGGGGATGAGTGTTTAAAAATAAACGCACACATGTTGCGCCATGCCGCTTCCAACTTGTGCTAAAAAAGATGGAGATGGAGATGGAGAAAAAACACACCCAGTCTCTTAGTTTTCATTGTTTTGAAATGATTTCAATTTTATGATAAATGTTTCCCGATTTAAAATGGATTTACAACTACATATCTGTCTGCCTTATGGGGCCTGTGACTTGCCCTGAATACAATCCACTGAATTGCCCATAAATGTTCTTGAGAAAAATTTACAAACCGAAGCAAACCACCCATCAGATGAATGACAATCAAAATATATTTAGCCACCAATTTGAGGTCAGTTGGATGAGTGAGTCAATTGTGTGACACTGCAACAGTGTTGTATGTGCGAAGATAGACAGAATGGTCCATTGCAACTAAGTTTTCATGGTCGGATAAAAATTGTCCTCTGAAATTGTTATTAAAGAAAGTTATTGCGGATGCTCATATTGTCGATGCAGGCGAATGTTACCAACGACCAAGTTAATAAAATTTTTTAATAATTTGAATCAAACCAAACTAACTTGTGATTAATGTGCATCCTCCTTTTTTTAAAATAACACAATAAAAAGTATAAATCTCCGAAAAGGTACCCAAATTTTACGAATTAGTTGTTATTGATGCGAGTTTCAACTGAAGGTGTAGATGAAATAACTAAAATAGACCCGTATAGTGAACGTGATTTTCCAGCCCCATTATAAATTCTGTCCTGTAAAGATGCATTCGGTAAATGTATGTTGGGTCAAGAATACATAATCAGCCTTAATCAGTATTATTATTTTTTGAAAATTCGCATTTCACATGATTTCACATTTGATGCTACACGAATTTTGCATCAAGAAAGTCTGGGTAAAGCTATGCCAAGTGTTCCAAAAGGATTGGTCTAAAAGTGTTCTAAGAGAGTCGATAGTTGTACTGTCAAAATTAAGGACATTCCATTGGTTGGTATTATCAACTATTAGGCACTAAACTCCAGCAATTCTCAGTAAAGCAACTGTGGGACATGTCCTATTTAATATAGCGACTTGGTAACCGGATTTTGTAATGAATATTTATCCTGGACAGGTATTTATCGGGAGAAATCAGCTTTGTCCTAAAATTACTGGAACAAAAAAAAAAACTGATAAAAATGTCAAAATTTAATGGCTATGTTTCAAAAGGAACATGTCAGCCAATCACAAGGTTGCAATAATGCTCCCATCGTTTCCTCTGCCAAATTCTCCTTATTTGGTTAAGGTGTGAATGATTTAAAAATAGTACGATATGGTACCATATTGTACTATTTCTTTAACACAACTAAATTCACCACTATTTAGCAAATATAATTCTGCAGGCGAATGTGTCACTGTCCGCGCTACTGGTAATGACAACTACCCCCCTCCTCCCCCAAAACCAGTAGGACAAAAATAATTAAAAAATAATGCATTATTCCTGTCAAATATCCGAGTAAAGTTTAAACTCATTTTTCCACTCTGGGTGGCATTTGTTGGTTTGTTCGTTTGCCGATGCTGGTTGTAGAAGTCACAACCCGGGACTGGCACACTCTGCGCCACGATTGCTCATTACTTGGTAATGAGGATTGCAGGCTACTATCGACATATTATTTACATTCATATTTAATACTCACTCTTCGAAAAAAAAAAAAATAGAATGGAATCATGTTTCTGTCACAAATGAAGTTGAGTACAGGTGCGAAGCTATGAATATCTATAAAAATGGTGAGTCTGTAGGGGCACAGTTTAATCGATATCTTGGACCACATACATTTCATGGAGCAAGTATAGTCGTTGTTACTTAGAAAGGGGAATAGGGCCCAAATGTGATTTTTATTATCTACTCTGAGTATATCTGACAGACAGCCTTCCATTGGTTGTTAGTTTTATTTTAAATCACATGAGCTTTACACGAACACCATATCATATTTTAGGCGTCATTACATCATTACATCATTACACATTGGTGTCCAAAACACAAATACATGCATTTTCTTCACAAGGAAATTCCCTTTCATTCGATGCAACAAATCAATGTAGGACGACAATGGCCTCGTGGCAATTTGTTAGCATCCTATTTATACCGAGCGATGAATGAGACTTTTAAACATTTGCTCCTCAATCGCCGAGGAAATAGTTGTGTTTCCCCATTTCAGGTTGACATGTCGCGTCACTGCCACTTAATTGCCGCTAGAATTGAATGTGATCCGGATGCCGTCGTTTATAGGCATTGTTTTCTAAAATTAAAATAAAAAACAATTCTCATATTCACGACATGTTAGATTTTGAGGTGAAATACGAAATGGTATTTTATAAAAGTTCGTCACTGTGCCCCAAACAAAGGTCTATTCACAAATAGACGAAAAGGTCAATGCTTACCGTTACGTAGATGCCAATAGTAAATATATCGGATATATATAGCGAAATATATACAATGTGTATTTACAAAGGAAGGGGGTATTAGCTAGAATGCTTATATCTCAAAAATGGCTAGACCGATTTTGACAAATCTTGTCAATTCAGAATGCTCTCTTGGCATAAAACAATGAAATCTAAAAAAATCGCATAAAAAGACGCCAATGATGATGTTAATATAGATTATGTAGTATTATGTGACATTTTTATTTTTTAATATTTTTTATCGCATGCGATTTTTTTAATTTGACTTGTAATATTGAAGTATACATCTTGTAACAATTTTCACCTTCCATCACAGGTTGGATTCTTATATTCAGATTGCAATTATCGTCCGATCATCACGAAAATTTTCACAAGGATAGGGTTAGGCTCAGAACGGCTAGGCCTATTATTTTCAAAGATGTCTGCAATATATTCAGGGGTTGAAATGGACCAACAACTAAAAATGTTCCGGATTTTGCAGCCGTTATAAATGTGGTAAAATAGAAACCAAAGGACACGAAATTTCGCATGAAGTTAGAGTTTAGGACAGCGGGTAGAATTGACCTCTACTTTTGTGTGAAAAAATATCAACATTATTTACAGGCGATATCCGAAATACACAAAAGGCAAACTTCTGGCTTTTTTATGCTGATTTCGTTGACGAATATAGCCAAATATCGTAGACAAGAAAATCATATAGATGTGTCTAAATTTTGGAGATGATCTCAAAATATTTAGGGGTTCAAATGAACCAAAAACAGGAGAAAAGAGTTAAGGACAGGGAAGAATTCTAGCATTTTGGATGACCATAGGATTATATTTAGCTGTAAAATGGACCACGACAACTAACAGCACGAGGGAGTGCGTAAATATTTGGCAAATGTCCCTGCTCAAAATGCTAAGGGTAATATCTGGGCAGTGCTCCATGACAAGAGCGAAATTTAAAAAATGATTGTACATAATAATAAGGAAGATATTCAACCAATGACACATTCATGACACCATGAATTACAACAAATCATTATTTTACAAGAACAACGTTTTTGTTATTGCAAAATGAGAAGAATTCCTTAAATAGTTTCTTTAATGACATCGATTTGAACAAAGCCCTTAATCAGATGCAATTCGTGTTCAGATATGTAGTTACTCCCGCATGTCTCAGAGGATACACATGCCGGTGTAAACAGCTGTCCACCATGTCCATTTCTCATTCTTCTGGCCAGTTGTTTTGTCATGCCAAGTATGATCCAATTTCCAATATAGATTCGGAGCTATGTGCACGAATGGCAGGGCAACGAGCGAATAGTGCTTTGGAGCCAAGAAGCAAACGAATGGGGTCAGAGCAGACGATATCGGTCAATCAGATGAGTTCCCACAATTGAGAGATTGTTATGTTAATGGATCGCTTCAAAAGAAGAAGAAAACAATACTGGTAACAACAATGGGCCCCATTTGCTTAAATTTGTCAATGAAAACATGAATGCGCTGTGTCCGCTGCGGAGCACGTTTCGCTAATGCTCGCTCGCTCACTGTATGGGATCCCATACGAAACTCTTTCATTTGCCAAATGCGAACAATGCGAAATAGCTAATTTATCTTTTGGATGGAACTGTGTTTATTAGCAATTTTTTTTAGAAATCAAAGCCCCAGTTTTTTGTGCTTTTTTCATTTATTTTCATTTACACTGTTGCTTTACTGGGTTGGGGTTCGGCGGTTGCTTGTTTATATGGCCGTTGGCTGTTTTGACGACGATTGCCAATTCGGATTAGATTGGTAGTGTTTCAGTGGTTGGCCTACACCACAACAAAACTATTCCAAAGTTAAGACGCTCACAATGGACAACAACGTCGAAACATTTCATTGCGGGTAGTTGGGCAGAAATTAGCCAAACGCTGGCAAGCAATTCCTTCCTTGTGTTTTGGCTCGCTGACAACAGCATGAGTGGACTGTCGGCATTGTTGCGCATTCATGAAATATTTGAGCGCTTAGAGCCAGTGTGGGAAATTGAGCAAGCACAAAAATTAATAAAGAGGAGCCTTCGAAAACTAGTTTTGTTATCAGAACTGTGAACTTAGTAGGGTTGGTAAGTGCTATGATATAACCCTGTTATTCCGTTTGTAACTCATCGAGATAATCATTTTAGACCGATCGTGAACAGCGTAAATTTATCAGTTGACTTAGTCATGTCCGTCCGGTGGAATAAACCTAACAGTCCAAAAGACAAGAGATATGAAGCTATGATCAAAGACATAGAAATGTAAAGATAGGACAAGACAGAGTCCAAATATGGTAACCCTGTGAAAATACCTCTGTTGTTATGATATCATAACAACATAGTCACCAATGTTAACTGATTTAAACCGCTAAGACAAAATGCACATTTTCGGAAAGGTCTATGGAATAGAATTTTGAAACCAAAATTTTGGATTTTTCAACTTTTTATTTGTTATCCGTTTCTGTAATTGTGGTTTTTATATTAACATGTCTCTGCCATGAGCAGCTACTCCATGTATTGTAGACACAAACCATTTGCTCAAAATGCATTTTGTCTAGTCTTTACCATTTTAGGTCTTTGCTATGATTTAGTGCAGAACTGTCTTTTGTCTGCAGGCAAGTCAAGCTCCTGTTCGTACCTCCTACCCGAAAGTTGAACATTTTGAATAATAATGCATCACCTAAATGTGAAATCTGTGTCCGATTTCGAACTCTCTCTGGTTCAGCTCCCACAAATATTTTACAATACATGTCTGTCTGCCTGTCTGGTTAGTAGCACGATGCCTTTTAAAGGGGGAAACAACTTTGGACGTAGGCATAACATTCCCATCAAACATAGATCTAGTTCGAAGATGGACAGATGGACTCCTGTAGAAATGTTCAAAAGAAGTGACATGTCGTATTTAGAGAGAATAAATTACCAAATTCAATTGAAATTTCGAATCATGACTAATTTTGTTCTGAAATTAGTATAGGCTGGTTGTAAGTACACATTTAGTATACACACCATCTGATCAAATTCAGTAGCTGTATATGTGTATGTATGTATATGGTTGCATTTTGATGCCGAACAATTTGGCGATTTTGATGGTCATTTGGGTATCGAACAGCGAAATCTCCTTAAATTAGTTCGACTACTTTCCCATTCCCACACTATGTTAAGTTTCAGCTCATTCTCTCTGCTTTCGTTCGGTTTAGTTTGATATGGAGCGTGTGAAATTTGTGGAGCTTGCCCCCGTCGCGTATCAGGCGCAAAGAATGTGAAATGAACCCTTTCGACCCCCTATGCTAAAGCGAATGTCTTTCAATAAATTTGTGCACAACTTGACATTAATGTGGAAAAGCGCCAATATTTTCTTGGTACTTAAGGATGGGAATACACATATGCTAAATGCGATTTCTGTATTAGAGGCAGTGATTTGAATCGCACAGACACTTAAAATGGCCGGTACTTGTCGGTGTACTTTAGATCAAGACGATGCTGAAAAACCAAACTGCCCCAAACCCGTAATAACAGAAATTGGTGTTGTCTATTTGTACTTAACATAAAGTGATTTGACAGCAACAGATCAGGTCGGTTGGCCTTATCTTAATACCTCTTAAATTCACCTTCGGAACACCTTGGGCACTACCAAACAAATACCAAATTCTATGACAGGACACAGGATGCGAATTAATAAACATATAGCAATTTACATGCCGACATCTTCTGTCGCAGCGAATTCAAATTAAAATACAAACATTTCCTGACACTTATACTGGACCACACACAAACTGTAATAAATAAAAAAAAAATAGTTTGTTTTTACAAAATTAAATCAGATAATATTCTTTGCCGTCTACAACATTTTTAATTTTGAAGACGTGAAAATTACACGCATAGAATTGTAAGGGCACTTCATTTGGAAAAGCACATCTTCCGACCCTTACGAGGAACTGACCAAGCCTACTTTTTTAAAAGAAAATAAAAGAAAGTGATGCTAGTTGCTACGCTTATAACTCAATAACTAGTGAAACGGTTTCAACATTTCGGAATGGTCTCTTAGCTAAAGAAATTTTAACAAACTAAAACGGCCGATGCAGCTAAATGTCCATCCAATGAGAACCCAAAATGAAAAACATTGAAATACCAGATATTCGATATTTATTGCAAATGTTATAACAATACCAGTATTTAATGATAAGAAAAAGATTTTACTGGAAAATGTGGTCAGGATATTTAAAACACTTAAAATAGTCCGTTATGTGAATCTGTATCGACATTTTTGCAGCGCATATCGAATCGGTGGACGAAAACGGCTAAGTACCGAAAATATATACTACCATAGACACCTTTATTGGAGAAGAAAGGGGTGATACAAATCTGTAAGATTTCCTTTGTTCTTCAAAAAATAATGGGCCGGAAAGGTCACGTCTTTATCAATGTTTAAGCCTTTTGAAAGAGAACTGATTTGAGATAGTTTTGTGGTTTAATATATTCCTAAATAAATATGAAATTTGTATTTATTTCAAACTATTAGAAATATCAAAAATTAGTACACAACCATGTGCAAAATGCTGACAACACTTCAGGGACAATTTTGCATTTTTAGGATTTGGGAACTTTTTCATTTCCATTTGCATGAAATTTTACACCAATCTGCATCTGCAAAAGTAAAATACACATATTTTCTGGCATTTTACGTTCGGGTCAGTGTTGTTGAGTAGCCACTATGCCCAGAGTCGAATAATAACGATATTGGGTGATATTATGCAGCGAAGCATGTCAAATCCTTACATTCTTGTTTCCTAGTACCCCTACATTACCGCTATATCCACTACAATTGTAATTGTTTCCTGTAAACTAGGATGGTTTCCAAACACGTCAATCTACGGAGGAGTTCCACACAATTCCACAATTTGACCATCGGTCTTAATGGATGAATTAATGGCCCGTAAATGTACACATGTTTCAGTGTTGACGTGCTAACGCACTTACAGGTGGAACGGAAACACACCCTTCCCGTTGCCAAAGGCCTGGATTAAATGAGGACATATGGTTTTTGGCTCAATAATCGATTAATGAGCGCACTTTGTCAAGTGTCCAATACCAATATCCTCCTTCCATAGAGCACAGCTGTGGCGGGCGCCGCCAACTTAATATCTTGCATGCACAGGCCATTATCCGGTGGAGGTAGGTGTCAGCCATCGAGTTGTTGAAAATGCGTTTTTAATTTGACACTTTTATTCCCTGCCGTTAAGACGGGCATTTTTGTGCGTGCAACTCACCTTGGCGTCGTGTGGTCTTGTCACCCTTGATGTGATGACAAAGGGTATGAGGGCAACCTAGCTGTCGTTTACGACATTCTTCAACTATCAGCCTAATATATTCAGCAGTAACAGGACTAAGGAGATCATCTTTATGGAATTTCTTCAAAGTCCATACGAACGAACGATGTGCCACTTCACTTCAGTTTCATGCTCAAGCTTGTTTTCTGTTACACATTGACGCTTCAATTTGCTTCTCGATTCGATGGAAGCAAAGTGTGAAACAATATACTCCGTGTTTGCTGGCTCAGACTCTCTTATCTCATTTTCCATCGGAAAACTCTCAGCTTTCAGTCCGGTGTCACAGGAGTACCTTGCCGGGTAAAAAGGTTAATTATGTGTTTTTAATAATGTCGTTATGAGTCGATCAAACGCAGATTGTGTACAATCGGTCTGACACGGCCTTAATTAATATTCATATATGCAGAGTTCTACTCATTCACAACTTCGCTTCCAACTGTCACCCCATAATACGCATGGAAGGTGTCGTCCAATGCCGATGAAGGCATGCGCCTAAAAGCATATAAAGGTGTCAAATTTCCCGTCAATAAATGGTAGTTCTCGCAAGAAGCCAGCGATATTCACGGAGGCAATTATGGCAAATACTACGACCATTGACGAATAATATTAGAAGCATATTTTTTTAGTGGTGTTAGGAGACATTCGAGAGTTAGCCTTAGAAGAATATGCTGTTGTTTGATTAGCACGACTTCTCGAAGATGGACCATTCTAAAATGTATATAAATAGATTCTCTCATTCGGGTGGATATTATTTTTGCAAGGCTGATTAAATATATATGTATACATATACAATTTGCCACATCGCCGAGTTAGTTATTGTCTGGCGTTGATACCCAACCCATTCTTCTTTGCCATCCTTCGCCACATTCATTTGCACACAACTTCCCTACAAGGGCCTATGCTAGCAAACAATAAACAGAACCTTTTCTTCTCCCACTTGTAGTGCTGCCTTCCTCGCTGTCCATTCTATGTTCCATGCAAATTATGACGGTACAAAGGCCTGCGTCGCCTTTGCACTGCATTTATCTGTACCTACAACACAAATTTCTTCAAAACGTTAGATGGGTTGCCACATTTTTTTCCGATCAATTTAATGGAAAACGGTTTAAGACAACCTGGCCTACGAGCATTACATTCTCTCAGAGAATAAACAGATATTATATCTCTGGTAACGATCATAAATTCCGTTTACAGAACCACACAAATAATCTGGAGTGATCATTAAAGATTAAAGTGTTTGAGTTTTTGTCGCTAACGTACCCTTTGTATATTCCATGAGTACGGGGTGTAATGAATTATCCGTCAAAAACAGTGTCGTACATGACATACTTTGCCGACCAATGTCGGAAAAGAAGTAAAGTTGTGCAAAAATAGAGGTTTTGACAGAAACAACTTCGAGTCATCGGCAGCTTTTGCAATGTAAACTAATACAAAGACATCGAACTGGAAATTATAAAGTAATTTGAATTATAAAATCAAGAAAACAAAAATTAGATTCAAAATTTTATTTCATAAACATTTCTAGTTAATTAAGTCTTTCTTCGGCGGTTAAAAGCAATTGACACGGATAACTTAATTGTTATGATATCGTCAATCCACCTGGTGTCAATATTTTGATTCTCTGTTTTCGGCTATAAAAGCGTGTTTCCTTGAGCATCGGGAGCTATGTCAGGGTAGTGGAAAGCTTTCTCTAAAGTCGGCAGCAAAGTTATGACTGGACCAAAAAATCTGTCATTGTTGCATGTAAATGTATACGTGGCAACTCTACTCCAGCTTTGAATACACTTATATGAGGAAGGACGATTTTGGTGTCAGTGTATTGGTGTATTTATGGTAGGCGGCGTGCCTGCAAATGTGTTGTATTAAATTACCATGTTGTGACGACACACAATGGGAAAAGGAAACTCCAAATAGGTTAACGTACTCTGAGCATTCTCTGTCCCTGCTCCCCATTGGAGTCCGCTAGGTGCGCCTGAGCATGCCTGCATTTCAGTTGTGTATGCCTGCATGTCCATGTAAGATGAACCATA
This sequence comes from Musca domestica, assembly GCF_030504385.1. Taxonomy (NCBI): domain Eukaryota; kingdom Metazoa; phylum Arthropoda; class Insecta; order Diptera; family Muscidae; genus Musca; species Musca domestica. Next base: position 304,226 of record NW_026712358.1, read on the forward strand.
CGCTTGCTGTTTGCATTCGCTGCACTCGCCTTTGCTTTTGCAAACGTATTCTTCCTACGAAGGGAATGGGGGAGGCGTCGTCGCTGTTGCCTTTGCTATTGTTCTCTTAAATGGAAAGCACACTAAAGTTTCTATTAAATTTAAATGTATTATGCAAATATTTGTAAAGCAATGAAGGAGGCGAAATGCCAAAGACGGTCCACTGGCCAATTGCAAAACAAATTTGCTTACGTTACTAGTTTAGGTTTTCTTGCTTTTCATTCAACGATAAACTTTTTGGGGGAAAACAGAATACCGTCCAGATTTTATAATAAATGAGCTTATTGCGCTTTCTGCGCATATATACTTATGGTGAAGTTCGAGTTGGGTGTCTGAAAAATGAAAAAAAAAAAACAAATAGAATTTTCAATATTAGGGAAACAGGGAAAGGGTGAAACAAAGCATTGCTATGTTACGATGGGCAATGTTCGATCAATTCGGGTATTGACGTGACTTGGTATGATATTTTAATTTTTTTCCCACTATTGATGTGGTTGACCTTAGCTTGGCCCGAAATCGCAAAACGGAACCCTAGGACAGGTCCAATTAGTCCATCTCTCTTTATAGGCAGTAAAGAGGTGTAAATTCTGGTCCGAATCGAGAGTAACTGGGAGTACCATCCAGCGTGGTGGTGGTGGTCAGCGAGAGGCACATTATGCAACTATGATTATTTTTGGAAAACCATATCTTCAAATATAAAACAATAATCTTGTTAAGTTTTGGTAGAATTCGTTTTTTTTTTTTTTTCAAACAAAAAATTAAAGAATATAATCTCATATTTTTGACGTAGTCTACCGACAACTTTGAATTTGTTTACAAAGCATTTAACATAGAAGCCATACTTGCAAAAATCTGCCTCTTTTACTATAAAAGACGTAACAACACATATCTGGCAACGCTGACACATTTTACAACCCCTTCCCTGCAACATCCACAGGTTTGAAACAAACCATTTTCGGCAGGAGGATAGCCCTGTTGAAATGCTGATCGTTGTTTGTTCCTTTTTTTGTTAATTAATATTTTCATTACCCCGAGCCGTCTTTTGAACTGGAAGAAGTTTGTTTCGAGAGAAATTGTGTTGTTTGTTGTGAGCATTGTTCTCCGTTTCTATATTTGTCGGATGTTCCACCCTCTTGCGATGCCCTGTTGGTATGGACGAACCAAATGAACAAGGGTTGATAATGTCGGACCGTCGACAACGACACGTTGGATGTCAGTGTATGACCACTCTATCGAACAGTATTAAAGTTGACGTCGTCGGGAGTGGTTCGTTCGTGCGATCGCTGCGTGATTTATTTTATGCGTAAAATTAACGAAACTTAAACGATGTATTGAAACTCCAGGAAAAACAATCTCGATCAATGTGTGTATAAAAATTACCAAACAAAATCGACAAAAAAATAAATTTTAAAATTAATTGACTCTCTCGGTTCTATCTGTAATCAACCTGTGCAATATATTCATAAGAATCCGAAACACATTTGTAATTACTACGACTAAAAATAACCGTGTGAAACACAAAAGTACCTGATTTCCAACTACGTATTAGGATTAGGTAGTTCGAGGAACCACACCACACCACGTGTACTTTGCAGACGGCAGAGACACACAAAAACAACAACAAATCGAACACGAAGGTGAAGCTGAAACCGAACACTTGTCGCTGTCCTGTGGATTACTATTTTACAGTATTGCAGGCATAATATTCAGCCGAGAAATGAAGTACATAAGTAATGGTCACAAGGAGTCCTACACACTGGTGGCCCGGAAGCGATACATGAAAAAGTTGTTGTACGTATTGATTCCGTCTACGTACGTCCGTATGTACGTACTGTGTGCTCTTAGATTATAACTTCATTTGTTTGGACACTTCTAAACTCGAATAACGCTAAGATCAAGAGAAACTCTCCCAGAAGAAGTGTGAAGAAGTTTTTACAACCTCGCAGCTATATTTACCTATTCCTATTTTCCAAAGCTAATCAATCCCGTGAAACGTGTAATTTCATTGGGAATGTCCAACAGATTTATTCGTTGCTTCGTTCGTTATGGAAATACAATGCCGTCCGTTGTGGGTGATGGTGTTTATAAACGTCTTTGACTGCATGAGAATCGGAATAGTCGTTTGTATTACTCTTTGCGAATGGGTTATGCATCAAGTGTCCATATACGAGTGTAACCACTTTTTGAACATTAGTTTGCGGGCTGTGCAGGGGCGATAATTTAAAATCGAAAACAACGCGGGCGTACTTGCCAATGCAACAAGCTAAATGCACTTGCTTCATAAGGCTTGATGGCGCGTTTACACTGGGCGACAATGGAAATGTAAACAAATACTGCCGGGAAATTTGTTCGTGAACGCGCCCTCAATTGCTATTTGTCATCCGTGTTCTATAGTTTCATCCTAAAATGGTGACTATAGCCGTTGAGAGGCAATGTGTTGTGGACATCGCTGCAGCAGGTCATAAAAATTGATCGTGTTTGGAAATATTTATGTCTTCATTATTGTTTTTTTTATACCCTCCACCATAGTATGAAGGGTATACTAAGTTTGTCATTCTCTCGAAATATACATTTTGGACCCCACAAAGTATATATATTCTTGATCAGCATAAAATTCGATGTCGATCTAGCGTCCGTCCATCTGTCCCTCCGTCTGTGAAAATCTCTCTAGCTTCGGAGCGAAATGAAGTAGGTTGATAACAGTTTACTTAAATGTCTGCAGGACTTTTGGTATTGAAAATGAGCCACGTAGGTCCATGTTTTGGTATAGCCCCCCTAATAATATAACCTCACTATTTTCGGTATTTTGGCGATTTAAGCGACATTATTCAACGGAAATGTTTCAAATTTAGTATTTGAAGTTCGTAATGCATACTTCAGTCTAAGACAGAAAATTGTCTGTACAGGTCCTCGACTTCGTATAGCCCCCATATAACGGAACCTCCCGATATTCGGAATTTTGACGATTTTAGCTACATTATTCACCGATTTTTTTTTCAAGTTTCGCATTTGATTATTGTAATGGCTTATGACAAAAATTGCCTATGCAGGTCCACGTCGTCGTAAAGAACGTGATACAACGGCTACATTCGGTATGTTTAAGATTTTCAGAGAATTTTTAACGGATTTTATTTTTTTGGAAATTGCCAAATTCGCTCCAAATGGTGGAGAGTATTCAAAGTTCGACCCGGCCGAACTTACAGTTTTTTTACTTGTTTTTTTTTTTTTTTTCAAGTTTACCAGATATATTGAGGCGACCTCAATGAAAACACTTCCCCATACACGAGAAGTGTCTCAATAGCGTTTATGCGTTTAGTGTGCAATGGGTTTTAGCCTATAATCCTATCTATTCTATGATGCGAATATTGACAAACAATTTGTTGCTATGTGTAAATTGTTTCTGGTGTGATTCACCCTCTCTTTCTCCTTCGATCTACGCATGCTCGACCTGCTTTACTACAACAATCCGCAGATCACTTGCATTCTGTCAATATAGTACCATGTCCACAGAGTTGCGCCCACGACCCAAACAAATTGCTTTTTTACTACGAAAGAAGTCAAATAACTGCACGTCACACTGACTTCAAATGACATTGTTTTCGATTGTCTAATTTACGACCCACCCTGGTGGAGGATTACTGCGTCAAATACTTAACAAGATCACTGCCAGCTGCATCTTCGAGTGCCATTTTTACTGTCTTTCTCGCCTACGTTAATCCTTTTGAAATTTATTTTTGATGGCAAAAAAAAAAAAAAAAGAATAAAAAAAGGGTACATTTTCCTTAAACGTTTGTGTGACGCAATTATTAGTGCACCCTTTCCGGTTTTCTTAAGATGGAAAATATAGGACGTTTACTTTATGTCGGTGTTTCCGCTTTAGCAGCCGTTGACACAAATTCGCTTACCAAACAAATAAGCTCTCTGCTAATACATTCCAGGTCAACTTTTTAGAAAAACACCATATACTATTTAAACTCATCAAGACTTCCTTTACACCGTTTGTACGCTTGCCTTTTGGCAAGGTCCAGCCACCCTTTTTGAAAACCTGGGTTGTTTGGCGATCCTTTGTGTGAACCTTCCCCTTCCATCCGCACGGCATGAGTACACGGTAATTTCCCTTAATGTCTACCATTGTAAATCTTACATCATCTTGGATTTGCGGAAGCGGTGGTCTTAAGGAAATTTCTAAATGTGGTTCCACCCCATTTCCGCTGTTACAACGGCAAGAGGTGGCGATGTGTGTATTCGCCAGCTTGCAACGAACGAAAGTGGGAGATGGCAACGATTCCTTCGCACATCGCACATTTTAATTTGTGGACATTTAACGGTTGCCCGTTTGTTCCGTCTTTCCATTGTGCGTAAGATTTTCTCACAGTTTTCCATGTCCTCGTGAACGCTTCAGTCAATACACTCGAATAATGTTGCCTGTAAAAAGCTAGAAAGTCCCCCGTTGCCAAATAAAGAAAATCCGATTCAACTGTTTTCTATTTCTCTTTCCCAGCAGCGTCTATGGAAATGAACTTGATAGTTAATGGCTCTAACAATAGTTTTGTTCTTCTTATCACGGAAGTCTCTGGCTTCAGGAAATGTCTTGACATGATCGGAGGCTGATAGACTTTCGACAGCACGAAGAAACACAATACCGTTGTGCCTTTTCGTCGTTATCAGCAAACCTGATCGGGTTGAGCGAACACTGAACAATGTCTCGCGGCAGGACATTGCCTCTCTTGGGTTTTATTCGTTTGCGTTGTCCTTCCTGTTTCACTTGGTCGTCGCAACTTGCAACGCACAACACAACACTGGTCTGGTTTTATTTTCTTGCGTCATGTGGAATGAACGCTTCAACCCCATTAGTGTTGATGTGAGAGTGTGTCTCAGCCCATTATGGTGTTCTTCTTCGACGTATTGGAACCTAGTTATGGGAGTTTGTGGACATCAACTCTGCTTAGGGAACAGGGATTGCAAGTTCTGTGTCTGACGGCGCTGTCGTTAATTGCATCGCTTATCGTACGTAACGCGAAACGTATCATTGTTCCCGACGGAATAGACTTGGCATCGTTTGATCGTTTCCCCTGCCGTGGCCTGAACTCATTTCCTTCTCAAAATAACGCCCCCATTGTTATTAGAATTCCATTGTTGACGCGGGAAACACGAGTGTGACCAGTATTTCAACAGCACTGCCAGATCTTTTTTCCCGATAAATCACTAAAGTTCTCCCAATGGAGTAACATTCGGGAGCGTTCTTTCCCACAAGCCAGTGCTTACGGAGACACGGAGAGCGCAATTTATCTTCTTTGACTTACTCTTTTGCGATAGTTTTGTGGAAACGGGCATTTCAAAGCGACGTCTTAGCCCATTTGTGGCGAACGGAATGCCATTTCTGTTACGACACTATTAGCATGCTAGCCATAACTTCGCACTGTTGATACCGATCATTTGCATAAATAAATTTCAAGCTCAATCCATGGATAGACACCGCGAGGGTGACTGCCAACGGACATCGACGTGGGTGAGGTTGTGTCAACTAAAACGTACAACAGCCGCGGCTAAATTCGGACTTTCGGTGTGTTTACGCGGAAGTAGTCGCCATAGTTTACCCAGTTTCATATGGTTTCACTCTGCTATGCGGAGATGAAACAAATTGGGGAGGATAATGTACAACGCTCCGTATGTTAACGGCGTCTGTGTGCGATCCACTTCTTTGAAGGTCCTCATCAGTTGTTGAACACAACTGTGCCACAGTGTTAATTTATTACTAGTATCCGCCTAAGTGGCTGGAGTAAAGCAGCAAAACAAACACACACACACAAACAGACTGAAAACGTGAGTCGATGAAAGAGCTCCCATATTAGGAATGGCTTGTTGACGCAATATGGTGTTGGTACTCCCACCATTTGAAGCGACAGCTGCTTCAAGCTGATCGATCTGGGAATTTCAGAGTGAGAGCACTCTCACTTAATGTGCCGTGATGAGATCTGTTTATGACAACATCCTTTCACGGTAGTAAATTGTACGTCAACATTCCATTAGTTTAGAACCGTAAGATTTCTCCTTCAATAAATCCATTAAATATTTGCCTTAGACTTCCTGCTTCTCTTCATCTCCGGGGTGGTTCTTTTGGTTACATCCCAAAATATAGAATTCTGGCCCATACATGTCATGTATGCACACATACACACACTCAGGCGTATGTCAACCGTTGGCATAATGGCATTCTATGGTAACTAGCGAATCGTTAACCCCAACCGCATCAAAATGTTCGCAGACCAACAAAAAAAACTGGAACAAAGAAAACGACAATGTCACCACATCCACTCCGGTAATAAAATCACAAGTCACTTGAAGATATACCACTCGAAAATTATGAGTGCAATGTCGGTAACAATACGGCTGACTGGCTGGATGGCTGACGGTTATGGTTATTAGTTGAGAAAATCGTCATTGTTCCCTAGTCACTCATTCATGCTTTCCGAGAAACATACTAAAAGCCCTTTGGGCTTGCCAAGACGCTAATCGTTTGCGGCATTTTTTTCGTTATGGTCTCCTCTGAAATATTTTTATTTTTTCTATTTGTTCGTTTCAGACGTCAACATGCCTTCGCGGCGAATGGTGTGCAGAAGACCAATGGCGGTGGCAGTTTGACCCACAGCCCGGATCGATTTCGAGGCGCTACTCAAGATCTCTTTGAGTTGTTGGAAAGAGTACAATGTTCGCGGTTAGAAGACCAAAGATGTGAGCTTCCAGCCTACTTTTCCCAGGTATGTACAAGTGCTCTAAACTAACACAGGCTATTCAATAGGGCATATATAAAAATAAGAAAAAGGGACCGGCCTTATGCGAAAGATTAGAAATAATTGTTAATACAAATGTTTCCTTTACCCAATGATGGAGGGTATTAAAAGTTCGGCCCGAGCAAACTTAGCTGCTTTTTACTTGTCTATTATTAAAATGTAACTGAGTGTCTTTTGATTATATGTAATCAGCTCATTTTGACAAGAGATCTTTAATCGCCAGGAATGTTTTTAATCATGTTGCCTTATAGTACGTTTACTTTGGGTTAGGCACATTTGTGAGGATTTATTTAAAGTATCTTGTCCTGATACATCAGTGAAATGAAGCTAGAAATTCAGCCGACATATTGATATTGAAAATTTCTCCATAGGAGAAATTTTTGGGGCGATACATGCCCAGATTCATTTTAAGACCGGCGCGAATCTACATCCTAACAGAATACATTAATGTGTTTTTATGCGGCACACTCCAGAGTCGCAAGTGTTTCCGCAAAGATGTATTTTACATTTCGCATTCAAACAACAACAAAAATCGTAAGATTGTATTTGCTCATGCCGATACATCAATTGCCTCCAACCTAGCTTTTTGTCCATTTTTTGCTACCTCTTTTGGTCATGCATGAATACGTAAATAAACATAAGATGATATTCTCCAGAGGGTGTATCTGAACACACCCTAGATCTATGAGGCCAGTGGGTTAACCTTCAATACTATGAACGCACTTTAAGAAACTACTTGTAGTTTTTCTGTTATTATAAAATAATGTAATGTAATGTAATGTATGTAATTGTAGGTAAATTTAAAAGCACTCAATAGTTTCTATTTTTGGTATGAGGACACCCATTTTTGTGTAGAGCGTGCGTATTTTCGGGAACTACAAAAAGTATTTCTGTTTCTTTCTAAAACAAACAAGTCCCAAATTTCGAACTTCCAGGAGATTTTGCTTTTATTCGTTCATCTATATTTAAATTGGCCATGGCCTAAATCCACGAAATGCTCTTTTCTCCGATCATCCACAACACTTTATTCTGCATTCCATGTCTTTTTTTAAGATTGAGGAGCACGAGTGCAACAGGTTACACGAATGCATGGTAAGATTTAGAAGAAATGCCAAAAGAATTTTAGTTTAATTCAATTCTTTGCTTCCTCTTCTAGTGAGCTTGCGATCTCGTCACTTGGGTAGAAAGGTTTTTTGTCATAGGGGTTATTTTAAAATAACTCCTGGGGAGAATATCCCCAGAAAAAACCAAGAGAACTGGTGGGGTTGGGTGACATGTTATTCAACCGTTGTTTTTATAAACACAATAATTATGGGACAATTAGTTTACAACAACAAAATAATTGAGGAAAAACTCCCAAACATTTCATAGATAAAATATTAAAACTAACTTCATATCGTAAGGTATTTCTGTGCTGAAAAGTACCTACAGTACCTAATGACATCGAGTAACACACGAACAAGTCCAACTCTTCAATAACAGATGCTACTGAAGCGACCTCTAACAAATGAAAATGATGTTTGGTATGTTGGTTGGTGTGTGGCTATGCTTTTGTGTATGTGTACGCTTTGGAGAATAGACTGTAAGGTTGTAGTCCGGGCATCAACCGATGGAATTCTGTGGTGAAATTCAATAAGTTGAAATATTGCAAAGACATATAATATAATAAGATGCGACATTACATTTTCACTTTTCTTCAATAGATGGCGTTGGTAGTGAAAAATTATGTTATGTCACGATATCGTGACATAGCATTATGTTATAATTTAACAGAGCAGACGCTTTTTAACGGTTGTTGTTGATTTTATCGATTCAATGTACGAGGAAATGCTCTGGAATAGATTTTTGAGACCATGTCTATCATACCTGGCATTTTTTTCCTCGTATTTCCGCCAATTTTCGGCGATATCGGAATAACATATTTTTATAAAATTTCCAATGCATTTCTGTTATGTTGCCTGCCATCTGTCACCTGAAAGAAACATTAAAACCCATATGCATTTTGTCCAATCTTTATAGTTTTATGTCTTTGAATATTGCTCAATAGTTTATCTGGTTGCTAAGAGATGGCATTTAAAGAAATTGCCTATAGAATTATGGTATTCTTGAGAATTGCTATCGAAATTCAAAGGAGGGAGATAAAAAAATAATGAGTTGTTTATGTTTCTCATGTAGTTTTTTAGGTGCAAGTAAATATGTACGTACATTATTATATCCTACGCCACCACACTGAGTTGCAGAGTGTTATATGGTTGTCAAAAAATTAGCACATTGTTGCTCATAGTTATTTCAACGAAGACGTATAACAAGTTGGCCAAGTTTGAACGACACAACTCTCAACCTAGAGTTATAGCAATTTGTTTCAATTAATTTTCACAGTAAATCCAAAAACGACAAAAAAAAGCGAAATCTAAGTTTTTTCACGATTTTCTTCTGTTTAAAAGTATTTCATAGTCTATTGGCACAATAACCGAATTATTTTGTATATTTTTGCGACAATACATGCACATAAAACAACGGTGTATATATTTTTATGTTTTGATTAAAAAGGGAGCATATCATTATAAAAAAATTTATTCAATTGTGCACTTCTGGCCAACCATGGTTAAATAATACGGAACATAATCAAGAAAGCTGGTATTTCAATGACCTGTCGGAATGAAAAAGAAAAAAGTATTAGTTGAACTTGTCGAAACACATTTGCAGATTTTTTTAAAATGTTTTTGACATATCAAAATTTAGAAGTGTTGATGCATCTACCAGAATTCTTTTACCGATTCGAAAATGAAATTGGCAACGTGGCAACACCAGCATGCTCCTTACTCTCTTTATCGTAACAGTGAACGTCAGGGATGGAAAATAAAAGTGTGTTAATGGTACTAAAATGGTCATGATTTCAGCGGCATTATTTGCCGGAATTATTTCAAATTTCGTATTATAAAGTTTGTAATGGGTACTACAGCCAATGACAAACGTTTCTGTATGCAGGTCCACGTCTTCGTATATCCCCGATATTCGGTTTTTTTTTCATGATTTTACCAACATTATTTACCGGAATAATTTCAAATTCCGTATTTGAAGTTCGTAATGGATGCTACAGCCTATGACAAAAAGTTTTGTATGCAGTTCCACGTTTTCGTATAGCGCCTATTCGACATTTTCATTATTTGTGCGACATTGTTCAAAGCACTAGCTCTGTAGTACAGTACACATTAATATATTCATAGTATTATGTTTATTATAAATACAATTAATGAACATTACATATTAAATAGTTTAGCATTTCGTTCAAGTTTTAAAATTGTTGACCACGCTTAAAAGCCTGCTAAAAAAAATTGGTTATTATAAAATGTTACAAAATTTCTTTACATGTAATGTGGCGTTTCCACTGCACTTGATTCGCTCTCTATTCGTTGTTTGACCCTTAACTATGAAAAAACTACCTAATTCTTCACACAAAATTTCCTGAGCGAACACTCATATTTGTACGTTGTTCAAATCAAATCACTCTCAGAACAACGAAAAAATATGTCCCATCCCTAACAAATGAGAGCATTTATCGAAAAAATAAATTATGACATTTAAAAATTATAAATAGAAAAATTTAATGAAATTTTGAAAAAATTTGGGAAGGCTGAAATTTATGAATGAAAACTACAATGTAGAATAGCGTATGTACATTCAAACGAAAGTAAATTTTGTTTCCTCTCTCATCCGAGGTACGCATTTTGTCCACGAGTTGAAATTACCACAGAAAACAGGAAACAAAAGAGGCAATATTTTCAAAATGTTTGTATCGGCAGAAAAAATGTTTGACAAGTGTCTCTCCAGCAGAATTAAAAAATAGAAAAATACAAAAATATGTTCAAAATGTCAACATTTACACAAAAAGTTGGAAACGTGAATGAAAATTATAAAATTAATGTTTTAATAAATCTTTGGGAGAAAAATAATAATTTTAGTGAGAATTTAATGTATTTTAGTATAAATTTCCATTAAAATCTACAAACAAAATTTTGAAAAAAGGAATTATTTTACTATGAATTACGAATCGTGCCGTATGAACGGGTTAATTCGTGTACCTAATTCTGAGAGCGAACAACGTTGTTCGGTTTCCAATGGAAACATGCTATTACTCTAACACGATGTGAAAACTAACATTTATTATCAAAATGTTTATTGTTTTTTAATATTTTTACCACTAAAAATACAATCAAAGAAACACAATTTCAATATATGACAAACACATCCAGTTACATTTGGATTTGGGCATATATGTTGAATGTCGTTATGGAATACTTTATTTTTGCCTTTGCGGTACTCATATTAAAATACACTTTTCAAATGGTACTACAATGGTACGATTGCAATGATTTTGCCACCCCTGGTGAACTCTCGCTCTCTCTCTCTCTTATTTTATTCTCTCACTTCGTTTTACATTAAAAATCGATTATTCGATTACACAAGTAGTCATCGCGAAACTAAAAACTCTCAGCAAGTCTTTCGTTTCCATCTTTTATATTTTTATTTGTTAGTGAGAAGTGCTTGAATTCGGAGTGTTCGTAAGCGTTCAACGGCAAAACACCAGACATACATTTTGAAAGAGGAGTGAAATGAAGCAATAATAGAAATATGAATAATTACAAGTTTAACTACTTCGTGGTTGTGGTGACAAAATGGAAATAAACACGAGAAAAACCCGAAGCAGCAGTGTAATGGATAACAATTCAAACGTTTGTATTTAAACTCATCACTGCTTGATGACAAGAATAACGAATAACTAAATAAAAATACTTATTAGCATCCGCGGTGTATTTCGTATTTTGTTGCAAAAAACGGAGAAACCGAAGGAAAAAAGTAAAAACCAAAAAGTGATAATAAAGTGAGTGACAAAAGTGAATGTGTACAACGAACCAAATACGAATGGAAATAAAAAAGAACATCTAGATATGTTTCTTAATAAGTGCAGAACGGCAAAGTAGTTCGTGTTAATTCCGTTTCTGTCCAGCTCAATCCATAGAGATTGGTTAGAGAGAGAACCCTTGTCGGGCGGCGGGCGGACATCTGAATAACCAGTGTGCGGGTCAGAGCTTTAAAAAGTTAAAGCTTGAACAAACAACCGACATTTAAGAAATGTATAAACAAAGCTTGTTAATAAATTTTGTGATTTCGTTCGTGTACAGCACAAAGTTCTCGAAACCAGTCAGACAAGTCGAGCCGAAAAGACAAAACTGAAAAAAGAGTCAGCACAAAGCGAAACAAAATTTCTGTCTGTACCACAACCCATTTCTGCCAACAGTAACAGCATTTGGCAACAACAAAACACAGTCACAACAATACAGGTACTGAGCTCAGTGTTTGAAGGCGAGACAACAACATATCTGCTCGCCCCTCCACATCGGGCTCTAGGAATTGCAGCAAATGTTCATTTAGTCGCCCACTAGAGGAGAAACGGCATTCATTTATGCCTCCTTCCCACCCCCATCTGTTAGCTGTTATCGTTCACCCCACAAATGCAAGTCGCCAATTTTTCTTTGGTTTTTTGAAGTCTCCACATTTCCACAAATAACTTGCCCGTCTTACGTGCGGCGGACCGACCCTAAACCTTATCCCAAGAAAGTTGCCATACTCCACCACCAAACCAAGAATCGTCGGCATTTAAGTCAAAAGTGGCATTTTACACTGAGGGCGCTGAACGTCGTTGGGTACGACAAGCCGTCATGGGGGTATTAAGATGGCGCGATCCCGGATCGCGTATTTCAGTCGGTGGAAACAACCACAATACCAACAATACCAATCATGCAAACGCCAGCAATAACAATAATAGCCGAGTTGAGGTAAGTCGTGAGCGGAAACAGATATGACCCCGCAGCCAGCCGGCAAGTAGGCCCGGCCCCATCAAAAATTGCTACATCTTCGAATATTTTGCATAAAAAAATTTTAGCTACTGCCCCCACCCCATTTGATTTCAAAATGCATTACTATATACGCCTCAGTCCCTGACCAATTCTACATGCATTTGAAGCCCCCCTCTCGTTGATTTTATTAGCTGTATGTTGGTATCACTGACTCATCATTCACTGACTAAAGTAGCAGTTTGGCGTAAGCGAGCACCTTAAAATTACTGGAAATTGTAACTTTCACAAAATTTTCCAGCTAAGTGTGTTTTCTGTGAAAACTGATGAATGCTGCGGGAGTTCAAAATATCGTTTGTATTTCAAGTTAAACCTAAGTATGTCAGAACGAATCTGCGGTTAATCGATGGCGATACTCCTTCCATACACTGGTACTCGCACTCGATATGTACTCGCAAGGGAAGGCAGGAAAGCCGAAATGATGCAATTTTTACCGACCAAATAAAAAAACACAGCCTACGCATGTTTGTCGGTGGTGCATGAAGATAACCCCCGTAACTATCATCGCAATTAACCGCTTCGACAGCAGAAAACTTTCTCTTTTGTTTTGGTTTCCATCTTGAGTGTGGTTGAGCTTTCGACCAGTTTCTTTTCTGTTACACATACGCACACACTCACTGTGGTGTGCGACTTTTTTTGCAGAATATTGCTTTTATATCAATCAGTTAGCGATTAGTCGAAACTATTGCACCGATATGCTCTGTATTTTATCAGGGGCAGGCACACGCTTACTTGACATTACAAAATTGTAGTGGCCGTCGTCGTCAACCACACATATAAATACGAACATGGTTGTGTTCTGTTTGTCTTGCTCTTAGTTGTGACCTGCTCTTAAAGAATGAATGGTATAAATAAACATACATGTATTCAACAAAAAATAGATTGGGATTTCTCTAAATCATCCGATGAGGCAATTATTTTGCCACAAGATCGGATATTTCCCTGGTACACCCTATTCTACGAGTTGTGTGTGTTCACCATACAACTAACTCGTGCCTCCCCCGCTTCCACAGATACATTCTATTTTGGGCAAAGTTGTTGCATGCGCTACCACAAGTTGCGATCACACACTCCGTTTGGAATACTCAGCCACAGGCGGAGTCGCTCATGTGGCAAATGCAGTAAAGGCAATCCGCCTGTTTATTGTTGTTGAAAATCCATTTAGACCGCAGGTACCTTCCTTCGCCTTAATGTTTGAGATTTGCTAATAGGAATTCTTTGCCAATGTCCTTTAAATGTGTACGTCCGTCCGTCCATATGGTGTTCCAGCTGCGTGTCACTTTTACTATTTCAAATTTTGTAATCATTGGTAAATCCATTCGTAATTTGAAATTGTTGAAACAAATGTGTTCAATGTCGTTATCAGCAGCTCGTAACGAGACGACGCAGTTTTCGTTGATGTGGTGGTCTTTCGAAAAGAACTACAGCAAAAATTCGTCGAGCATTTTCATATTCATGCACGATTGTTTAGTAGAACTAATATTTGTGCGCTCACCATACATTCTTGGGCGGTTGAATAAGGTTGTGGTTTTAGTTTGCCCTGGAATTGGTAATGTGGCTCCAAGCCTAAATGACAATGTCTGAAATACTTGTTGTGGTTCAGTCGACTCACTTTGCCTCGATTTATTTGTTAATGATCAACTTACGAAGAAAATCATTTGCAATTGTCTAAAATTTTCCTACTTCAATCCACCTCTTCCTGTTTCTACCTACTTGATAATCCGCCATTATACGTGGGAATAGGTAGGTAGACATTTATGAAGTGTGTAGCTTTGATTACCTCCAACAAAGAGTTTCCACGTCTAGGGGAGACAAACTCGAACTCTGTGCAAAAAGGTAATGCCTTTTGAATTTATTCAACAGTTGTTAATATTAATCATGCGAACGTGAAACCCACCGCTTGTGACTGACTACTCCTTCCCATCGGCGTAGATGTTGACGCCTATTGTAGCTGACTTATAAATGGGATAAATAAAGAAGGTAGTAATGTACATATGTATGTAGGACTCGTATACACTTTCAACACATATTTACTGAAGCATTTTCAACTGCATTACGCCAAGAGTAACCACGAAAACTACTAAAAAAGTTCAGTGCGGAGGGGCCGAACTTTAAATATTCTCTACAATGAGGCAATAAAAACGTTAATAAAAACGTTTGGTGCTATACCAAAACATTAACATACCTAGACTCTTGTCTCCTATAGTGATTGCTTGCGATTGTATGTTAAAAAATACCAAATTTAAAACAATTCCGTTAGAAAATCTGGCCAAACACATTAAATAAATCCTAATATGGGATGGTACCGTTTGCCATTGAGAAAAGTTGCTCATATCTTCGGAATATCGGGAGTTACGGTAGTTGGGGGCATTAGAAAATGGCAACAAAATACCGAATTTAACAACGACATTAAAAATGTGACTAAAAACATCATCACATGGGGGCCAAAGAAAAACGTGGACAAACGGGCATAATTTAATCGGTTTTTTAATTCAGTGATAATCACGCATAAATACGGAGTGTAGGAATAGGGATCACTTGCATGCAAATCGTCCGCCTCCAGCAAAAGACTTTAAAATCAATGCATAACCAACGCATACACACACATGTAAATTTACCTAGTAGCCACTTGCAGGAGAGTACGTTCATTCCAATGAAAATATTGCATAAAGTAAGAATTGGTTCTTTTAAAATCGTTTGAACAGCAATTTGATGTAAATCATTTGTTTATAAAATATCGCAAACTAATGTGCACGGAAAATACTATAATTCGTAAAATATATACCCAAATCCGCATTTCATTTTCAGTTCTAGATCTGGAAATAATAACCGGTTTTGAGTTCGCTAGATTTTACTGGAAAATTACAAACTTGTCTAAATTAGGCAACAGCTAGAATCGACATTGGATGGGGGTTGCACTCATTTTTTTATGCGGGATTTTTCAATTAGAGACATAGCAGTAGGTTTAAGATGAACTCTATTTTTAAAATATTAATGGAAAACATACAATTACTTTCAACGTAGCCACACAAATCCTTTGTTTGCCATTCCAGCAATGCCAAACAATATATATTCCCACATCTGCTATTGGTACGTGTTGTGCATAACAATAGTATTACTAGTAGTAGCTGATTCTTTTTTGTGCCATACAAACAAAATGTTTATGGCCAAAAACTCTAATAGCTTGCTCGACGAACCCAAATCAATTGCATTTTCTCTGCATCATCCAATTCAGACAGGTGTGTTGGGGTGAGGAACAATTTTCCAATAGATTTTTTAGCAAACTGACGGAACTTTGATAGACAATATTCCAAAGATATTATTAAATTATATCGATATCTTTGCCCCCAGAAAATGTTGAGAATTTATATTCGAGTCATTCAAAATATTCACAGGACCACCGATTAAATTATGCGTTATGACATCGTAATATATAATAAGCTTCGCGTCAATTGCAACACTATTTTCCTTTTGTCATTCGTTATAGAAAATCATATGTCTATACAAAAATTTATTATCTTACAGATATGACGCTGATGCCCAGTCTTATCGCGACAACAGACCACACAAATGGGAAAAAACAATGTGCGAAGGAAATCGTGATGAGTATTTCAATACACCATTAAAGACATTTCTTTGTTCGCTGCCGGTTTTTTGCGTCTCAATGCAATTCTATATGAGCCTACCCGTTTATTCATTTTATTCTTGGGGTTTTGGGTAGGGGCTAGATAGCATCTACGTGTAATCAATCTCTAACGTCTTTAGCAAGTGTTATTCTTTTGAACAAACAATGAAATGAATGAGGTTAAGGTCCTCGCTTAGATACATGCGTTAGCAGACGAAAACATATTCGGTGCAAAACTTCGTTATCTTGGTTTTTCTTGGTTAAAGATTGCAGTTACGCGTACCTACCTTCCTCAACATTACCTCAGACGTGTATGGTTATAGAAGTTGCGTCGTTAATGGCCCAGCTGTTATACGTAATGTTAGTTGATTTACATATATTTTTACGTTTGTTCTTTTTGGGACATGTGTATATATGTTTGCACATATGTGTCATAAAAAAAACTGAATGCCCATAATAGGACTTCTACACAATAGACTGCCATTATTGCGACCGGTAATGTTGGAAGTTCGCTTTTGCATTTTGAACGTTTGTCAAGCCCACCACATATAATCCATACACACACATAAGTAAAAACGTAATAAATGTTTATTCGTAAACATTATATAAATTACGTGTCTTTAAGTTGACGGTCGGTTTGTAAGTTTGTGAAATTTGTGAGTATCCGTCCATTGAAGAGACCAAAGACGACAAGCGTTGGTTCAAGCTTTTACAATATCTAATGATACCTGCATTTATCATTATATCCAAGGCAAACGTAAGACAGAAATTTTATCTTATATCGGCTCGCCGATTTATTTTACTTTTATTAAAATTGAGGAGAGTTCTAAAACTATGTGACTGCAAAATGCCGAAAATTAAATAAGAAGTGATTTGGATAAACACTGAAAGACAAAATTCATTTTAGAACAATCGGAATCAATCTAGCAGTATCCGTCTGTTTTATTCTCTCGAATAGATTATCCGATTTCACCCAAACTTCTTACATCGCAACTCCTTCTGGTTCAGCTATTTTGTTGTTGGAGCTGATCATCCGATTTTCTGAAAACTCCCATAAAGTGGGAAATAAGACTCCATTTGTCTTTAAATTTTGCACATCTCAATGTTTATACTAACTCTAGTAAGCACATAGAAAAAAACGTACCAACGAGTCAAAGCTTTGAATAACCATAACGCTCATTTATTTTGGCTGCAAGTTTTACAAGTTTTCGAACACACAACACATTTATATAAATTCGTCTAGCGTATAAAATTTCAAAGTTGAACAACATAAATATTGACACAACTTATTTTTCTTTTTCGTATGTTGCAAATAAAAAAGTGATTTTTTGGAACTGGAAAGGGCTAAATGTGAAGTTTCCTTGCTTTTGTTTGGTTGCCTTGAAGGCATGGAATTTGCCTATGTATGTAAAACGACCGTACAAAATATTTTACCATGGCCGAGAAAGTGATTATTTTTGTGCGGTACGTCGAACATTACAGACCTACCTAACACCGGACGCAGCGCACAAAATTACCCACCTTTCACACTGTGGGAAAATGTTTCGTACGGCGGCGTGACACAAATACGATGGACCCATATCTTCAAGCCAACCCAATCAAATCAGATCAAAATGCTAAAAATGAAAAAAATAACATATTCTGTACATGGACACATTCACATTTTCTCTAAAATCCTTCTTATTTTCAACATACAAAGAAGCAAACATTTGTTTTGTGGTTAAACTCATCGGCGTACTTCAGGTATTAGGAAGCGATTAGGGGTGTTAGTTAGACTTGTAAAGTTTGCGTACTCGATATACGTGATTTATATTGGACAACTTTACTTGCGGCAAGTCTCTGTTAGTAAACGAGGATACGGAACTGGAAAAAATTGCTCGTACTAGTAATTTCTTTCGTGTTTTTACTTTAATACAAAAAATGCAAACAACAATGACAGAAAAGGCAATAATGAAAAACGAAGACTGCTGAAACAAGTTGCCTTGAATATATGCATGATGCTAGTTCAAAAGTAACCATAAAAATTGCCGGCAAAAATTTAAAAAAAAAAAAAAAAAAATAAACACACTTTGTAGAAAAAAGTGTCAATTTCTCCAGTTTTACTCAATGTTCCACATTGACTTTTACCTTAAGTCAGACTTATTACTTAACTACCATATATATTTTTTTAAGTATTGACTTGGCAATCTCATTATTAAGTCAAGTATTCAAAGCTTGACTGTGATCGTTGACATTCGTTCCAGTTTCAAATAATTGTTCTTAGAAAAAGTAACAATGATTATGTTTAATTCTATTTAATTGCAGTCGATGGATCGGTTCTTAGTGTAGAGCAATTTATCATTTACAGACCCGATTTGCTAATGGAGAGACAGGTGAAATACACATTTTCATTATTTAGCTATTCGAAAGTTTGGCTAATTAGAGAAGACCGTTAATGACCAAGCCAAAGCGTTTACCCACCAGCCAGTTGCCTGCTCAGGCAGAGCAGACGTATTGTAATTTCGAATAAATGTTTTTGCATAAATCACTCGGGTCATCTCCTGACTAACGCACTTTGAAACGACAGCAACATCACGCCGTTGGGACCATTTAATACTGAAATGAACGACGCTAATAATGTTGGAAAGTAATGGAGAAGGTGAAATTTCAATTTGAGCAACCATGAAGTTGGACAATGCTCAAATTACACTTGTTTTTTTTTTTCAATTGTCTGTAATACCTTTTGGGTAGCATCCACTTTCCTCTTGCTTATGGCGATGATGTAATGACGTGGGAGGGGGTGACATTGCATCATGTTTGCACGCTCATTCCGTTTGTTTGATTTCGGAAATGAGCTTCTCTTTTCAATCGAAACTGGTGGAAAGCTGGTGTATGTTGTGCCCAAACCTTCGCTTACAACTTACTTGTATTATTCTGGCTGAAAGTAGACATAGGTATGTATACGGAAACCGCTATTTTAAATGTGGAAAATGAGTTGTAAGCGTTTTGTGATGCTGCCATGCTTCCGTGGTTAATGTGAACTCGGCTTATTGAGTTGATGACCCAGAAAACTTTCTTTTCCTCCACAATGCTGCCAAAGTAAAGACGGTGAAAAGTCTTTGCCGGAAGCTCATCTTTCGGCTAATATTGTATTTGTACGAGCGGTATGTGAAGTGTCTTTGTGTGGAGTAGTTTTTCTATATGTATCTGTATGTGTGTATGTATGTTTAGAAAACACGTTCTACATACACATATCAAATGTACAACACTCATACGGGCGAATAAGAAAATTATTTTGCATTCATCATTTATTGAACAAGTTTTGTCGAGATTATGAAATAAGTCTCATGACTGGTTTGTGGATTACTGCTTTTTGTGGTGGTCTATAAGCCGCACTTGTTGTGGCCCACCATGGAATCAATAGGTACTATATTTTCGTGTTTTGTCTTGCACAATTTACCCGACATTCTCCTCTGCGCGCAGTCCTCAGCATCGTAGGTTGCATGTTGTGGATGGATGCAGCCAGGTCGAAATTTGCAAATTTGCCAGTGAACAAAACTTGAAACATGTATGCAAGAGCAATTACAAATACTTTTATTTGCATACTGTTGACGGACAGACAGACAGGCAGACAGATACACACGTAGAATGGGGGACAAACAGCTACGAGTTGGCTGACATAAGCCAAGACAACGTCAAGTTTTAGTCAGCGTTTCTGTTTTTACAGTAAATCTCTGCCACACTCCTGCCGCCGGCTGTTGCCTGTTTGCTGTAGAATATGCAACGAAGTTCACGAAGCACACGGCAGTTTTACCTCAAATACCAGTTTCAAATCTGCATTTTATAGTTTCCATAAATAAGCCAATGGCGGGAACGAGGGATCTTACTCCAAAGCTTCGACTTAATTGTATATTCATGTGAGGTTTATAAAGAATCCGTCCGTTTCCATTGGCACAAATATGAAATCAATCAGTCACTTTGTTTTATTTTTTGTTTTGTTATGTTTTTGATTTGTAGCAGTATATGATGCCGACTGTCATTTGTTTGTTTCTCGAAAAGGTCAATTAAATTAAATGGCTTAGTTCAAAACATTAAAACGGGTTTTCTCCTATCCAACAATTGCTGTTTTGAGTCGCTCAAACCCAAGTTTAAACGAGTGTTTCTCAATGGTCTCGTAGCAGCAACCGATTCAAGATATGTACGTATACACGAAAATGTTCACGAATGTGTAGTACACTTACATTCGCATTCGAAATATTTACTATCCGCCAGTCTATCTGTGTAGATTTTGTTCGGCATCCATTTAAAAATAGTTCCATTTTAGACTTGCTCGACTTTCGTGCGATTTGTTGTTTTCTGCTGCTGCCGCCGTGGAGGAAGCAATTTTAACGATGTTAATAGGTGTGCCTTGTATACACGTCCCACGACTTAAGCGCTCGCAAAGAAAACAATTCAAGAAATGATTCGGTCAATCATGACACATTCTCTCCCCCTTCATATGCAAACGAAGTTAGGAGCGACGACTGGTTGAGTGATTTCATTGGTTCCATTGACAGCGTCTTTTGTAGTTTTTGTTTAAGGTAGCTTTCACTTTTATTCTTCGTTATATTAAGTTTTAACTGCATTAAACGGGTGTACGGGGCTTCTTGTGGGTCAGAGCACTCTCCTTAAACTATTTAAACTAAAATGGATTATAAGTTTAAAATATTTATACAAAAAATAATTAAATCTGAAGGTTGACTATGAAACAACACAAAATAAATATTTAAAAGGGCAGTGACGTATATGTTTGGCTTGTTTCGAATAATACGACAACCAATTGGTGTAAAGTTTTTACGATTTCAGCTGCAATAAGAATTGACATTCACAACGATCGTTGGAAAATACAAAAAATAAAACGTGTTGCAGTTGTCATTTCCACTTTCCCAGGTTGATACTTTTCAAAATGTATTCAACATGCCCTACCTTGCCGAGAGCATCAATCGGTTCCTATATTGTGGCTTGGTTTTGGTGTTTAAGGAAAATGTGACTCCTTGTGGTTTTTTTTTTTCTACGACCATAATATTCTTTATGGATTTCGTTGATTGAATTCCCATTTTGTTTCATTATCCCCGCTAGTTTGTTTGTATATGATAAAAATATGTCTGTTCTTTTTTCATTCATGTCTGCGCTTTCTTTCAAAATTCAGACACAAACCCAATATCGATAAGCGGAATTAGCTCTCTCTCATTCCCCCTATTTAATTAGCAAATATGTATTTTGGGTTATTCGGACGCGGAGAAATGGTGCCACTCATTGTAAATATTTACAGGAACCATGCGTATGCCATCTAATCAATTTCGTAGTATCACTTGTAAATATGTCAATGTACGTATGTATGTATGTGGCAAAGCAAACTTGGCTATCTGAATGTATACATTTGAGGGGCAACATAAATATATCATCGCCAAACATTGGGGGAATTTTATTATTCTCATGTAAATGATGTAAACATGGCCCGCATTGGGCACCGTCAAATTTGGTGTTAGCCCAAAGAATAGTGTAGAACATTTTGCAATAAACCTAGCAAGACATGGAGGCAAAGAATAGCAATGAAGAGCGCTAACAGATCAGATGTCACTTAGGTTCGGTTTTCAAATGACATATGGATGGCTACATACACAATAGCGAGTTTACATACACATATATTTCTAACAAAAATTAAAGGTATTATTCCAAAGTCAAATTCGTTGTTAGCCTGGACAAAGTTTTGTATGCAAACGTTCTTTGTAATTTGTTGTCTAAAAAAATAAAAAAAAAACACTGCATTTGACATTTGGCAAAACATCCCCACTATGTTATACAGATCGCCCGATATCTTCAATATGGTTACAGTCCTAAGAAAATTTGATTCTGAAAGCTCTCAGGTCTCGGAGGAGTGTACAGCTAAATGTTTTACAGAGTTTTTTTTTCACATTTTTCTAAAATACCGCCGTTTTAGCAGAAGTGTATGCGAAATAAATATGCAATTATTATATTTAATTTCTTTCAAACTGTGTTGGTAGTTTTCTTCCTCAAGTGAAGTATTTGAGTTATTGCAGTACTATTTACGAACACATTTTGTCATAGGGTAGTATATAAAGAAATACAGTAAATGCGCGTTGTTTAAGTGAAACTGGTAATCAAATATTTAACAAAGAAATCTTTAAATTCATAGAGTAACTGCACTCACGGTCTCGTAGGTCGGTCGGCTATTGACTTGTGGTTGTTTAAATTTTTTTGCTTTATTCAGTGGAGAAATGCAGACAACTTGGTATGATGGTATTGGAGATGCAGCCAATGCAGCAAATAATTTTTTTCTCTGCTTTTAGCTTTTCGGTGTGTAGCGTTCATTAGGATGAACAAACTCTGGTGCTTCGCTAATGTTTCGCCATGTGCATATTATAAGACAAAAAGTTTCTACTTGCAGTCGACTTCGCACTAATAAAACAAGAAAATTCAACTGCTTTGGTTGAATTATCCGACATTTTCACAAGAGTGGAGATCGTGTAGGGGAAATATGTTTTAGTCAAAGGAGGACTGCATTGGAAAATTAAAAAACATGGGCACATATTTCCAAAATATGTTCAAATCAAATAGCAAAAAAATAATTTCTGAAGCATTTCTTAGCTTGGCACAGCAAAGGGGATGATATCTAGAAAACTTTACACTTCTCGAAAAAAATGAATGGTTCCAAAATTATGTCCTATTTGTCGGATATTTTGCTGTTAACTAAACACACTCGTACGTGCATATAATTTATTTTATTCGTTCTGGTAATGTCTAGGGAACTATAACCTGCCCTCCCATTTTAGCTGTAAAACACCACACGAAGACCTAATTAGGAATCCACATTAAGTTGAGCTTACGTTTAATTGTGGGGAGAAGCAGTTGCCGCTTTGTTTATTTTCCCACATCTTTGAATTGTCAATGCATAGTTTTCTGAGAGCTTGGGTGCATGCACTCCATTGCCTTTCCAAGTTAAGTCATTAACATAAGTAAGCAAAAACAGTTACTATCGGGTAATTATGGACACCGTCAGTCGGAGACATTAGCTGTAACAAAAGGCGTGTGAATTTGTGTTTGGCTGGAAAAGAGACGGTCGAATTATGAGGCAATCAGTTTCTATTGTTTGCGAACATTTCCACATCTTAGCTTTGTTGGACAATTTATGTCGAATAAAAAATGTTTAAAAATTTTGAATAGTGGCCCACCTACACGATGAACATCGAATATGTATGCAACATTTGTTACGTTAAGGGTGTACGGCTCGGTAAATGACACTAATGTACCTTATTTTTGAGGTGTTTTGGTTGTGTTAAGTATTTTGGATTTCCATTGAGATGAATATTACCTTGATAGCCCAGCTTCTCTCAAAACCAGCTCAAATTTGTACAATGAGTGAAACGAGCTAGTATTCTCCTGAGAGCAGAAAAAAATCGAGCACGCTCAATATTTTAGGTCGCTCGAATATGAGTGAATATATTCTCCTCGTTTCTGTGTGGGAGCAAAATACGTCTACAATCGAGCAGATATTACTCTTGCCGAGCACTCTCTTAGTTTGGAATAGAAAAACTTTTGCATACACGATGACATCGAAAAATATTCAATTAAACAACTATAATTATTGAAAATGCATTTAATTTGTTTTCGAAGTCGAGTGACTCGACCATGCGAAACAGACACCTGACCGCGCAAAACCTGTTGCTGCGACATCTATTATCAACCGATATTGAAAGACTTCGCTGTCTATATTTTCATTAGTCTATCTATGTATATTTTTCTGTACAAAATCAGACCCCCTCTTGCCTCACTCTCTACAACAGTACGCCGCAACATAAAAACCTGTTTGGTACTACATTCAAACGCACACACAAATCAGAAAATGAAATATTTTTTCACTTTAATTGTTCAAACAGGAGTGACTCGGGAGTGCTCCCACACAAAACAAATGAGTGAAGAACATACTCCCCCTAAAGCTCCCACTCTTTAAGCCATCCTGCTCGCAGAGAAGCTTCGCTCCCGAATGAAAATGAAAAAAATCTGTGCTCTGGTTAGGAGTCTCAAATAAATGTATCACTATGTTTGACTACATTTTTAAATCAAACTACGCAATTTGAAATAAATTCCTTTGGAGAAATGTGTGGGTGTAGCTTCAGGGGCTTCTCTCGACTTTATGGCAGTTGAGCATTTAAAGTGTCTGTTAACATTATTTGTGTGCATAATTCTTCTAGTTTTCGCCTTAAAATGAGTCTGCGTTGAAATGATTACCTGGCGATGTAGCAAAAAACGTCTATGTCGTTTCCTGTGTCGGCAATTTCAAAAACAACATTTTCTATTTACGAAAAGCCCTCAATGCCAAAACAATGCTAAGGAGTGTTTTCAAATCCTTGAAGAAGCATAGATACCAAGTCACGAAGAATAAGTTTGAAAAACACGATCAAAATATTTAACAAAAAAAGTTTTTACGCAAAATGGTGGAAATACAAAACTATTCCGAAGCACTGTGTTAAACAATTCCCCCAAAAACATTTTCGAAAGACAACATGTGTATCCTTTCGTAGCCGGATGTTCTTGATGTCGTTGCTTTACTTGCACAAATTCACCTGTCACCAATACAGTTGAAAAATAAATAATAACAAATACAAACGAAACATATGAAACACATCGTAACTCGCTTTATTTAGCAACAAAAATGTCTGTAAAGCAGGGTTCATATTTCAAATTCATTTGCTCTTTTTTCAATCATTATGCAAAACCTTTCGGATGCAGTTTTTATTGTTTCCTTGTTGTTTTAAGCAATTCATTTGGAATTCAATATAGTTTGACTTCGTTCCAATAAGGGCTAAACCCTTGCCGTATGCTTGTAGATGAGTCATACTCTACCACTTGATGACGCAAGATTTTGTTTTTAACGAAAAAATGTTGGATTTCGTAGCTGTTTGGGAGACATGTAATGTATAGGCCTAGTTAATAGCGTGATTAATGGCCAATTGGTGCGAGTCCTTAATATCTCACATCATTCAAGTCTGTGAAGTTGTCTTAGGCAAATAATACGCTCAAAAGCGCTTTCTTCATACAACACACACACACATAAATTCTAAACGTAAGGTGTATGTAAATTTTTGTTGGAAATGGAACGATATCGTTTATATTCTCTCCCTCATTCCAGCGTGTCAAGACCGTTAGAATTCAAACGGGATAAATACTTTAGATGGGGTTGTAGTCTTAGCGTGAGCCTATCATAATTGAAACTGAATGACTTCAATGAAATATGTGCAAAAATAAGGTAAGTATGTTATAACACAGGTCTGCTGCTGGCTTTCAAGGTTTATTTAGAAGTTGATTTATTCAGATATTTCTTCCAAAGAAAAAATAAATTCAAAACAAACATGAAGCATTCAATTTAGGCATTTGTACCTATTTAGCTCACGCTGATAGTTTACCCCCAAAATTAAGAGTTTGAAAGAGTTTTACTTATTAGCAGTCGTAAGCGATTAACGATCTTTTTCAAAATCAGTGCGGAATACATCAACATTCTATATATGTATTGTCAGCGGCCTTTGGGCCGGCCATTCTACGAAGAAGCGTTACAAATTACACGACAACACATTAATCGAAATTGAAAAGAATTGAATTTCGTCGTTGAATGTAGCGAATGCTATTCGGAAATACGACCGTGCGTATGTAGCTGATGGTAAATGATATTAAACGTCATTTGTTATTTGTTATCGGTATTTTAAAGATCACTTATGGATCCACGGCCCACACACATAATTGGATTTTCACAGATTTTCACCCAAACACATGTTGGTTTCTCGCTATTCACAAGATTTTGATTTCAATCTGAAATATTGTTGTTGTTAAAATAAGAAGTGCACACACACAGACACAAACGGGTATGTTGCCCATGGAAAATAATCACATCAGTTTCAAGAAAACAACCTTCAAAGTAATCATTAAATAAACGCGATCAGACATGATTTGCCCATTCGGATATGCAAAACATCCATTAAACAAAAGAAAAAGAAACAAAACAGCAGCAGAAAATATCGATCTGAATTTAAGACTTGTCAAGGTAATCTTTGCTCTTTGCCTCATTATTCGATACAATTGGGGCTCGGTTGGGTCGGTCGATTCTGACGTCTAGGTAAATTGCCATCTAAACATCAGCATGTAGCTTTGTTCAATGTTATCGAGATGCAGTGTTTGACGTTCCGTGTCAGTGAAGAGCGGGTAAAGAAACTAGCACGCCGGAGGCACCGATTGAGTTGTAATCACTTGAATTTGACAGCGGCGATGTTTGGAGTGTTAAATATCTTCAACGCTGTCTTCGGCATGATGAGCCGAAGCTGCCTGATATTTGTTGTTTTATCCGCCGACCGGTCAAAAGCGAGCGGCTGTCATCAACAGAAATAGAAAGTAAAACCGATTTAGTTATTGAAATAGAAAGTTGTTTTGAATAAAAGCAACAACGTCGCGGCTTTAATGCGGCACAAATGGCTACAGATATTTACGGTAATATCATGCGGTGTTTAGTAGACATAAATTAAATAAATTTGAAATCATTAAATTTAAACATTTGATTCAAAAAACCAATATCGGTTATGATATGTTGCGAAACTTCTACTTCCCTGAAAATTGAATGAATCTACAAAGTATTGTTCTGCAAAAATCGTCGCAAAATATGATTTGTAAAAACCATGTTAAATGTTGATAGATTTCTCGCACAAAAACTTATCACAAATGATTTGTTTCTTTACCGGCCGACCTAAAACAAAGCGACAAAGTGTACAAACAAATTTAGGACAATTTGATTTGTTTGTTATTAAATTTTTTGAAATAACAAGGTACCGGATGTAGAGTTGAATTTTCTAAATTTCCTGATTATATATGTACCATTGTTTCAAGCAATTTTCATTTTCAAGTTTGTTGTTAAAACCAATAATGGGTATTCCAAGTTCAAAGCGAGACGAATCACAATAGTGCAAAAACTACTGAATATATTGTCAATTTATTATCAAAAATAATCTTCTTGTCCGACCTTATGTAGGTCTTCCAACAACCACATTGAAATTGGTCATCGTAAGTAACGCTTGTGAAATCCTGAATGAAAACTCTTAAAATTGTTCCATTTTAAGATTTCCTATAATTCCTCAGAGTGTACAGCTGTCCGCTGTAGGTATAAATCTTGAAACACTTCAAGGAAATTGTGAAACAAGCAACATCGCTTACAATCTGAAATCAACATACACATTAGATACACTTCATGTCGGAATTTCCAAAGCATGAAAAACTTTTTCTTGCCGCGAAAAATTTTTGCGAAGTAGAACATTTTTTTCTATTATCAGTAAAAGTTCTAGACATAGTATTTAATTTGGACAAGAAGTTGTGTGAAGCGGATATCAATCGTTTAAATTGTTAGTTTTTTTCTGAAGCTTGAACAATACTCTAGGGAAATATCAGAAAATGATTAAAAATTGAAAAACAAATTCTAATTTCGATACGAAGTTCTGTCCATTTTCGAGTGTTTTTATGAGTTTTTGTAAGAATTATTCTTGAAATCTAGTAAGACAAATCTAGTGGACAAGAAGTTGTGTGAAGCGGATATCAATCGTTTAAATTGTTAGTTTTTTTCTGAAGCTTGAACAATACTCTAGGGAAATATCAGAAAATGATTAAAAATTGAAAAACAAATTCTAATTTCGATACGAAGTTCTGTCCATTTTCGAGTGTTTTTATGAGTTTTTGTAAGAATTATTCTTGAAATCTAGTAAGTCAGTCGAAAATTTTGTTAAATTTTTTTTTTTAGAATCTCCACATATTCTCTTCAATCTTTAAATGAATTAATGATCAGTGATTAAGACATTGAGTGTGAGTTCAGAGAGAGCATATTTATTTTATTTACGATTGTTTCGTCCGAAGATCATAACAGCAATGACAGAAGTTTAAAAGATCCTAAAAATACTCTTGTAGTAGTACTCGGGAATTTTGTAACGAACAAACTAAATAAGATCACAAACATTGGAGCCCTTTGCAAACATTTATTAGAGGGTATCAATTTTTCTACAGTAATTTCGATATCAGGATCTTCGAATACAGACAATGACGTCAGCTCTGGCTTAACTCTGACAACTTGGCTGGATACCAACTTTCAACAATACCACAATGGTGTACATTACAGTTGGCAACCACATGACACATGGTGGGGACATGCACAAATCTCTGGGTGTGTGAGAATGTGTTGCGTAGCTAAATTTGATAGATGTTGGGGGTGACCTCGATTCGACGCAACCGGAGTAGTGCGTGAGTGCGCCGAAGAACGAAGCACAACGGTTTTCACCCTCGTCATCGTTTACCAAGCATGCCGCCTCTATCTCCGACATCGCTTACACATCCAGTTCATTACGGTCCCAACTCTTCCCTAAATAACGATGGTGGATTAAAGTAAACAAAATAATGTAATGTGTATTAATATATCGCGTGTTCGGAAGGTTCGGCTGCGAAAGAGAAGTGGTGTTCATATGCAAGGTAAAGTTTGAGAATCAGTGGAATAGTTCAAGCAAAGTTGTGTTTAAACGCGAGGAAAGACTCAGTGGCATGGAGTGCATCGAGACTACTAACTTACCAGTTGCTATCACACTTTAGTAGATGGTAATGAGCTCGCGTACACTGACATTGGAACCTATGCAGAGCGTTTTATCTGTTTATAACAAATTATATCTACTCTGTTGTTACTCATAAAACTCAAACATACATATGTACATGGTTGTGTACGTTGTTTGACAAAAATTGAAGGGGGCGGTGGAGCTCACGTAATGTGAAGAAAACATCTTCCATGAACCAAAAGCAAAAGCAAAGTCTGTCGAAAATGTTTAAAACTCACGTAATCATAACATTGCAGCGATGAAAAATTTGACTACAACACCAAGAAAATTACATACATACATACATACATACATACACACATACATATATATGTACGTAAGTACATTGCTGTGGTTTTGTTGTCCGTTCCGTTTCGTTGCCGTTTTCTGACTGGTCTGTTTGCCATCACAGAAACTTATGGGTTGGTCGCTTGGCGTTGTCTTTCCGCTTGATGAACTACCACTCTTTGTGACGATTCTTTGCACTGTATTCATTATGGGACACCCTACCAATGTCCCTGTATGTGCGAACGATCCAATCTACCTTACGAGGAGTGGTCGATATATGTATGTACCCAGTGCACATTTCTTCTTCCCACTGGAAGTGGTTTCGATCATTACCATCATACTAGAAATGGAAAATTCTCACGACGCTGGGGAAGATTTAGAGTTCATATAAACTGGGAAGTAAATAAAGCTCCGGTTACAATTCGTTTTAGTCTGCGAATAAACAACTGGGCAAGACCAGTGGAGCGAAATAATCACAAGGGGTTCGGAGCTAAAAATGACTTCTTGTTGAAAAAGTGACATGGGAAGATCATTTTAGGTCTCACAAACATTTTTATTTTTTGGAAAACGTGAAGTTGTGTTATGCTTGTTTTTTGGGTAGTTATGAATTCTTTCGGTTAGGAGGAACAAATAATTTACTATTATTTATGTAACAATAACCTACCCAGCAACATGTTTGATGCCAAAACATCAGTCCAATCATGAGTGTATGAAATTCTTCACTATTTGAGTAAGTGCGGGGTTGGTATTGAAGAAAAGATTATGCATTTATAACAGATATATCTAAAGATATATAAAAAAGAGAAAATTTGTCAAATCCACTCTGAGAGATCAGCGTTAGCCGGGAAGTGCGTTAGCGAAAAACTAGTAAAATTAACATACATTTGCTCATCGAAAAGAGTTTACTCTTCACTCTTTTGTTTTCTGTGGAAGTGCTCCCGAGTCGCTTCTAATTGAAAAATTTGGGTGGGCCGAATCGCTTGAAATAGAGTGAGAGTTTGCTCTAAAAGTGAAATATAGTGGAAAAATAGCAAACGGGTTTTAAAGTTGTTGTGAAGTGAGTTTTTTTTTTTTTTGTGAGTTTTAATGTTGTTTGGTTTTCTGCTGTGGTTTGAGAAAATGCACATACATACACAAATACAACAACTAAAATATTTCTCGCCAAGAGTATAGTCTACTCCTTTCCGAATTCCGAATTGTGCTCCCACTCTAATTTTAACAGACGCACAGCCAAGTTGAAGTATTCATACAACGGAAGTTTAAAAATTCTATTTCTTATTTTAAAGTTGCAAAATATTACAGTTTAAACCCTATTAGTAACAGTAATGTTTATCGTTTTATTTCTTGTCTATCAGAGTTGGCTAATACTTGCCATTTCTTTTGTTGCTACAATGCCATTTAATTCATTTGAGTTCTTCCGTATTCCATGAATACTCAGTTTCCCAATTCTAATCTATTTTTACCGAGAAGAATATCGTAGACGACGCGTCGTTTTGTTTTTGTCATTCTTCTTTGGCTTTTTTACTACGAATGGTTACATCCACGTCGTTTAATGATGGTGTTCTTGTTAGTGGTGTGGAGTATTTTCATTTTGCTAAAAACCAAAATCTGCAGTCAACGACATTTTACATGGCGAAACACCTTTGAATTCGCCAACAAATAAAGAGAACAAGTACTTTTAAACGATATGTTTCAAATTCTCCTGAGGAGCAAGCGTTTCCTCATTCGGATATGGGATGGATATAACAGTCACAATTTGCCATTATATATGTCCGCTTCCAATGGGAAGCGGTGACGCGCTGGTCAAATACCACTTGTATACCATTCGA
The DNA here is from genome assembly GCF_030504385.1 of Musca domestica. Taxonomy (NCBI): domain Eukaryota; kingdom Metazoa; phylum Arthropoda; class Insecta; order Diptera; family Muscidae; genus Musca; species Musca domestica. Next base: position 335,357 of record NW_026712358.1, read on the forward strand.
TTTAACACCTAGAATAGAAATGAGGCGTCAGAAGGCGATATTTTATGCGATATTACACAAATTGATTCATATTGAACATCTACTAACGAAAATTCTTTTCTATATTGCAGACACATCACCGCGCCTCCAATGACGATCGTGTGCCCCATCTTCATACGTCTCATGAAATCAGTGGCAACAACGTGGCAATGCATTTATCACAGGGCACCCATCATAGCCTGCAACATTCGAGTTCACGCACAACCATGAGACATTCCATTTCGGCCACGTCAAGCAGCACTCCGGCCTCACCACAATTGAGTGGTATTATAACGGCGTCTGGAGGGCAGCTGCTTTCTAATGGCCATCACTACCAGTCACAGTCGTCGTCACAATCATCGATAATCTCCACCATTCCGGCATCTCAGAGATTGCTCGAAGAGGTTCTTTCTAAGGGCTCCCCATTCCCTATGATTGTGTTGCCACCTAGTGGTTATTGGGTGGATGGTACGGAGCACGAGTGCACATATGACGCTCGCGGTCAACCAATGTTGCCGCAAACCACATGGATGGCTAAATTCGAAACAGACGATACAGCTAAATGCTATAGACGCTTTTATGCCGGACGGGAACACTCGAACCTGGTCGGCCACGACGAGATTTTAGGACCAGTGCTTATTTCGATCAAAAGTGAAAACGTTGCTAATCAGGAGCACATTCGAATACTTTTGCGTCTAAAGACGGGCACCATGCATGAACTGATCCCCGTTTCATGCATGGGTCCCAATCCCAGCCCGAATAAAATGGTTCGTCTATTGAATGACCAAATAAACGTCGACTGTTTTATGCCTGTACTGTGTCCTAAGGCATCACAGTTGATTGGTGTCTATGATGAACATGTGTTAGTCTCTAATTTTAAATTCGGCGTTCTATACCAAAGATATGGCCAGACGACTGAGGAGGAACTTTTCTGCAACAACAAATCCTCACCTGCATTTGAGGAGTTTCTCGATGTGCTGGGTCAACGTATCCGCCTGAAGGATCACAAGGGCTATCGCGGTGGTCTGGATATACAAAATGGGCACACAGGCGACACTGCCATCTACGAAGTATTTAAAGAGCGTGAAGTCATATTTCATGTATCTACCATGCTGCCGCATACAGAGGGTGACCCACAGCAGTTGCAACGCAAACGCCACATTGGAAACGACATTGTTGCAATTGTATTTCAAGAATCGAATACACCCTTCTCCCCAGATATGATAGCCAGCCATTTTTTGCATGCCTTCATTGTAATCCAACCCCTGGAGCCGAATACAGCAAATACGCGTTACAAAGTAAGCGTGACGGCACGTGACGATGTACCCTTCTTCGGTCCGACTTTACCCAATCCCGCCGTGTTCCGCAAGGGCCAGGAATTCAAAGAGTTCATCTTAACCAAACTAATAAATGCCGAAAATGCTTGCTACAAGGCGGAAAAATTTGCCAAACTTGAGCTGCGGACTCGAACGTCTCTTTTGCAAAATCTTGTTGATGAGCTGAAGGAAAAGACCAGAGAATTTTTGGGTGCAGATCTCAGCGGCACAGCTGCTGTAAGTCCTACGCCAGAAACGCCAAAGTCCGACAACACTACGACGGGATCTCGTTTATTTGATACGGTCAAAAAAGCATTGATATCTCGCGTTCGATCACAAAGCGTCGATACCAGCAACATTGCTAATGTGGAAAAATTCTGCGTGTCCACAAAAATGAATTCATCTGCAACCAGCACTCACTCGAAGAAGGAAACGAGTTTGACGGAAACGCCTAATTTAAATGTAAGTCTCCATTCACAAATAGCAAATGAGGTAATAATCATTCTATATTTCAGGCATGTAGTCGCACAACATCGAAATCTTCTTCAAAATCCAAGTCGTCAAATGAGTCTACATCCTCATCGCCAGACATAACGTCCAGAGCTCCGCTCAACCATACGAATAGCTGTAGTGGCAACAATAACAACGGAATGAATGGGACGAAAGAAGTACAGAATAGCAATACTGCATCATCAAGTGCTCCGAACAACGGGGCTATTGCCAATGCTGCATCTGGGGGAACAACGGCTACAATGTCGGAGACAAGTGATGACTCCAGCCTTAACAGTGTTGATCTTGACCCCATGATGATCCACCTTGATGGGGGAGCAGCTTACATTGACAGCGACACCGGCCTCGAATCCATGTCCTCTGCGGAGGCAACTACTAAGGCCTGTTCCCTGTGCCTTGACGGCTCTCAAACTATTATGGGTTCATCGCCTAGCAATGAAACAATAGTTCTGATTGAAAACCTGAGACAAGAAGTTACACGCCTAAAGTGTGACAAATTAGATTTGTTGAGACAAAACGTGGTAAGTGCGGTATCAGAACATTATTATACCACAGAACACAAACGTTACAAGAGAAGATAAGTCAATTGACAAAACCTTTGAATAAATCATACGAAATATCTTCTTTGCAAAATTGTTTTATCAACCAATTACTTTTCCGTTCGTATTCAGTGAAATGTGTTGTAGGTATTGTGAGCTTCACAAATCGCGTAAAACTTGCATACAGCAAGGTGTTCTCTAGGAAATTTGACAGAAATCGAAACTGTATAATAAATCGGTTCTATTTAAAAACTGTTTATTGTCTCCTACGCGGAGTCTGCTATGATCTTGTTATTGTTTGAAAAAAAAAAAAAAACAAAACTGTTTCCAAGCAGGGTTTCTTAAGACCCCTGCCTACAAATAATATAATATATAGCCAACGAAGCCCTTAGTGTGTGGCAAAATATACTTTGAATTGGTTTCTATGCAATCTATCTATGCAATATATATAGACAATTTTAAATTGGGCCAAATTTATGGTATCCACGGATTTCATTTTCAAAATCAAAACTATTTTGATTTTCATCAATCCGAAAACATTCTCAAATGCGCTGCCAAGCCTCAAAATACGCTAGTAAAAAATGTGCAATTTATAACTTACTTTTCTTGTAAAACTAAATTTCTAACAATAGTTAAACATTCAGAGTTTAAAGTCATATTTCTATTATTAACATCTTCTTTTTTTTTAGACCTGCCAGCGCGATATCAAGCGTCTAAGGGAGCGCGAACTTTCTCTGCAGGGAGATCTTGCTGCTGCGGGCAAAGAAATTCTTCGCTTAAGAGATCTACTCAAGGAATATATGCCGGAAATGGCAGCGTCTCCACTCTCAATTTCGCCGATCTAATAGTAAATAAACACACAACGAACTGTTTTACAGTAGCAATTATGAATTACGCTGAAACGAAGTTTGCAAAGCAAATAACTATTAGAAAATCAATAACCAATTGTGCCGTGTTAAACACTTGCTAAACCCGTTAACCAAACACAAGGAAATGCTAAGCAGCACAACGACGCCTCATACAAACCTGTGATTCTTTCTCGAAGAAGAATCAACATCTCCATTCGGATAGTGAATTAGTTTTGCCGCTATTCTGCTCCGGAGCCTGTCATTAGCAGAGCAATGCATTTATCAAATGTTTTTTGTTTATCGGTTGATATGGCCAAAATAAGAGGACAGCGACTACACTTTTAATTTAACAATTCGTTTAATTAGATCTTTTTTTTTTTTTTTTTGTTAAAACAATGCATACATTAACACAAATATTTACACCAAAAAGTAAAATTAAGTATACTGTAGATATAAAAGCCAGAGTGGATATGGAAAGCTGCTTAATATAATTTTATTCCAAATATGAACCTAATCTCAAAGCGTGAGCCCAAAACCGGCTAACAGTAGTGATCGATTGGAAGCTTACATATGATCGCAATACTAATCTAAATTCGATGTATTTGCAGATTATAAAAACATTAAATATTACAAGATATAAAAATGAGCTTGTGTCAAGTATAGTTAGTAGTAGAAGATGAATAGAAAATAAAAATATGATAATTGTATTCAGTATTTATTAAAAACAAAGAAACGTGGCGACACAAATTCATTCGCCAAGCTTTTGTATGTTTTTCCAGGAGTGTCGAAATTATCTAAACACAACATCATACCAAATAAACAATATACTCTTAGTATAGCCCTAGGATGTATGTTTCCACAGTCGCGCATCATCCACTTGGTGGCAAGCACAGCCAGGATGACCAAACAAATCACAATTTTACTTACTAGCCCTCAACATTTGATAGCAGTACGGCGCTTTGCATCTTCAAAGAGCTATTAAATATCCAATCCCAATTATCCCATGTACATATATAAGTATTCCCTATTTTTATATTAAACAGAAATGTCTTAGTAATTTTATAATTATTTATATATACACGTGTATCCAATTTGTTTTTCTATTGCAGTATTTACATAACGATTATATGTAAATGTTCAAATACGAAATGGTTAAATCCCCAATTACTTAGTCTTAATAACATTGTTAAACAAAAATAATGAAATAAAAAGTTGAACACCAAATTTGATTGTATTACCTTTTACACATATTTAGACTCGAAGTGCGGAAAAACTGCCAATGTATAATTTTGCATTCGTCAAAAACCTGATACATACATATATGAATCATAGAAGCCACAAACAAACGAAAAAAAGTAATTTTGTTACTATATTGAATTTATTAATAAAGCAAACTAGAAACACAAAGGATAATGTTTACGATGTTTTAAGGCCTTCAAGAAGGTAAGATTGCACAGCATTACAGTGTTTGAAATTGCTGCTTGTTTGCCACAGTCTCGCTGTGAAAACATACCAAATCCATACCATCCATGACCCTTATTGCGTTTTAAAAACGCAAACATTAATTTTTCCTATGATAACTCCTCATCACCTCCATGTTTTCTACACAAAATATTGAGTGTTTTCCATCTCCGATAACATCTTCAACCCAGAAAGCATTTCAAATATAAGTCAATTGAAAACTAAAGCAACATACACATTTTCGTTGTTTTTTTTTTTTTTTTTTTTCTACAGCAAACTTCCTTCGTTAGGCCTTTTAATTAAAAAGTCATTAATAAAGCAAAGTATGGGACGGACATATGTAAATCAATAAAAATTATGATTTCCTGTGTTTCTCTAGCCCAAAGAAGACAGGGATTAGTATACACTCCTGTATGCTATACCTGTTTCTAGTTAAACACTGTTGTATGTTAAGACCTGTCTTTTTTGCATGAACAAAAAAAAAAAAAAAACAAAAAATTATACTTTTTCTTTATATGTACACGACATAGTTTGATTATCTTATTCTCCTTCTGAGGTTACAAGGTATTATTGATGTACTAAATGATAATTGTCGAAAATGGAATTTGCACGTGAATCTGTCTAAATTCAAAATTATGGTTTTTAGATCTGGTACAATGATGTAACTAAATCTTAACATTGTTTAAACAAATCAGAATACTACATTTTTTATAAAGAAGTTGTTACCATGGTAGAAGTAAGAAGGTGACGTCATGTAATCATATGTTTACAATTTTTTTCAAATTTACACATTTGCCAAATTTACTCATTGCCATCCTATGTATATACACAAAATCAGAGATGGGAACTTTTTTTTGGATTGAAATTTTAAATGTTGATGTACAGTGCTGGTAATGCTAATTTGAAATGAGTTTACCTTTATTATAACCTCCACCTTGGAAAGGAGGGTATATTAACTTTGCCATTCCGTTTGTACGATACAGCCCACATTATTTGACGAAGAGGGTCAAAATTTAGCAGAACAATTTGTATTTGTGTCTACGATGGTTGGTATTGAAAATAAGATATATCGGTCCACGTTTTGGTACAGTTCCCATATAACCGTACCTCCCGATATTCGGTATTTTGATGATTTTTGCTATATTTTTTCACTGATTTGTCTAAAAATTGGTATTGGTTGGTCATAATGGGTTCTGGCTGCGGTGGCGAAACATTGTATGTATAAGTCCACGTTTTGGCATAGTTGCTATATAGCGGTACCTCCAGATATTCGGTATTTTGATGATTTTTGCCACATTTCTTCGTAGATTTGTCTAAAAATTAGTATTTGTGTGTCCTAATGGGTTTTAGCTCCGTTGGCGAAACATTGTATGTATAGGTTCACGTTTTTGTAAAGCCCCATATAGCGGTACCTCCCAATATTCGATATTTTAATGATTTTTGCCACATTTTATAATGGGTTCTAATGTTTCATTTAACCTAAGATGGA